>NC_090451.1:58247504-58554504 GCF_031143425.1 Pleurodeles waltl | reverse complement strand
AAATTCACGATCTAATATCAAATAGCACAGCCACCAACGTGTTTCAACCCATCTAGAGTCTTGTTCACACACTTGAACAAGACTCTAGATGGGTTGAAACACGTTGGTGGCCGTGCAGTTTGATTAAAGATCGTGAATTTGGACTTTATGGAGTGCTGTGAATCTTTTTTATTGAAGTATATATTTACGAAGGTGGTTTCCTTCGTCACAAGCACCAGCAGATGAGCTCACCACTCAAGCAACTGACCGTTTTGTTTTCTAATATATATATATATATATATATATATATATATATATATATAAATAAATAATTTATTCACCAGTTGTGTTGGAAATACAGCATGGATCTAGTGTTTCATAGTCTGAAGCTAACTGTCTCGCCATTCCTTATCACTTCTACCAAAAATCTGAATGCAGTGCACTGATCAATCTGTATTTCCACACTAAAACACCACAAGGGATCCCAATCAGATAACTGCTGATACATTTATATTGGATTTTAGGGGTACAATGCTAGCCCTTCAATGGTTTTCTGAATAGCTTCCAATTAAAACAGAAGCAACAATAGTTGTTTACGATCCCCACGTACGTACAGTTCTGAAAAGGTGGAGTAGGCGTCTCAAAGAAGCTCTTTTAGGCTAACACCTGTACCCCATGGGACATTGTGATTAAAAAAATGTCTTGTGGTATATCTCTCCCTTAACTACCCCTAATAGTCATTGGGCACGGAAGAGTATTACATACATTTAGGGCCACTGGAATTATGCGGTAGGGGAGCACTATTTTAAGATGCAGCGGTTACTAAATTATGCGGTATAATGCGCCACATTTTTTATGAGTATTACTTTGTTATTTTGTAATTTTAAGGTCGAGCCTAGACAGCGCGCATGCACTGTATGCACGACCTGTTGGAATGAGTAAAGGCTTTTGCTCCCACCTGCCACTTACCTTGGGTTGAATGCAGTGTTGCTCTTGTTTCGCTGCATCCTAACGAGTTTGGCAGCCGATACGTCACTTCCTGTTCTTGGCTGAGGGGCAATCGCCAAGTACAGTTTAATTACACCTGTTTGGATAGACAATTTTTTTGTTTCCTGCCTCTTATGTTTGTCAGTAAGCACTCGTGCTCACGCATGCAGTTCATTTTCCACGTTTGCCCTTCACTTGGTCCTTACTTTACATAATCAGTAAATACATATAGTAGTGTTGTGTGTGTGTGTTTTGTACATTTATTTGTGGCTTTATTTAGCGTGAAATCGACCCAGGTATTGAATCCTCAACAGCGGCTCTCCCTGCACAGCGGGATAGTCGATACTACAATATTCACTGCACTCAGGGAAGCTCACCCCATAACGCTTTGCAGGCATTCCTTTTACAACACATTTTTGCCTAACTCAGTCTGTGGTGGTCCCAGGACAATGGGACCGCCACCAAAACATTCAGAACAATGTGCTCTTTCTCTCCAGGTCTTCTAGGACACACTAGATTAAAGGGGGTCCAAAAATCATAACCACTTCCACCATTCAATGTGTATTTTTGTGTTATATTATGTGTTATAAGGGTCTTGTTTGTAATAATATTCTGACAGCCCTGCTAGGCCTGCAAATGTGTAATGCACTATACTCTCCAGGGGCTGAAGGATGATAATTGCCCCCAGGCACTACTGATTCAGTAGGCTCCACATGGACATCTAGCCACGTCCAGTGGTACTGCACCTTCTGCTGTTGACTGTACAGGGACATCTAGCTACGAACAGTGGTATTGCACCTTCTGCTAATGCACAAACACAGTTTATTTCTGCTAAAGGTTTAATGTGCGGCATGGCTAAATATTTCAGCCATTCCACTGAGGACCTGGTACTTCTCCAGCCGTTTCTGGGTTTGGGGGACATTCTGAGCTTCTGATGTCAGAAGAAGTTCTGGCAGCGTTCTGTGACACTGTACTATGAGTGCTTTTGGCTCCACAGAGACATCTAGTAACGACCAGTGGTACTGCACCTTCTGCTGTTGACTCTGCAGGGATATCTAGCCACAGCCAGTGGTACTGCACCTCCTGCGGTTGATTCTACAGGGACACCTAGCCATGACCAGCTGTATTGCACCTTCTGCTGTTGACGCTACAGAGACATCTAGCCACAACCAGTGGTACTGTACCAGGGACATCTAGCCACAACCAGTGGTACTGTACCTTCTGATGTTGACTAATCAAGGACATCTAGCCACGACCAGTGTTGCTGCACCCCTATTGATTCTACAGGCACATCTAGCCATGACCAGTGGTACTGCACCGTCTGCTGTTGACTCTACAGGGACATCTAGTAACGACCTGTGGCACTGCACCCTTGTGCCACTGACTCAACAGTTAAATGATATTTAAAAGGCCTGCTAGGCCTGAAAATGTGTGATAATCAGCCCTCAGGGGGCTGATTATATGGCTACACAACAATGTTCTTTGTCATTCTTTTTTAATGGGATTATGCCCTCTAGGGGGCTGACTGTATGGTTACATGACCATGTTTCTTCCAATGCTAGTTTTACTGTGGTGCTTTGTAGGCCCCTACAGACCATTACAGTCTAATGCCAAGTGTATGAAGGAATGCACAAACACTGTTTATTTCTGTTAAAAGTTTAATGTGCTGCATGGCTAAATATTTATAAGGTCCCAAAGGCGAGGTTGTCATTATCATTTACAACGCCAACAGCTCGAACTCTCGCTAATGCGAGACCTATTGCATTGCAAATGCTTGTTAACTCTTGGGTCAACTTATCAGGAGAGTAATGTAGTCCTCCATACTGCAGGAGGGTCACGCACATTAGGGGACGCCTGGTTGATCCTAAACCTTTTATATTTATGTGAAGTGCCCATCATAGGAGAAAGTTTAGGACTGCATTTTTTAGGATCCTCATCGGTTATCATACATCACTAATTTATTTATTTAAAGACAATCTTGAATTGATGGGAGTCTCTCAGCATCACCATGCTGTGACGTCCCCAGCGTGCAAAGCTGGCAGCCAATCAGGGAGTTTGTGTTTTGCCTTCTATATTTCACCACATAGTCAGAGGTTTAAACTGTGACAGGGATACTCTGCCTTTCATCCTTCTGAGGTCAATGAAACTACCACCACTGAGATGGTAACAGGCATCTATTTCTCTGCGTCAAGAGTGTGCTTTACAAGTGCACTTGTTGTATATAATTGGTAGTTGGTAAGTTATCAGATATGACTGTGGCTTGCACATGAGTTTTCCAGAGGACCCATGTCCTAGGGGCACAGCATTTCAGTGCAGACCATCCTTCTATAAATAATTTTTATATAGAGATTTTTCATGGGCTGAAGTTGAATTGATCCAGGACTACAGCTCCCAGAATGCCTAGCGTTGGCAAGTAAAAACCTAAGACAAGTAAATTATTTTACAGATGGCATGGAGTCACCTGGTAACCTTACCTATGACCTTTATGGAGGTTTGTAGCTGGTGCTTAATTTTTGCTGTGGTTGCGGGTGGTGGGCAGCCACTCTTATTTTGGAAATTGGGATTTATGTTTCATCATCAGACTTTGAGCAAGAAAGAGACCAAAAATAAAAAAGGACCAAGAAAAAAACAAGAAAACATTGACAAAGGGCGAAAGGAGGATGCATAGAACCTGCCAGAATGAGATCAGAGATAGCAAGTGTAGGGTGGTGATAGAGACTTAAAGTTGCCTCAAGACTAGGCAGCCCTGCTATTCTGCAACCTCACACTGGGCAGTACCAGCAGCAGGTTCCTAAAAAACCTTGTGCCTCTGGTTTTATCTTTATTTTAAATAACTACTTTTACTAATCAGGACTCAGTTGTCAATACATTTCAGGCCGATCACCTGTGGTAGTGTCCTCAGATTCAGGAGCACCGGGGGCTGCTAGGGGTGACACTGGTGCCGCATAAGTCTCTATGGCCAACAACTAGGGTCAAAGGAATTATGCGGCCGTGCCTTTTTTTGCATAATTGTATATTTGCCACATAATCCATCATCTGCTGGATAATCTGCACGTTTTATCTGAAAAAATATTGTGGCAGGGATCAAAAGCAGCAGCGCAGGTTTAAACCAGTAATGACCGGCCTTGGGGGCTTTGATGCAGATGGATGACTGGATTTTCACTTTATTGGGTAATCACCAGCCTAGCCCTGTCCCACAAACCCTCTAGCTGGTCACAGTCCCTTCTCTCAAACTAACAGCCCTCAGAACAAACAACTGCTGCTAGTTCATGGGCAATGTGAATGTGACTACAGCTCTCAAGGAAACAGTTCCATCTCCACAGGAGGGTGGCAGTGCCATTGCGAGAACAGCATTTTGTCTTTCTTCACAAGGTGCCCCACTGTGCACGATTAAAGTTTACCCCAGTGTTACTCCGTGACGTGTGACAGACCTTCTGCTGTGTAGTGCAGGTGTGCACTTTTGCATATCTAACTACAGACGTTAAGATTTGTCTGCTTATAACACGTGTTCCCAGTTTTTGCAGATAAGGGTCTCAGGGAAAGGAGGACCAAATGATTTGTCCAGGATCACACAAATTGTACGTATAGAGAAGCCAGGATTAAAATCCAGATCTGCTGAAACTGACTTTTGCATTGAAGACGGGCTGAATGCGTGGAGCGTTGTAATGCAAAGCACCCATGAACATTTTAAATGTTCACTCTTTCTGTTTTGAGTTCATAAAATCTCATGAAAATAATGTGTATAGATACATAGATCAATAGAGTCTTTTTATTTACCATAAGTAACATTTGAGATTGTCTCCCTTTTTTCAACTGCTTTCACTGAAAATACCATTCTGGCAGATAACTGCATGGTGTCACCAAGTATTTCTGAATCTGTTGTAATTGTTCAACAAACCACAAGTTGACAATCATTTAGTTGCATGTTTTGCTACCAGATAACAGGCCGTCTCTGTCCATTCCCACTCATCTCTTGTCATGAAACATTTAAATAACAAGCAATGACAAATCCAATGGGTCTGGCTTTAATGTGCTAATGTCTCATGCTGAGGCCCTGCAATGCCTGCACACAAATGCTGTTCATCCCATTAAACCTTCCCTGTTGGTTTTGCCAGTGCTTAAAAACGAACTATCAAAAACAGATTGATTTCTGTGTAGAAAGCATATTGTAGATAAAGAATTAACTGTGACAGCGTGACGATTGATTGCACTTTTCAGATCTAAAATAGTTCACCATACAATTCAATGGAAGGGCACCATGAAAGGTGGAATGATACAGTAAACAGCCGATAGCATAAGGTAATATTCCCTGACTGGAGCCAAAGCCCCTTTCCTGTATATTTTTAAAGAACTGGTAAGAATACATAGAGCATCGGCTGAGCTGCCTTGCTGGACCAGAAAAGACATAGACCTTTTTCCTGCTATTTCATTTTCTCTCCGCATGACCAGTACCCGCTGCATGTGGTTCACGATTTACCTTTCACTTATAAAACAAAAGCCATAGGTCCAGCAGATCACAAGGGTTGGAGTACCCAGGGTGAATGGAAAAATGTTTCTTTCCATTAAACAATTTTGAATGTAGAAATGTTTGCATCGTTGTTGTATCAGGCACCAAATGTGCTTCCTTTACTCTGGAAAACTACAAGGAAAGTGGCAGTTAAAGAAGACACTTTTCCCAACCTTAAAAATTCTAAGACCAAAAAGAAAGCCTTCTTATATCCTTCAAATGTTCTAAGATGTCATGTATCACTGTGTGGTCAGTTTGCTAAGCCCCAGATGTATTTTCCCCAGGTTGGTCATCGGAAAAATGAGTTCTTTTTCTCAGTAAAACAACTTCCTCTAGGACCAAAAAAGGATCTCTTTACTTCACAGTTTCCAAAATAGAACATGTTTTGGATCATGATTGTAAAAGGTTTTTCTTTTCATAGGATGTTCTAGAATGATGTATATCATCACCTCGTCGATATATCAAGCACCAGATGAAATGTACTCACAATGAATAGCAGAAAGAGCACTACCTTCATCAGTGACCAAAAAAGAAAATTATCTTATTTACATCCGTTTTCTATAAAGATCATATATCCGTGCATCATTGGTTTATCAAGACCCAGATGTTGATTCACCCCTAAACTTGGCAACAAGGAGTGCCTTTTCTCAACCATCTTTCTGTGACCACAAACAAAAGTTTATCCTAAGTGTCACATTCTCCAGACTGAGGCATGTCTCTCTTCACGTCTTCAATGAACTAGTCTACTCAGAAGAGTCTCCCGTTCTGCCGCAGGAAAAGGAACCTCTTTCCTCAATGTAATCACTTCTCCAGTTACCAAGAGGAAAAAGCAGATGGAGTTTCCATTCACTGGAATCTGCACAAAGCTTTTCAGGGGTATTTACAATTATTGAAAGAGTCAATATGAAACTGCAGAAAATGAATTTCGCCCCGGGCACCCGCTATTGCGCGCGGAGACGGAGATATTAAGACAACCCATTTACAATTTTTATTCGCTTTCTGTTGACAATTATTAACCTGATGCCAAACTCATTATCTCTGTGAATAAACCCTGAGCCATCAAGCCCAAAGGGTTGGTTGTGTTCCCAGAACAAACACATTCTTCAAACTAAATGAGCGGGGTTGAGCGCCAGCGCGGGCCCGGAAAGCCTTTTTTCGGTGTTGCCTCCATTTGCCTTACATAGTCCCAATTACGTAAATAACCCAACCTGTACATCAAACCCAGCATAGGAAGAAAGCATGGAGCCCAGACCCTTACCAGTGTTCGGCTGTGATTCAGCGCGAGCTGTCCCCATGGAAAGGGCCACTGTAAATCCGGGCCATTGTGCCTTGTCTTTTATAGGAAGTTTCATTAGCAGCCCAGTAAAAACCAGAATGGACTCCGGGAGGGGGCTTGTTTATTGTTTCCTCTGTGTTTTTCCAGCAACTGTTAAAAATGATGAATGAGACGGCGTCAAACTAGCCGAGAACGTGACTTGGCGCCAGCATCGCGACAGCCCGTGCCTTCGGCCACGCCTCCCTCCCACATCAACTTTTCACTTCGGTGCAACCTCCGGGGCACTCACCGGGTCTCTGGCCTGTCAGTCAGTGTCAGATTCCACTTGTAAAGAAGGCACGAGTCCACCAGCAAGATGTGTGGTGAGGAGGGCGAGGAAGGGAGGTGGAGGGAGGCTTTGAGAGACGGTAGAAAGAGACAGGCAGAGAGGAAGACAGGAGAGAGCAGGGAAGTTAGAGGAGAGCAGCAGATAGAAAAAGAGAGAGCAAGGGCGAGTGAGAGAGAAAGACAGAAGAGTGAGGGTATTTGAGATACGTATAAATATTTATATATAGAGAGAGAGAAAGACAGAGAGAGTGAGAAGGGGGAAGAGAGAATATCAGGAGAGGGGACTTGCAATACGAGTATATATAGATAGATAGATAGATAGATAGATAGATAGATAGATAGATTGTGAAGGAAAGGGACAAAGAAAGGAGAACGAGCATGAGAGACAAAGAGACAGGGTAAAAAAAGAGATAAGTTAAATACACAGAGATAAAGAAAGGAGAAAGGGAACAGCTCTCTGGTGCAGAACATTCATAGGTAAACATGGAAGGGGCACTGAAGTCTCCATGGCGCTGAACCTCCGTAGCATAACATAGAGTGGGACGCCGCTCTCCATGGTGCTGAACCTCAATCAGATAAGATTGAGGTGGGCACAGCTCTCCATGGTGCTGAACCAACATTCAGTAACATTGAGAAAGGGCGGAGCTCTCCATGGTGCTGATCATGAGTACGGTACCATCAGGCTGAGACAGAGCAGTCCGTGGTGCTGAACACTGTAGGATACTGTTAAGGAGACGGAATTGCAGAGCTCTCCATGGTGCTGAACCACTACTGAATAACTTTTAGTGGGGCATAGCTCTCCGTGTGCTGAAGCCCCATACAATAAAACAGAGTGGGGTGCGGCTCTCCATGGTGCTGACCCTCCATAGGACACCAACCAGTTTGTCACCGCTCTCCATGGTGCTGAATCTCAATAGGTAGATCATGCATATGATGACGTCAGATGGAGCGAGAGCTGTTTGTGGTGCTTAACACCATGAATACCATCAAGGAGGCCTTAGAACTCAGGAGATGGAATTAGTCGTCCACGAGCTGAATGCCGGATAGCATTGAGTGAACATGGAGCTATCCATGGTGTACCATGAGATAACATTGAAAAAACTCTGGATTCTCAGTGGTGTGTACCGCCATAGTATAACATTGAAAGGGATTTGGGCTCTCCATTGTGCTGAAACGACATGGTATAACATTGAGAGGAGTCTGAGCTATCCATGGTACTGAGCACCTCAGGATCCCCATTAAGAGCAGATGCCTAGACTAAAGCTAGACAAAAAGGACTTAATGATACTGAACAACCGTCAGAGGAAAACATTGCTGTCTTGGTTGATCCTCGTTTTCTTTGGATAGAACTGGGCCACCTTCCAGTGGTGGGGGCAACAACTGGATTCCAAGCTTGCACCAGTTATTTCTGGGAAACATGCCTTAGGGTCAGGGATAAATGATGGCTACAAACTATGTATCCAGAATCGTGAGGGCTAAAGATATTGTTCCAATGGATTTAGGCACAAAGCGATTACCACAGTCACTAAAACCACAGAACAAAATTAGGGTAAAAGGAAACTGCATTTGTCCATTGGGATGATACAGCATCGTAATATAGGAGGGGTAGGGATGATGCAGGCTCACAGTTCACATGACAAAAGGGCATCTTTGCTGAGATTCTAGCATTACTTGACTTTTCTTTCTATAGGATAGCTGGACTGCAGGATGCTCATGGCTTCTGGGAATCCAGAGTGTCCTGCAGCCTGTGAAGGGGGCCTGCAGGCCAGCATAGATTCAGTTGCTAGTGATGTTTTGCTCTGAGCTGGTGCACAGAGCCACCTGGAGTCCAAAATACTAGCCACTAGTCTGGTGACCAGGGAAGGAATATGAGCCAACTACAGAGATGGATTTGTAAAGCTTCAAGGACTTCTCTAGTACTAGAGCAGTACATCTCATTCTGTGACCTCTGAACTTCATGGGCTTCCAGAGCAGAGTCCCAGATTCAACCAGTTTCTAATGGTGAAGGTGGACGTTTTCCCTCGGACGAGGGCCAGCAGACGACCGCCATTGCTAGGAAACAGCCAGCAACACAGGGAGTTCAAATAGGACTGGATTTTCCCCTGGCAGAGAGAATCCTATTCTGAAAAAAGCGACCCCCCCCCAAACTGAAGGCAGTATCTGTTTGAGAGACTGGATACCTGGGTAAAAACATGAACTTTGTTATGGTGACAAGAAGGAGCAGAGACAACCCTGTAAGAAGACCAACTATTCTGTGCATCCGGCAAACATTGTCCGAGATGGACCCCAACATTCACTCTTACCCTAGGAAGTATGCGCATACAACATTAGTACCCCGACCCTCCATGTATCCCACACGGGGAGAGGCACAGTACCACAAAATGTATGACCAACATACACATACAACATTAGTACCCGGACCCTCCATGTATCCCACATGGGGAGAGGCACGGTACCGCAAAATGCATGACCAACATACACATACAACATTAGTACCCAGACCCTCCATGTATCCCACACGGGGAAAGGCAAGGTACCACAAAATGCATGACCAACATACACATACAACATTAGTACCCTGACCCTCCATGTATCCCACACGGGGAAAGGCAAGGTACCACAAAATGCATAAACAACATACACATACAACATTAGTACCCTGACCCTCCATGTATCCCACACGGGGAGAGGCAAGGTACCACGAAATGCATGACCAAGAAAGAGGATCCAGAGGCAGTCCCTCCACGAGGCTCCAGGTGAAAAGGCCTGCCCCCCGGGACTTGAACCACACTGCTGCTACACAGTCTTTTATACAGCAAAAACATGGAACAACTCGTGTGTGCTCTCAACTTGTTGAATTCACTGAAGTCAAAAACATAGGTCAGGCCAAAGAAAGACATAGGGAGCCCGTGTTCATCCTGACATAAGAGGTTCTCCCATTAGTTGGCTCCGGCCTCGGTCTAACCTCAGCAGGATCTGGGACCTGGGACTTGGAGCCCTTTCTCTCCTAAGACACTAACAGCCTGTGCTTCAGCTGCAGTAGTCAATGGCCCTTGACTGCGGTGCTCTCTTTAGGCACCCGTGGGGATGTGTATTAATATTTAAATTGAAATCTAACTACCAGCAGAACCCCCACAATGCCACATGTTTGTATGTCACTATATCAAGGTCAGTAATGCTCAGCGCCTTGAGACCCTCATGGTTGAGTAGTGCACTTTACAAATTCCTGACTGATTGATTGAATAATATCGATCTACAAAAATATCACACCCACTGCATCACCTCCACTACATGTCAAGTAAGACATATATTTACTAGTCTGAGCTCCACATTTACTTACCTCAGCAATCTCGTGGCAGTCGATGTGATGGATTTGATGTTTTTATCATTCTATATATCGCATCTCATATAGTGACAAGGGTGCGTGCAAAATTTGTGTCATTTCACTTCGAGAAATTACGGCAAAATTATACAAAACTATACATAATTTCACAAAATGCTAATTTGTCATTTCACACTATAGGTTAGCGCAAAATGCATCCCGTGCCAATTTTTTAGATGAGGACGCATTTAACAAAAATACCTTGGACAACAGCAGCTTGAGTTCCAGTGATCCCATGCTTTAATTACACGTTCACTGTACATTTTTACAGCGAATGGCACATAATTATGGAGTAACGGCTAGAGCTGCTGACTTTGGACCTGAGGAACCAGGTCCGAGTCTCGGCGTCAGCTCAACATTCTGTGATTCTGGGCAAATCACTTAGGGGGTCATTACAACATTGGCGGTAAAAGCCGCTTACCGTCGTGCAGAAGACCGCCAATACACCGCTGCGGCGGTGGGAGACCGCCACAGCTATTATGACACACATCACGGAATCTGCCGAAATTCAGACACCCACACAATACCGCCACACCAAAGGTCAGCGAGAAACTGGCGGAAACACATCCTCCACCTCCACGCCAACAGAAACACGCCCATGCTATTACGACCCACGAATCCATGCGGCGGTCTTTCAACCGCGGTATTCCATTGGCGGTACACACCGCCGCGCTCAAAATACACACACCTCTCCAAAACACCGCCACATAGGACAATTCAAAATACACACACCTGATACACATACAAACACCACTCCCACACACCCAATTCAATATAAAACACACACTCACATCACCCACAAACCCCTACGACCACAAATTAGAGACGAAGGCCAGAGAGAGACAGCACAGAATAGAAAACACCATCACACAGAGGCACACTACACCATCACCCACACAACATCCACGCACAAAACACCACATACCACTACACTCACCACACTCATCAACACATACACCACCCCACACATCACACACACTACCCCATGTCACGCCAAAGACACCCCCGCTTCTCAGAGGAGGAGCTCAGGGTCATGGTGGAGGAAATCATCAGGGTAGAGCCACAGCTATTTGGCGCACAGGTACAGTACACATCCATAGCCAGGAAGATGGAGCTATGGCAAAGAATAGTCAACAGGGTCAACGCTGTGGGACAGCACCCAAGAAATAGGGAGGACATCAGGAAGAGGTATAACGACCTACGGGGGAAGGTGCGTTCAACGGTATCCAGGCACCACATCGCGGTACAGCGGACTGGCGGCGGACCCCCACCTCCTCCCCCACAACTAACAACATGGGAGGAGCAAGTCTTGTCCATCTTGCATCCTGAGGGCCTCGGAGGATTCGTCGGAGGAACGGACACTAGTAAGTCTCATCTTCACTATCATATCCCCCACCCTACCTGCATGCTATCACACACCCCCACCCTCACACCCTCCCCTATCCCCCTAACTCCTCACTAATCTACCCATAACACCAACCACCCATCCCAACCCCAAGACCTGCATGACACAACTAAGCATGGACACCCATCACCAAAGCATGCCCACTGCACAGACCCACAACACCCCCCAACCATCACCACACAAGCCCCCACACAGGAATGCCTGCAGTGGGGTTAACGCACACCCATCCATTGCACACCATGAAACATACACATGCAATAATCATGTTCTCATACCCCTGCAGAAACCCGAAGGACCGTCACCACACCAGAGGGTCCAGACAACACCACTCCACCCCCAGAAGAGGCCCACAGTGACGACAGCAGCTCTGCCCTACTGGATCTTGATGACCAGCCCGGACCATCGTGGGCCTCAGGATAGTCAGCTCCCCTTGCCCAGCCACAGCCCAACACCGAACTGCCACCCTCTGGGAACACCAGCACAGCACCCACCCAGCGGACCCATACCTCCCTACCCAGGACAGGTCAATCAGCGGTGTGTCCACCATTACAGGGCACCCAGGCTAACCCACCACCCCAACAACAACAGGGACCTGGGGGCAGTGGTAGTGGGCACACGGTCCAGGGGACGGAGGCACAGGAACACAGGGGAACTGGGAGGGCTGATTTGCGACAGAGGGAGGACAGGCCAAGGGAACCCACTCTCCACGAGGCCCTATCCTCCATCATGGGAGCATACTACCACTCCCAGGAGACGATGGCAACGGTCCTGGACAAGTTGCAGGAGACCCTGCGCCTGCAGGAGGAGCAGTATTTGGGGTTCAGGGAGGAGCTCAGGACCATCGGCTCCGCCCTGGGCACCATCGTAGGGGTGCTGACGGACATTCAAAAAACCTTGAGGGACACCGTGGCACTCCAAGGGGCCCCTGACACTAGCCAGGACGACAAACTGCCCACCACCTCCGCCGGCGCTAGTGGACAGGACGCCCCGCCACAGGACCACCACACTATCACCCCCCCCCCCTGCAGACGGACAACCACCACGCAAGCGGGCCCTGAGATCCAGGAACAGGACAGAGCAAGATGGCAAGACCCCCGCCAGGAAATAAGACTACCTTGATTGTCCCCCCACTGTCCCATTTTGTTACCCTGTCCAGATTGGAACTGCCCCAGCTCCACTTCCAATGGCCAGATGTGCAATGTACCTGTGAGACTAATAGACTGGACTCTGCCATGGACATTATTCCACCATGACCTCTCCCCATTTCACAACCCCCCTACATTTTTATGCACTTCAATAAACACCCTTGAAACCTCAATAATATTGGAGTCAGTCAATGATTGTGAACTTTGTATTGTCAATTACAGTGTTAAAAAAGGTTAGCCATTGGAAGGTCAACATACCAATGTCACACATCACAAGCCTTTCAAGGGTGCAAGCTGTTGACACGTAGGTCAACACATTAGTGAAACTGAAATGGAAGGGGACAACTCAGTTAACAAATAGGGAGTGAAATGTAGGTACAGGATAGAGGTAGACGTGTGAAATGTAATATAATGTGAAACATGAAATTGTACTCACCTGTGTCTCATTGAAAATATTGCTGTATGACTGACTCCCTGTTGTCGTTTTCATCTTCATCAGCATCCTCCTCATCACTGTCCACAGGCTCCCCAGGCTCCCCCGCTGCAACAACACCGTCATCTGGATCATCCTCCTGCAGAAAAGGCACCTGGCGTCGCAATGCCAAGTTATGGAGCATGGAGCAGGCGATGATGATGTCGCACACCTTCTTCGGTGAGTAGAATAGGGGCCCACCTGTCATATGGAGGCACCTGAAGCTGGCCTTCAGAAGGCCGAAGGTCCGCTCAATTACCCTCCTAGTCCGCCAATGGGCCTCATTGTAGCGTTCCTCTGCCCTGGTCCTGGGATTCCTCACTGGGGTCAGTAGCCAGGACAGGTTGGGGTAACCAGAGTCCCCCAATAGCCATACACGGTGCCTCTGGAGTTCACCCATCATATCAGGGATGCTGCTATTCCGCAGGATGTAGGCGTCATGCACTGAGCCAGGGAACATTGCATTTACCTGCGAGATGTACTGGTCTGCCAAACAGACCATCTGGACATTCATTGAATGATAACTCTTCCGGTTCCTGTACACCTGTTCATTCCTGCGGTGGGGGGACCAGAGCTACATGGGTCCCATCAATGGCACCTATGACGTTCGGGATATGTCCCAGGGCATAGAAGTCACCTTTCACTGTAGGCAAATCCGCCACCTCAAGGAAAATGATGTATCTCCTTACGTGTTTCAGCAGGGCAGCCAACACTCTGGACAAGACGTTGGAAAACATAGGCTGGGACATCCCTGATGCCATGGCCACTGTTGTCTGAAAAGACCCACTTGCTAAGAAATGGAGCACTGACAGCACCTGCACGTCAGGGGGTATTCCAGTCGGATGGAGGATTGGTGACATCAGGTCAGGCTCCAACTGGGTACATAGTTCCCGGATTGTGGCACTGTCAAACCGGTAGGTCACGATGACATAACGCTCTTCCATTGTCAACAGGTCTACCAGCGGTCGGTACACCAGCGGATTCCGCCATCTTCCAATATGTCCCAACTGACGGTGTCTAAGAAGGACAACAGTGAAAAAACTGTCAGCATTCCTCCAGGTATGTACCCACAGTCATACACAAGACTACACCAGACAATTAACCCATCCGGGAAAGGTTTTGAGTGTAGGCCGCGGTATGAGTGACACAGTAGTAAATGAAGCCATGTGGGCCCCTGAAATGGCGGCTGCCTGACCTCTAAAATGGGACAATGGAATTGTGGGGTAACTGCGCTGGCGTTGCACACCGTCGCGGTAGGCGGTCGTAGAGCACGGCGCAATGCTGCATTGGTTAACATTGGACCCTATGGGTCCCAGGAGCCAATGAACAGGTGAGCTGGCGGTGATGATGCGCACCGCCGCGGACGTCACCGCCGCGGACGTCACCACCATTTTCTATCTGTTCAATCACTAGATACCTGACCTTCGACAGGAGAGGACCTACACTGCTAGTGCTGCTGTGACCTCGGTCTGGAAGCGACGATGGCTGCTGCATCTGGGGAAAGGGCCCCTGCCTTCACTGCACAGGAGTTGGAGAAACTTGTGGATGGGGTCCTCCCCCAGTATACGCTACTCTACGGTCCTCCAGACCAACAGGTTAGTACACAGGGAGCACGTTGTATGGGCTAGGCCTGGGTGGAGAGGGCTGGGTGGATGAGGGAAGGGGGCAGAGTACATAGAACAGTCATGCATGGGGATGAATGGGCCACAGGGATAGAGTTGGGAGGGGGCCAATTACAACAACGGTGCAGTAGGTAATGACTGTTCCTCTTTCCTTGTGCATGTCATGTAGGTGAACGCCCACCAGAAGAGGGACATTTGGCGTGCCATCGCCAAGGAGGTCCGGACCCTGGGGGCCCACCATAGACATGGCACCCACTGCCGGAACAGATAGGAGGACATTCGCCGCTTCAGCAAGAAGACGGCAGAGGCTCAGCTGGGGATGGCCTCCCAACGTGGGAGGGGTGCCCGTCGCACCATGACCCCCCTGATGTTCCGGATCCTGGCGGTGGCCTACCCGGAGTTGGATGGGCTCTTAAGGACATCACAGCAGACACAAGAGGGTGAGTTCAACCTCATGCAATGAACTTTGCGTGCTGTGGAGCTGTCTGGGTGGGGGTGGTGGGCTGTGGGGGTCCCTAGACCAGGACGAGTTAGGTAGGCAAGGCCCCTCCGTTATGTAGCCCATGTGGCACTCTACCCCAGCTCAAAAAAAAGGCAAATTGATGTATAGTTGCCCCTTTGCCATCCATGTGGGCAGATGTCTACCATTGCCATGTAGGCCATTTCCCAGGAATTGCATGTGCAGAGGGCAGGAGTACGGCGTAATGCAGGGGGCTGCTGCGTTTGTCCTGTCCGCCAACGGTAGCGGTATGCCATGCACTAAAACTCTCTTTCTTCTGTCTCCACCCTTTTTCTGCTCTCCCTGTCCTTCTGTACATCAGCATCATCAGGCGGGGGTACAGTGGCACCGGAGCACGAGGGAGCTGCATCCCACATGGCCATGGAGGGCCACACCACAGACTCTGATTTCACCAGTGGGACGGAGGGCGAGGGGAGCTTCACGTCGGCCACAGGATCACCAAACAGCGAAACAGACTCGTCTGCCGATGGGAGCTCCCCTGTGGTGGCGGCACCATCTGTGTGCCCCACTTCTACAGGTACAGCCGCCACCTCCCCTACCAGCACCGCCCTCCCAGCAGCCCCTCAGCTTTCGCCCGTGCCCGCTCACCCATGAGGGTGGGCATCACCTTCGCCCCAGGCACCTCAGGCCCTGCCCCTGTCACCCCTGCTGCCCTCAGTGAGGAGGCCATTGACCTCCTCAGGTCACTCACTGTTGGGTAGTCTACCATTGTGAATGCCATCCAGGGTGTAGAACAAGAGTTGAAACACGGTAATGCATTCCTGGAAGGCATTCATTCAGGTCAGGCTGTCCTTCAGCGAACCCTGCAATCTCTGGCCTCAGCACTGATGGCAGCCATTGTCCCTGTGTCCAGCCTCCCCCCTCCAACTTCCTCCACCCAGACCCAATCCCCTGTACCCCAGCCCATCCCAAGCACACCTACAGACCAGCATGCACACAAGTCAACATCCAAAAGTAGCTCAAGCAAACATAGGCACCACACTCACCACAAGCACTCACACAAGCATCAGACCCATACAGACACAGCAACATCCACTGTCTCCACTGTTTCCCCCTCCTCCTCTTCTCCCTCCTCCCTCCCAGTCTCGTCTACACACACACCTGCATGCACCACATCTACAGGCACTAGGACTCGCACCAGGACACCCAGCACCACAAGCCGCTCACCTGCACTCACCACCTCCACTGCCATATACACGTCCCCTGTGTCCTCTCCCAGTGTGTCTGTGACGCCCCCTCCCAAAGTACACAAACGCCGGCAATCACTCACCCAACATCCATCCACCTCACGACAGCCTCCAGTACCTGCACCTGCACCCAAAACACCTAAAGTGACAAATCCTACAACCACCTCCTCTTCCTCCACTCCCAGAGCCCCTCCAACTACCCATCCCAGTGTACGTCAGAAACTGTCCCTATGTCAAATTGACCTTTTTGCCCCCTCCAATTCATCAGTCCCGTCGTAGCGCCTCAGCCAAAATGCCTCCAGTACCAGTGGTGCGTGTTCCAGGTTTTTGGAGTGCCCCGTCCACCAGGGCAGGCAGTAGGACCCAGAGCCAAGGCACTGTCAGCCCACCCCCTGTGAAGGCTCCGAAATTGGAGATTGGACGACGGGACCGTGTCAAGACTCCTGGTGGTACAAACAGTGAAATGGGATCCAAGGCGATTGGTGAGTCATCTGTAACTCAAAAGAAGGTGGGGAAGGTCCCGAGGAAGTCTCCCCAACCTGTTGTGAGTGTCACGGCGGAGAAGTGCGCCATCATTTCCGGCGGTCCAGACAGCACCCTCGTTATTGGTCAGGAGACCACCGCCAGAGTCATAGCCCAGGAGGGCTCAAGTATCGTTACTGGTCCAGAGTCCACCGCCAGAGTCATAGCCCAGGAGGGCTCAAGTATCGTTACTGGTCAGGAGACCACCGCCAGAGTCATAGCCCAGGAGGGCTCAAGTATCGTCACTGGTCCAGAGACCACCGCCAGAGTCATAGCCCAGGAGGGCTCAAGTATCGTTACTGGTCAGGAGACCACCGCCAGAGTCATAGCCCAGGAGGGCTCAAGTATCGTCACTGGTCCAGAGACCACCACCAGAGTCAGAGCCCAGGAGGGCTCAAGTATCGTCACTGGTCCGGAGACCACCGCCAGAGTCATAGCCC
Organism: Pleurodeles waltl; assembly: GCF_031143425.1. Classification (NCBI taxonomy): domain Eukaryota; kingdom Metazoa; phylum Chordata; class Amphibia; order Caudata; family Salamandridae; genus Pleurodeles; species Pleurodeles waltl. The sequence goes on along the minus strand of NC_090451.1, from coordinate 58,536,733 downwards.
AGGAGGGCTCAAGTATCGTTACTGGTCAGGAGACCACCGCCAGAGTCATAGCCCAGGAGAGCTCAAGTATCGTCAGTGGTCCGGAGACCATCGCCAGAGTCATAGCCCAGGAGGGCTCAAGTATCGTCACTGGTCAGGAGACCACCGCCAGAGTCATAGCCCAGGAGGGCTCAAGTATCGTCACTGGTCCAGAGACCACCGCCAGAGTCATAGCCCAGGAGGGCTCAAGTATCGTTACTGGTCAGGAGACCACCGCCAGAGTCATAGCCCAGGAGGGCTCAAGTATCGTTACTGGTCAGGAGACCACCGCCAGAGTCATAGCCCAGGAGAGCTCAAGTATCGTCACTGGTCCGGAGACCACCGCCAGAGTCATAGCCCAGGAGGGCTCAAGTATCGTCACTGGTCAGGAGACCACTGCCAGAGTCATAGCCCAGGAGGGCTCAAGTATCGTCACTGGTCCAGAGACCACCGCCAGAGTCATAGCCCAGGAGGGCTCAAGTATCGTCACTGGTCCAGAGACCACCGCCAGAGTCATAGCCCAGGAGGGCTCAAGTATCGTCACTGGTCCAGAGACCACCGCCAGAGTCATAGCCCAGGAGGGCTCAAGTATCGTTACTGGTCAGGAGACCACCACCAGAGTCATAGCCCAGGAGGGCTCAAGTATCGTCACTGGTCCAGAGACCACCGCCAGAGTCATAGCCCAGGAGGGCTCAAGTATCGTTACTGGTCAGGAGACCACCGCAACCGCCGGAGTCATAGCCCAGGAGGGCTCAAGTATCGTTACTGGTCAGGAGACCACCGCAACCGCCGGAGTCACAGCCCAGGAGGGTCCAGAATCTCACAGCCCCGCTGGGCAATGATGGAACGTCATGCCACACACCAATGTCCAGTGTGGAGTTCGTCATGCCACACACCAATGTCAGTATCTGAACCGCCATCTTAGGCTACCGCTGAACAGTCCATAGGCAGCCATGGCAAAGCACCACTGAACAAGGCCAAGAACGCCATGGTGAAGACCGCTGAACAGGGCAAAGACCGCCATGGCAAAGCACCGCTGAACAGTCCATAGGCAGCCATGGCAAAGCACCGCTGAACAAGGCCAAGACCGCCATGGTGAAGACCGCTGAACAGGGCAAAGACCGCCATGGCAAAGCACCGCTGAACAGTCCATAGGCAGCCATGGCAAAGCACCGCTGAACAAGGCCATAGGCAGCCATGGCAAAGCACCGCTGAACAAGGCCAGGACCACCATGGTGAAGCCCGCTGAACAGGGCAAAGACCGTGTGGGTATGAATAGTCCGGCACATCCGGCATCGTTCTCCCATGTGCAGCTGGGACAGTGACAGGACAGGTACTTTCACGGGGAGACTCATCCAGTCTGGGCAACAGTCCCCCTCCAGAACCAGTGGAGACCTGCATCTACCTGAGAGACTGTGGCTTTGCACTCCCCAGGATATGGCAGTGGGCAATCCACCCACTGTAGAGACTTGAGAGATTGTGGCTTTGCACTCCCCAGGATATGGCAGTGGGCAATCCACCCACTGTAGAGACTTGAGAGACTGTGGCTTTGCACTCCCCAGGATGGCACAGTGGGCAAGCCACCCACTGTAGTGACTTGAGAGACTGTGGCTTTGCACTCCCCAGGATACATCAATGGGCATGGAGCCCCGTCGTGGATCTGGCTTCGCATTCATGTGGCTGAGGTGCCCCCCTTCCCTTCCCCCTGAGGTGCCTGTAGTGTTTCTATCTGATGCCCCGGCAGTGTTCTCTCGGATTCTGGTCAGGTATCTATTGTGGGCGTCGCCCATGCATTTTTGGACTGTTGGTGCACGGACATTGTTGTGTACATATCTGCACTACTTCTTGTTTTGTACATTTATTTTTGACAGATTTCGTGATATATATCCGTATATTTTTTAATGAGTAGTATATTGGCACAATACAAAGTTTGGCCGCTATTTGCTTTGTCATTGCATTCTTCCGGGGGGGTTGTGGGTTGTTACTGTTATTTTTGTGACTGCATTGGTGTGTATGTTGTAATATGCGAGGGTGGGGGTGTTTGGTGGGTGTCCCCATAACTTTTGCCTCCCTCCTCCCCCGTGTCATAGGTGCAGTACTCACCGGTATGTTCTGCGCCTACGTCTCTGTTGGTCGTAGATGAGCAGGAATGCAAGGGCAGGTAAGATTTGTAGTTCCGGGTCCATGGAGTCGTCGTTCCTCGTGGGATGTGTTGAGGTGAGCGTTTTCCCATAGCAAAAGCTGTTTCGGCCGTGTTTTTATCCACGGTGAATCCGCCCCGGAAAAGGTGGCGGATTGGTGTGTTGTGATAGTGTGGGCGGTACATTGTCTTCCGCCTGTCTGTTGGCGGTGACCGCCGCGCTGTTTGTCTGATGTGTTAAAGTGGCTGTCTTTGTTGGCGGTTTCCGCCAGGGTCGTAATTCCATTTTTTTGTCCGCCGGCCTGTTTGCGGTATTACCGCAGCTTTAACACCGTCCACCAGGGTTGTAATGACCACCTTAGTCTCCCCCACCTACCAAAGATGAATGTGCCCATGTGTAATGCAACTTGTGCTTATGTAAAGCGCTCGAGTCAAGTTTGTGCTATATAAATACTGCAAAAAATAAAGTGGTATACTGGAGTAGTTTCACATAACAATTGTAGTGCAAAATTACACGGTGTAATATAAATTTCACCTAGGCTTAATTATGAATCCGCCTCAAACCACATACCAATATCTTGTGCATAAGAAAGTAATACTCTATTCTATTCAGACTTGTCTCTACTTGATCTAGCTCAAGATGAAACATCTTTGTTCTGCTTAGCTGGATTTTTACTTCTCCAACCCACTTTAGCTCCCATCAACATTCTTTCTTCACAAGATATTTCAAAATAAAAACAGTAAGAAAATGGCAAACCTACATTAATACTGAGAAGGAAAATTAAAGCCAGCTGGCACAAATCATAGGAGCCACAGTGGTTCTTGCCTGATGGCTTTAACATTCAAAAAGGGGCATTATGAGGCCTCTGCGAAATTTACATCATGTCAATCAAATTTTCGTTTCATGTTACCTGAAATTTGTATAATTCCGAGAATTTTTCATTTTTTCCCAGCGGCTTATAGCAGATAATGGGGGTCATTACAACATTGGCGTAAAAGCCGCTTACCGCCGTGCAGAAGACCACCAACACACCGCCGCGGCTGCAGAAATCCGCCACAGCTATTATGACCCACATCTCGGAATCCGCCAAAATTCAGACACCCACACAAGTCCGCCACACCAAAGGTCAGTGATAAACTGGCGAAAACAAAACCGACACCGTCACGCCAACAGAAAAAATCCCATGCTATCACGACCCACGAATCCACGCCGCGGTCTTTCAACCGCGGTATTCCATTGGTGGTACACACCGCTGCGCTCAAAATACACACACATCTCCAAAACACCGCCACATTGGACAATTCCAAATACACACACCTGATACACATACAAACACCACTCCCACACAATCAATACTATATAAAACACACACCCACATCACCCACAAACCCCTACGACCAAAAAGTTTGACGAAGGCCAGGGAGACTGCACAGCATAGACAACGCCACCACACAGAGGCACACAACACCATCACCCACACTACATCCACGCACAAAACACCACTCACCACTACACATCACCACACTCATCACCACATACACCACCCCACACATCACCTACACCACCCCATGGCACGGCAAAGACACCCCAGGTTCTCGGAGGAGGAGCTCAGGGTCATGGTGGAGGAAATCGTACGGGTAGAGCCACAGCTATTTGGATCACAGGTGCAGCACACCTCCATAGCTAGGAAGATGGAGCTATGGCGAAGAATAGTCGATAGGGTCAACGCAGTGGGACAACACCCAAGAAATCGGGAGGACATCAGGAAGAGGTGGAATGACCTACGGGGGAAGGTGCATTCTGTGGTCTCCAGGCACAACATCGCGGTACAGCGGACTGGCGGCAGACCCCCACCTCCTCCCCCACAACTAACAACATAGGAGGAGCAGGTCTTGACCATTATGCATCCTGAGGGCCTCGGAGGAGTCGGTGGAGGAATGGACTCTGGTAAGTTAAATCTTAAATATCATATCCCCCACCCTACCTGCATGCTATCACAGACCCCCACCTTCACCCCCTCCCCCATCACTCCAACTCCTCACTAATGTACTAATAACACAAACCACCCATCCCAACACCAAGCCCTGCATGACACAACAAAGCATGGACACCCCTCACCAAAGCATGCCCACTGCACATACCCATAACACCCCCCCAACCATCATCACACAAGCCCCCACACAGGAATGCTAGCACTGGGGTACACGCTCACCCACCCATTACACACCATGACACACACACATGCAATAATCATGCTTTTACACCCCTGCAGGACCACTACCCAACGTCACCAAACAGGAGGGTCCAGACATCTCTACCCCACCCACAGAAGAGGCCCACAGTGATGACAGCAGCTCTGGCCAACTGGATCCAGATGACCAGCCCGGACCATCGTGGGCCTCGGGACAATCGGTTCCCCTCGCACAGGCACAGCCCACCACAGACCTTCCACCTTCTGGTAACACCAGCACAGCACCCACCCAGCGGGCCCATACCTCCGTCCCCAGGACACGTCAATCAGCTGTGTGTCCACCACTACAGGGAACCCAGGATAACCCACCACCCCAACAACAACAGGGACCTGGGGGCAGTGGGCACACGGTCCAGGGGATGGAGGCACAGGAACACAGGGGAACTGGGAGGGCTGCTGTGCGACAGGGGGCGGACAGGCCAAGGGAACCCACTCTCCACGAGGCCCTCTCCTCCATCATGGGAGCATACCACCACTCCCAGGAGACAATGGTTATGGTCCTGGCCAAGTTTCAGGAGACCCAGCGCCTGCTGGAGGAACAGTATTTGGGGTTCAGGGAGGAACTCAAAACCATCAGCTCCGCCCTGGGCACCATCGTAGGGGTGCTGAAGGAGATACTTAACACCAGGAGGGACACCGTGGCACTCCTAGGGGCCCCAGACACTAGCATGGACGATGAACTGCCCACCACCTCCGCCGGCGTTAGTGGACAGGAGGCACCGCCACAGGACCACCACACCAGCACCCCACCCCCTGCAGACGGAGAACCACCCCGCAAGCGGTCCCTGAGATCCAGGAACAGGACAGAGCACGATGGCAAGACCCCCGCCAAGAAATGAGACCACCCTGATTGTCATCCCACTGTCCCACTTTGTAACCCTGTCCATATTGGAACTGCCCCAGCTCCACTTCCTATGCCCATATGGGCAGTGCACCTGTGAGACTAATAGACGGGACCCTCACCATTTTACCACCACCTCCAATATTTAGCACTTCAATAAACACCCTTGAACCACAAAACAATCTGGAGTCAGTCTGTGATTTTGAAAATGTGTATTACCAATGACCGTGACAAAATCCGTTATCAAATGTAATGTCAACATACCTATGTCACATATCACAAGTTCATGAGGAATGTAAGCAGATGACACACATTGGTAACCACACCTGTGAAACCGTAATGGAAATGTACAACTCAGTTACCATATACTGGTTGAAATTGACAGACAGGATAGAGTTAGAAGTGTGAAAGTACTTGTAGTAGGCAGGAATGTGTTCTCACCTGTGTGTCACTGGAAATATTGCTGGATAAATGAGTCCCTGTTGTCAATGTCTTCTTCCTCTGCTTCCTCCTCATCACTGTCCACAGGCTCCACAGCTGCCACAACACCGTCATCTGGACCATCCTCCTGCAGAAAAGGCACCTGGCGTCGCAAAGCCAGATTGTGAAGCATACAGCAGGCGATGATGATCTGGCACACATTCCTTGGTGAGTAGAATAGGGAACCACCTGTCATATGGAGGCACCTGAACCTGGCCTTCAGGAGGCCAAAGGTGCGTTCGATCACCCTCTTAGTCCGCCCATGGGCCTCATTGTAGCGTTCCTCTGCCCTGGTCCTGGGATTCCTCACTGGGGTCAGTAGCCATGGCAGGTTAGGGTAACCAGAGTCCCCTAATAGCCACACACGGTGCCTCTGGAGTTGACCCATCACATAAGGGATGCTGCTATTCCGCAGGATGTAGGTGTCATGCACTGAGCCAGGGAACATAGCATTTACCTGGGAGATGTACTGGTCTGCCAAACATACCATCTGTACATTCATCGAATGATAACTCTTCCGGTTCCTGTACACCTGTTCACTCCTTGGGGGGGGGGGGCAGAGCTACATGGGTCCCATCAATGGCATCTATGATGTTGGGGATATGTCCCAGGGCATAGAAGTCACCTTTAACTGTAGCCACATCCTCCACGTGAGGGAAAACGATGTAGCTCCTCATGTGTTTCAGCAGGGCAGACAACACTCTGGACAACACGTTGGAAAACAGGCTGAGACATCCCTGATGCCATGGCCACTGTTGTTTGAAATGACCCACTTGCAAGGAAATGGAGCACTGATAGCACCTGCACTTGAGGGGAGATCCCTGTGGGATGGCGGATAGCTGACATCAGGTCAGGCTCCAACTGGGTACACAGTTCCTGGATTGTAGCACGGTCAAACCTGTAGGTGATGATCAAATGTCGCTCCTCCATTGTCAACAGGTCCACCAGCGGTCGGTACACCGGAGGATTCCGCCATCTCCTCACATGTCCCAGCTGACGGTGCCTAGGAAGGACAACAGCGACCACAGAGTCAAACAACTCAGAGGTATGTACCCACAGTGTACACAGAACACAAAACAAAATCCATAAAGTTGTCTGTATGTGTGTTGAGTCCAGGCCTAGGTATGTGTGACGCAGTTGAAAATGAAGCCTTGATGGCCCCTGAAATGGCGGCTGCCTGACTTCTAAACTGGGACAATGGGATGTGAGGTAACTGCACTGGCGTTGTACACCGTCGCGGTAGGCGGTCGAAGACCGCAGCGCAATGCTGCATTGGTTAACATTGGACCCTATGGGTCCCAGGAGCCAATGAGGAAGTGCGCCGGCGGTGATGATACGCACCGCCGTGGACGTGACCGCCGCGGACGTGACCGCCATTTTCTATCTGTTGAATCACTCGATACCTGATCTTCGACAGAAGAGGACCTACACTGCAAGTGCTGCTGTGACCTCGGTCTGGAAGAGACAATGGCTCGTGCGTCTGGGGAAAGGGCCCCTGCCTTCACTGCACAGGAGTTGGAGAAGCTCGTGGACGGGGTCCTCCCCCAGTACACGCTACTCTACGGTCCTCCAGACCAACAGGTGAGTACACAGGGAGCATGTTGTATGGGCTATGTCTGTGTGGAGAGGGCTGGTTGTAAGTAGGAAGGGGGCAGAGTTCTGCGTGCATGAAGGACTGTGAATGCATGTGCCACATGGCAAGGCGAGGGATGTGGGCCACTCACTTCGACGGTGCAGTTGCTAATGACTTCTCTTCTTCCCCTGTACATGTCATGTAGGTCAGCGCCCACCAGAAGAAGGATATTTGGCGTGCCATCGCCAAGGACGTCCGGACCCTGGGGGTCCACCAGAGACGGAGCACCCACTGCCGGAAGAGATGGGAGGACATTCGCCGCTGGAGCAAGAAGACGACGGAGGCTCAGCTGGGGATGGCCTCCCAACGTGGGAGGGGTGCCCGTCGAACCATGACCCCCCTGATGTTCAGGATCCTGGCGGTGGCCTACCCGGAGTTGGATGGGTGCTTGAGGGCATCACAGCAGACACAAGGGGGTGAGTACAAGATCATTCTGCGGACTTTGCGCGCAGTGAAGGTGTCTGGGTGGGGGAGGAGGGCTGTGGGTTTCCCTAGGCCAGGGCGAGTTCCGTAGGCTAGGCCCCTCCGTAATGCAGGCCATGTGGCACTCCACCCCACCTCTGTAGAGTGGCAAGTACAGGTATACATGCCCCTGTGTCATCTATGTGGGCTGATGTCCACCATAGCCATGTAGGCCATATCCCAGGAACTGCATCTGTAGAGCCCAACAGCGCGGCGTAGTGCAGGGGGCTGCTGTGTCTGTATTGTCCGCCAACGGTAGCGGTAAGCCATGCACTCAACCTGTCTTTCTTCTGTCGTCCCCCACCCCTTTTTGGGGTCTCCCTGTTCTTGTGTGCATCAGCATCATCAGGCAGGGGTACAGGGGCACCGGAGCACGAGGGAGCTGCATCCCACATGGCCATGGAGGGCCACACCACGGACTCAGAATACACCAGTGGGACAGAGGGCGAGGGGAGCTTCACGGCGGGGACAGGATCCGCAACCAGCGACACACTCGTCCTCCGATGGGAGCTCCCTTGTGGTGGCGGCAAAATCTGTGCCCCCCACTTCTACAGGTACAGCCGCCACCCCCCCCTACCAGCACCGCCCTCCCAGCAGACCCTCAGCCTTCGCCCCGTGCCCGCTCACCCAGGAGGGTGGGCATCACCTTCGCCCCAGGCACCTCAGCCCCTGCCCCTGTCACCTCTGCTGCCCTCAGTGAGGAGGCCATTGACCTCCTCAGGTCACTCACTGTTGGGCAGTCTACCATTTTGAATGCCATCCAGGGTGTAGAAAGGGAATTGCAACACACAAATGCATTCCTGGAGGGCATTCATTCTGGTCAGGCTGCCCTTCATCGAACCCTGCAATCTCTGGCCTCAGCACTGATGGCAGCCATTGTCCCTATCTCTAGCCTCCCCCCTCCAACTTCCTCCGCCCAGACCCAATCCCCTGTACCTCAGCCTATCCCAAGCACACCATCAGACCAGCCTGCACACACATCACCACACAAGGGAAGCTCAGGCAAACATAAGCACCACACATCCCACAGGCACTCACACACAACAACGTCCACTGCCTCCACTGTGTCCCCCTCGTCGTCGTCTCCCTCCTCCCTCCCTGTGTCATCTACACTCTCACCTGCATGCACTACCACTACAGCCACTAGGTCCCGCACCAGCACACCCACCCCCACACCCTGCTCACCTGCACTCACCACCCCCACTACCATTTACACGTCCCCTGTGTCCTCTCCCAGTGTGTCTGTGACGCCCCCTCCCAAAGTACACAAACGCAGGCACACACCCACCTAATAGCCATCCACCTCACGACAGCCTTCAGAGCATGCACCTGCACCCAAAGCCACAAAAGTTACACCTCCTACAACCACCTCCTCTTTCTCCACTCCCAGACCCCCTCCAGCTACCCGTCCCAGTGTTCCTAAGAAACTTTTCCTGAGCAACCTTGACCTCTTTCCCGCCACCCCCCCTTTCAATTCATAGGTCCCGTACTAGCACCTCAGCCAAAAAATCGCTGGTACCAGTGGTGCCTGTTATAGGAATGTGGAGTGCACCAGGCACCAGGGCAGCCAGTGTGACACGGAGCCACAGCACAGCCACTCCCCCCCTGTGAAGCACCAGAAGTTGGACAGTGCCCGGCGGGAGAGGGGGAAGACTCCAGCAGGCAAAGCCGCTCACAAGGGTCCCGGGGAGAGTGTCCACTCAGCTGTGACTCCTCCCAAGGTGGTGAAGGGGCAGAAGAAATCGCCAAAGTCTGGGAAGAGCAGCACGGCGGAGAAGACCGCCATCATCCCCGCTGCCCAGGAGGCCACCGCCAGCCCAATCGTCACTGGCCAGGAGGCCACCGCCAGAGTCAGTGCCCAGGAGGGCAGCCCGATTGTCACTGGCCAGGAGACCACCGCCAGAGTCAGTGCCCAGGAGGGCAGCCCCATCGTCAGTGGCCAGGAGGCCACCGCCAGAGTCAGTGCTCAGGAGGGCAGCCCGATCGTCACTGGCCAGGAGGCCACCGCCAAAGTCAGTGCACAGGAGGGCAGCCCTATCGTCACTGGCCAGGAGGCCACCGCCAGAGTCAGTGGGAGGGCAGCCCCATCGTCAGTGGCCAGGAGGCCACCGCCAGAGTCAGTGCCCAGGAGGGCAGCCCGATTGTCACTGGCCAGGAGGCCACCACCAGAGTCAGTGCCCAGGAGGGCAGCCCCATCGTCAGTGGCCAGGAGGCCACCGCCAGAGTCAGTGCCCAGGAGGGCAGCCCCATCGTCACTGGCCAGGAGGCCACCGCCAAAGTCAGTGCCCAGGAGGGCAGCCCCATCGTCACTGGCCAGGAGGCCACCGCCAGAGTCAGTGGGAGGGCAGCCCCATCGTCAGTGGCCAGGAGGCCACCGCCAGAGTCAGTGCCCAGGAGGGCCCCGGCAGCCACAGCCCCGCTGGGCAATGAAGGACTGCCATGGCAAGCACCGCTTAACAGGGCACAGACCGCCACGGCAAGCACCGCTGAACAGGCCAAGCACCGCTGAACAGGGCACAGACCGCCATGGCAAGCACCGCTGAACAGGACAAGCACCGCTGAACAGGGCACAGACCGCCATGGCAAGCACCGCTGAACAGGCCAAGCACCGCTGAACAGGGCACAGACCGCCATGACAAGCACCGCTGAACAGGCCAAGCACCACTTAACAGGGCACAGACCACCATGGCAAGCACCGCTGAACAAGACAAGCACCGCTGAACAGGGCACAGACCGCCATGGCAAGCACGCTGAACAGGCCAAGCACCGCTGAACAGGGCAAGCACAGCCAACTCAAGCACCGCTAGCCCATGTGCGGCCGGGGCAGTGACGAAACTGGGACCGTCACGGGAAGAGTGATGCACTCTGGGCACCAGTCCCCCTCCAGAACCAGTTGAGAACAGCATCCACTCCGTCTGTCCTTACTAGGATGAAGCACTCTGGGCACCAGTCCCCCTCCAGAACCAGTGGAGAGATCCATCCACTACCTCTGTCCTTCACAGGATGAAGCACTCTGGGCACCAGCCCCCTCCAGAACCAGTGGAGACTGTTATCCACTTGAGAGACTGTGGCTTTGCACTCCCCAGGATGGTACAGTGGGCAAACCACCCACTGTAGAGAATTGAGAGACTGTGGCTTTGCACTCCCCAGGATGGTACAGTGGGCAAACCACCCACTGTAGAGACTTGAGAGACTGTGGCTTTGCACTCCCCAGGATGGTACAGTGGGCAAACCACCCACTGTAGAGACTTGAGAGACTGTGGCTTTGCACTCCCCAGGATACATCAATGGGCATGGAGCCCCCTCGTGGATCTGGCGTGGGGCAGTCATCCGGCTGAGGTGCCCCCCCTTCCCTTCCCCCTGAGGTGCCTGTTGTATTTCTATCTGATGCCCCGGCAGTGTTCTCTCCGTTTTGATCAGGTATCTGATGTGGGCCTCGCCCATGCATTTTGGGCCCAGTGGTCCACGGACATTGAATGGTGCATTACCTGCACTACTAATTGTGATGTATATTTTGTTGAATGTGTCTATTGATCTGTATATATTTGGTTACTGTATTTTGATATATTACAATGGTTGCACTCATTTCCTTTTGTCTTTGCATTCTTCCGGGGGGTTTGGGGGTTGTTACTGTGATGTTTGGATATGCATTGGTGTGAGTGTTGTAGTGGGTGAGGGTCGAGGTGGGGGTGGGGGTGTTGCGTGTGTGTGTCCCTGACTTTTGCCTCCCCCTCCCCTATGTCGTAGGTGCAGTACTCACCGTTGTCTTTGGCCCCGACGTTGATGATGGTCATACAGGAGCAGGAAGACTATCGCAGGGAGTATTTGGAGTTCCGGATCCATGGTGTCCTGATTCCTTGTGGAGTGTGTAGAGGTGAGCGTTTTCCCTTTGAAATGGCTGTTTCCGACGTGTTTTTATCCACGGTGAATCCGCCCCGGAAAAGGTGGCGGATTGGTAGGTTGTTATACTGTGGGCGGTAGTTTGTCTTCCGCCTGTCTGATGGCGGTGACCGCCGCGCTGTTTGTTTGTACCGCCGTGGCGGTCGGAGTGTTAAAGTGGCTGTCTTTGTTGGCGGTTTCCGCCACGGTCATAATTCCCATTTTTTTACCGTCGGCCTGTTTGCAGTCTTACCGCCGCTTTAACACCGTCCGCCAGGGTTGTAATGACTCCCAATATCCAGTAAGAGATATTGGGCCAGATGTAGGAAAATTGCAAATTGCGACTTGCAATTTGCGAGTCCTTCCGACTCGCAAATTGCAAGTCGCAATTTGCAATGCAGAACGGTGTCTCAGACACCGTCTGCGAGTCGGTATGGGGTCGCAGAGACCCACCTCATTAATATTAATGAGGTGGGTCGCAAATTGCGGCCCCATTGCGACTATAGGCACTCGCAAACATGGAGGCCTGCTGTAGTCAGCAGACCTTCATGTTCGTGACTGCTTTTAAATAAAGCAGTTTTTTTTTTTTAAGTGTAGCCCGTTGTCCTTAAAGGAAAACGAGCTGCACTTAAAAAACAAACCGAAACCTTTAGTTTCGGTATTTTTTCAGGGCAGGTAGCGGTCCCTTGGACCACTACCTACCCTGAAAAAATAGTTTTGGGTCCATTCACAAAGGGGAAGGGGTCCCATGGGGACCCCTTCCAATTTGCGAGTGGGTTACCATCCACTTCAAGTGGATGGTAACTGCGACACCATTTGCGACCGCATATGCGGTCGCAAATGGTATTGCATACCACTACGAATCGCAAATAGGAAGGGAACACCCCTTCCTATTTGCGATTCTGAAATGCATATTGCGAGTCGGTCCCGACTCGCAAAATGCATTTCTGCATTGGAAACACGCATTTGCGAGTCGCAAACGGCAGATTTTGCCGTTTGCGACTCGCAAAGTGTTTCCTGCATCTGGCCCTTAGTTCCCTTGAACTCGCCCCTTGGTCGTATCTTGCCTAATTGTTTAATGCAAGCTGTGCCATCACATTTAATTCACACGAGATACCGCAAAGTGAATTTTTGCAAAAGTTTGCAGACTTTTGCATATTTTCAGCAAATTTCTGCAAAACATACCCTTACTGTTATTAGGACTCAGAGACACGGAAGGTTGTGCAAGAAAGATATTTATGTAGACATTGTAGACAATGAGGATTCTTTTACAAGAAAATGCAAGCATAAGGCAAATTGTGTATTTTTCACTATGAGGATAGTGAGTCGAAAAACGAGATGAGTGAATGGGGGGAAAGCTTAGCTATTAAATATTACATTAAAACAGCCCTGGTAGAGTGGCATTCATTTCGATGCACTGTATTGGCTCAAGAGACTGAGATCTCAGTAGTTAAAGTATGAGTTGTGAATTATTTTTATCAAGGCCTTGTTTTCACACATATCCTAATTAAATGGTCTACCGGGCACATATGTTTGAAAATAAACCATTTATGTAGCCAAATTATGGCATTCATTCAATACTACCTACTTATAGTTGCTAATTATAGTAGTCTGCTAATACGAAACATCCAAGCTGAATTCACTAGAGATGCCCTGAGATGCTCAAAATGGCTGCCACGTGACCGCATGCGAGTCCATTGGACTTCTTCCCTTCGGTGAACGATGCCTGCAGGAAAAATATTCCTCCTCTTGACAATCTCACCTCAGGAAACCCGCATGTGGATGGCCGGGGAATCTGAGTCGTAGATAATGCCGCAATGTGAAGTTGAAGATAATGTGGTTGGCGTTGAGCGTCCAAATCCCCCAGGAATGACAAGCGAAATAGGACAAATTGAGGACATAATTGCAATCTGGAGGGCTTCTCTTCTACATCAGCAGTGGTCGTGACCTACGACAGAGCTCAACTAGGTTCTGTGTTTCATAACAAGATAACATCTTAAAATGTAATTTAGTACTGAGGGAGTATGCCAATTTAGTGCCTTCGGTAGACGTTGGCATTTAACCTTCAGTTTCTATTAGTTTAATGAACATTTATGCAGAGTTTGCTTTTAATTCAAACTGAGCCTTCCTTGACCTGAAAACCAGGTAGGAATCCTGGCTGTGGAGCACATCATTAAATTAATAATCATGCTAGTAATAGCCTGTTAGATTTAAGCGGGTGGGAGTCTAGCCAATTCCTTCGAATTTGAACCCTGATGTGGGCATGATGACCCTTGAAATATGTTGTGATTTGGAAGATCCCAACGTCCTGACTTGTCATTCCTGGGGGGTTTGAGTGGTTGATCCCCTGGAGACATGGGCAATTACAGAGTTTTGAATCACGTCTTGCGTTTGGCAGCTCTTCGTCCGCGTTCTGTGTACTTGAGACGGGGGCAACAGTGTCAGTCCACATCAGATCTGCTGCCGACAGCTGTCAGCAGACATGACTGTCCACCGTCCTTCCATGTCCGCTGAGGATACGCTGCACGCCTCCTGTCCACGGGAGGCCGGAGATTCCATCTGAGCGCCTACGGGGTCCAATTTCTCTCCGTGTTGGGATGGAATCAATTTAATTGTTGGCGACCAGAGCGTGATGAGCTTTGGTCCTACCATGGTACGGCTTGGTAAAGGCCTTTCATCGTTGATACATATCTCTCCCAGACCTATCTCCTATCTGAGCATCAGTCATCAAACGTACGTATTCCCATTGCTTGGAACCTCACGCATAGCTAAGCCATTAGCTATGGGATCGAGGTAGCCGCCTCACTTAGGGAAGCCTTCTGCTCCTGGAGAGAGTCAGATGGTGGCTCTATTGCTGCTTAAATGAAAACTCGCAGAGATGTAAATGAATCTTCTTCCAGCCTGGCCTCTATGAAGAAGTTTTTTTTCCCATCATTTATTTGCAGCGGGGATTGCATTTTAATTGCGCGATTTCTTAGGTCCTTCTCCCCAGAGCTTGCCGTCCTACAGAGAAGGAAAACCCTGAGCTGAACTTTTAGAAAGACTGCCTTCAAGCTGTGCCCCTCTGTTTCCTTCCTTCTCTTATAGTCAGTCACTTGAACTCCCAGGGAATGTTTTTCAGGGGTACGACTGGCCCCCGCGGGACCTGCTCATTGCCTTTCTTTCTCCTGAGCTTACTCAGAGAGACAGCAACCCGGATGTGAGTCGTGGGATAGGGCATCTGGGCTTGTAAAAATGTTGGGAGGATGCCCCCACTGCAAAAATTGAATTTATGTTTTTAAATACAGCCCTTGATATTTGTCTTTTCCCTGTTTGTTCCTGCTCCTTTTTTCACACCTGTAGCAAGGGATGAAGTCATTTTCCCAGGATCACACCATTTGGTCGAGTGTGAGAGCCAGCACCGGAGCTCAAGAATCCTGGTTATACAGACACTTTCTGAACCACGAGGACACGTTCCATATCATGCCTGGAACCACTCAATCCGCTCAGAGGTGAATCACCCCTATTTTGGGGTGATTCAAAGTACAGCAGACTAGTAAACTTATTTTTATGGTTCATGTTCTCGTTGGTTTTATCCACAGTGCTGCCTTGCTAAGTTTATGGGGAGAAAAAGCATGTTTTTGGTTGCTTGCAGTATTGGGAGGCCAGATTTAGTTCTCAAACTACTTCAAACTTGCTCAAGGTGAGTTGGTTGGAGGTTATTGAGGTTAGAAGTGACTTTGTTTGCTGGACTTGAGACCAAAAGAAAAATTAATCTACGGATGGGTGCACCATGCTCCCCGTAACTGAATACGCCTCTCACAAGGGTTCCCCTGGACGCTTTCCTGTGCACGGAGTGCTAGCAAACTCTTGGATGTCCTGATTACATCCCAGTAATCTTCATTACTCTGAGCCCAGCCTTCCTGGCCGCAGTCCTAGCTCCTGCTCTTTCTTGGCTTTGCTTACCTGGTACCTACAGGATGCTTAGGGGCTGAGAAGACATTATAACCAAAAGGAGGGCACAGAATTTTCTTTAAAAAACATAGAGGGCAAGTAAGATGATTATCGTCAGAGTGAGGTCACACCACGCGTGCTAGGACTGTGTTGAGGAGAAAGGACGAGCTGGTAGTAAGAGTTATTCTAAGACAAGCATTCTGGAAATGACCCCATGGTACCCAAGGCAAATACAACTTTTCTGTGCATATACTTCATCTCGCCTCCCTTTCCCAGTCTGTGCTCTGGGAACCTCATTTAGCATCAGCAAGACCATCCCTCAACCTCCTTTCTCATATAGCTCAAAAAATCAGAGATGCCCACATCGGAGTGTGTTACTGTCACAGTCGTGATTCAGTCTCTTCTCAGACCATTAGAGATGATGCAGATCGCAGGTTCTCTGAATATATATTAAAAGGGAGTCTTTAAATGTCTTGTGATGAGGCCTAGCAGACCTGCCTGCAGTACATTGTTCTCTGCCTCCCAGGTGGAGTTTCTTCATTCATGCTGCATACTCAATGTTTACTATGATGAAAGGATGTTGGCATTTGTCAGTCTCTTGCTCTTGATTGGCTGACCCTGGCTAATGAGTCATCAGCTCAGGGACCTTTACAACATACATCTAAAGCAGGTCTTTCCATTACTTAACAAAGCTTCACTGGATCCTTCCAGTCTGGCTAATTGCTCTCTGATCCCTGGTTTTCTGAGTTGTGCCATTCAGGTTGTGTGGCACTTCAATTCCAGCATCTCTCGGCTTCCAATCCCCTTCTCACGCCTTGTCAACCGGACTCCTGGCTGGCTTTGGCACCAAGACAAGCACTATTTAGCTGGTGGTGATGGGGCACACATGTTAAAAGGCCTCTTTGCTCTGCTCTATATCTCTCTGTAGCATGTGTCACGATATGGGGCTCTCTCCTCAACGCCATCTACCCACATGGACTTTGGGGGTAATTTACAGGGATGCTGTCCCTTTATATCTGCATGTACTGTGTACTAGTCCTGGGCAAAATTAAAATTAGGCCTGTGTAATTCACTTAACTTGGGAAAAAAGTACCAATTACACACACTGTGCCAATTACGCACCATTCCTGGTATAAATTTCCTGCAACATGCTCCATTTATGGTCAAATTGACCGCTAATGTAAGCAAACAAAAGAACATGGGTGGCTGTTGTTTACGGTGCTTTTGTTAAATTTAAATGCGTTCGTGCATTAAAATTAGGGCCTCAAGTTTTCCATTTTTACTGATTTTTACAGATGAATCCTGACCGGAAACAATATATTTCATGTCTGTATTTATTTTTAAAAGTGGGAAAATACAGTAAATTGTGGTTCTTGTGAGTGGCTCTCTTTGTTGTCCTTCATGAATTCCAGACCAATTGCTGAGCACATAGACTTCATTGCGATTTAAAAACAGGATGGGACTCCCTTAACTATAAGCATATAATAACATCTATTTGCATATTCTGCTAATATTTACCTGTCGGTGTAGTGCTTCGCTATACTTGGCTGTTTAATGTGCTAAAACGTGGCAGTAATCAAAGTATAAGCACATGCTTGTTAGTTAAATACATGTGGAAATATATATTTTAAGACTCCATTTAGTCTCACAAAAAATAGATACAGATAAATACCAATAAAATGGCCCAAAAATACATATTTTTAAATACAGATGGAAATGTTAAAACAAAATACCATAAAACCGGGATCCCTAATCAAAACTGATAGGAGGATGCATTTTGTGCTAAAATATAGCACAAAATGATGGATTTGCACTTCACGCAATTATGTGGAGTTTCCTCTTATTTCGCTGAAATTTCACTTAATTACACAAAAGCAAATTTTGTGAGTTTCACACACTCTTACCCTGTACATTCATGTTGGACCTTACGCATGCACCCAGCTGAAGTAATATGGAACGCTCCAGGGTGGCATGCTGCTAACCAACCATTGAATGCTGACAGATATGATTTTGGCTGCATTCACTGACCTGCGTCCCTGTCCATCATTATCCATTGTATCACCTGGTCACCCAAATTAATTCTGTGTAGACAGACTCTATCTAAAGCATAGTCCAAGAGCCATCATTAAATACTTGCCTTCCATTCACCTAAGTAGCATCCAGTGAAGATTACATTTTTGTTAACTTTGTTTACTCTCAGCTTTTGCCCTTGAAAACCCTTCCTCTTCCATCATCTGTGTTTTCTCTTGCTTTTCATTGGCCTCTGATCTAGATCCCTATATGAAATGTCTCAGATTTGAGCAAGCATCCTCATTTTACCTTTTCTGTTGGGAAGAATTATGCCTTTGCTCAGTATACTGCACTTTGGTAATGCAACATAGACTCCTGCTATTTTGAGGCTTGAAGGTGCAAATGCTTTTTTTCTTGGTCTTCAGCAATCCATCCTTGTCCCATTCAGAGCTATTTTTGACTATGCAGAACTTTTGTAGGGCTTGAACAACTTATTTCACTCATATTACACTGCTTGTACTGGTTTGCCCTGATTTACAGGATACAGTTAAACATAATTTTCGACACCTATGCCTGGCTATAAGACTCCAGTTCCCAATTGTATGGCAGAAGATCTTTAGCAAAAAATATCATTGGACAAAAATATCCTGTCCTAAATATCAATTACAAAAATATCATACTATTGGGTGTAGATTTTCTGTCAGTAAGTCCAATGAGACCATTTTTTGTCAATAGGAAATTATATTTCTGTCAGGATTTATTTTGGTTACAATATTTTGGAACCATCCTAAGTTTGTAGGTGAGTCAAAGGTTATTGTGAAATTTGCTTAATTTGTTTTTGCATAATTATGTTGAATTTTTGGTCAAATTATCTCAAATTACGCAAAATTACCCAAAATGCATATTCCTCATTTCCTGCTACATTCAAGTATAAAATGCGTACTTGTGTCAATTTTTGGTATGAGAACACATTTAAACAAAAGCACCTCCAACAGCAGTCACTTGCGTTCTGTTCTCATTCGTTCGCAGTACATTTTTACTGTGGATGTTATGTTTGAGGTAAACTTTTATAGCGAATTGCGCGTAATTACGTGAAGTGGTCTTATGACGTAATTTTGGAAATTTCACATATCCAGCTTAATACAAAAATTCCTGAAATTCTGCACATTATGTCAGTGGAATTTAAATTTCGCCCAGGTCTCAGTTCAATCTTCCACGACGGTACCACTGCTCAAGTGTGGCACTGGGACGTAAGAACTCTTTATGGATGAGATTTGCAGCCTTTCTTCTCTGAAGCTATTTTATAATTCTTTAAAAAGGCACTTCTTTAGAGAGGCTTTAGGGAGGCTTTTCTTTAGCGAGTTACCAAGTAGTTTGTTTTCTCATTTATTCAGCCGCCAGCGTTCGTTCTGCTGTTGCATTCAATACATATAAAACGTATTTTTATTTAGTTTCTGTGATTTTTGATTTTGAGGGACTGTGTAGTTAGGCGTGGACTGGCAGGCAGTGACAGAGATTATACTCCAGCGCATGAATCTCTCACAAGTGATTCAAGCTCAGCTTTTTTCTTGCCTCTGGTTTCTCTGTCACCTGGCTGTGTTCCTGGACCTCATGCTCGGCCCTTGTTCCCTCTCTGTTGTCTGTCAGTCCCTGGTTCTCACTCTGGTATCTCTGAGTGCCTGGCGTCTTCTTCGGCTATCTCACTGCTCCTGGTGACTGTTTTGTTTCTTCTATGCCCAAAGTAACCCCCTTGGTTGTCTCTCTGCCCATGGTGCACCCCTTCTATCCAGTGCTTAATTTGTAAATAAAATCGTGCCGGTGCCCAAAGCTCTCCCTGAGACATGGGCTGCTGCAATTAAATGTGTGAGCACAGAATACTGAGGCAGCGTAATCCTGACGCCATCTGAGGCCTACAGCAGGGCTAGAAAAATCATAAAAATGTTAGTAGACCTGCAGGTCCAGTAATTTAAATAATCTACTCGACCTAACAGTAATCTACTTGACCTGTAAACGGGTCTAAAATTGTGTGATCCTAGGCAAATAGTTTACAGAGTCACCTTTTTCTTAATTCTCACATATGATTGCACCTTCAAATATATGAGCTCAGCATTTCTGCAGTACAAAAAGAAGAAGAGATGATGGATGAGAAGTAGGGATAATGAATGAGAAATAGGGATGAGACACAGAGATGAGAAGTAGGGATGATGGAAGAGAAATAGGGATGATGAATGAGAAGCAGGAATGATGGGAGAGAAGCAGGGATGGTGGATGAGAAGTAGGGATGATGGAAGAGAAACAGGGATGATGGATGAGAAGTAGGGATGATGGATGAGAAGCAGGAATGATGGGAAAGAAGCAGGGATGGTGGATGAGAAGTAGGGATGATGGATGAGAAGTAGGGATGATGGTTGAGAAGCAGAGATGAGAAGTAGGAATTAGGAGTGAGGGATGATGATGTCCTAAAATGGATGCTCTTTAATCTATTTACATCCACTCCCTGCGCCTTCAGCTCACATTTGTAGCTTTCTGATTTTTCCCTTTATGAAGCTTTTCCGTCTTTCTCTTCCTTTGTATTTCCCGTGTGTGTCTTTTGCTCGCAGTAATTGCCTGATGCAGACAAATAAGTGCCAGTCCTGAAAAAAAAGGGTGCCCCTGACACCGGAAACCACCATCTTAAATTAAAGACTGCTTTTATCTCCTTGTGCCTCGTGTTTCCTCTCTGCCCATAATGCCCTCCTCTGCTTTCTCTCCGCTCCTGGTGCCCCCACTGCTGTCTCAGGGCTTCTTATGTTTCCTCCAGTCTCTGGTGCCCTTCTCTGCTGTCTCTGTCCCTGGTGGCTCTTGGTTTCATCCTTCCCCTGATGCTCTAATCTGCGGGTGCCTCTGTCCCTGGTCATCTCCTCCGCTGTCTCTTTGCTCCTGGTGCTCCCTAACCTGTCTCTTTGTCCTTTTGGCCTCTCGGTTTCCTGTCTGTCCACAGTGCCACCTTGCTGCCTCTCCTTGGTGCAACTTCTGTTGTCTGTCTAGGAGTGATGCCCTCTTCATGTGCCCCTCACACCCTGGTGCACCACTTTTCATTGTTTCTCTGCCCTTGATCCTGTTTCTCCTGTCTCTCTCTCCCTGGTGCCCACCTCTGCTGGTTCTCTGTCTCCGACCTGCCCATGCCATTTCTCTATCCTTTGTGCCAGCCTTTGCTGTCTCTTTTGGAACCTGTTACCCCTTCTGTTGCTGTCACACCGCAGTCTCTCTGTCCCTGGTGCTTTCCACGTCTGTCTCTCTGCCAGTTCTTAATTTGTAAATACAGAGGTGCTGGTGCTCAAAGCCCTTCTCTTAAACACGAGGCTGCTGTAATTAAATCTGCCAGCACTGAATACTGAGGCAGCGTAATCCTGAAGCCATCTCGGCCTCTTCAATCCATTTACGGCCACCCCTGCCCTTCAGCTCACTCTTGCAGCTTTCTACCTTCTCCCTTTATGACGCTTTTACGTTTTTCCTTCTTCCGCTTTCTTATATGTGTCTTTTGCTCGCAGCAAATGCTTGAGGCATAAGACTAAGCGCCGGCCCTCAAAAATAAGTGCCGGTGCTCAGCACCGGGAACAACAAGCACAAATCAAGCACTGCTCTCTGCCCTCTTGGCGCAGTTGTGTCCCCCTCACTTCTCACCCCTGTGTGCTCCCCCTCTGTCCGGCCCGCGCTGCTTCTCTCCCTGCCAGACGTGCTCTTGGACGCAGCGCTTCGAAGCACCAGAAACAAAGAACAGTTTCACTATAAGCTCAATAAACTTGATTAAACCCACAAAGGCGTTCGCCAGGAATGGCGCGGGAAGCCAGGGTTTCACACTCATAGCGCTTGGCCCCGCAGCTAGCATATTAGTGCCAACTCCCCAGAAGTAAATGTCTCCAACTCCTAAAATTGAGATATAAATCAAACCTAAGCCAAGAGGAGAACACAACTCCTGACACAGAATGCTTTGGGTGTCGTTTTCCAACACACAGACCCCGCCTCAGTGTTCTACCTGAGGTGAAATGACTGAAACAAGAGACGAGGATTTCCAGTGGTAATCAGCTCCTCCCCCCTTGGCAGAAGTGGCTTGCTCTTCCCCCTGCCCTGTCCCTCGGATGGAGATATTTACAAGGGAGGAAGCAGAAAGTCTAGTAATTATTATTGTCGCCGCCGCTCTCGTCACAGGGATACCTATGGCGCCAAAATGTAGCGCCTAAATGTAGCGCCAAACGGCATTTGCTGCTCTGAAGTATGCGGACCCGTAGCAGGCTCATCCTACGGCCACTCTTCCCCTCTGTATTAATGTACATACATTATTCCCGCCCACACCCCCTCATGCTGATTCTGGCACGTGCTCATCATTATCCCCACCCGCCCCCCAAACTGAAGCAGTCATTAGAGACGCTGCCTAATGCGGGTCCCCGCTCACCCGCACTCTGCTCCTGTTTGTGAAAGCGCCTGCGCCTCGAGAAAGGTCAGGAAATGAAATATTCATTGGGATAACGCCACACAGCTCCTTACTTGTGATCTGTAGGCATCGAGGAGCTAGAGCCCCGGGAGCCGCTACTCTAAGCTACATGCTGCGCGCAGCTCGCCATTGTATGTATATTTGCAATTAATTGGCTGTTTCGCCCTCGTATTCAGAAATACGATGCGTAGATTATTGATCGCTGGACGCAAGGGCAGCAGGGGGCCATGAAAACACCAAAACACGGGCCGTTTAACACAAGCGAGACAGCGCAGCACATTACAACTATGTGCTGGGTGAGGTTGCAGATTTCTAGGGCTTGCAACTTTGCAACCGTAGGTAAAAAGGGGCGGAGCACTGAAGCGTAAAATGTCCCGCTGTCATGTAGGGTAGTTAACGCGCCTCGTTTGCCGTTTACCCTTATTTCTAGCGGTGTCACATGCCTCTGCCATAGCTGTTAGCGGTGTCCAATACCTCTCCCATAGCAGTTAGCGGTGTCCAAAACCTCTGCCATAGCAGTTAGCGGTGTCCAAAACCTCTGCCATAGCAGTTAGCGGTGTCCAATACCTCTACCATAGCTGTTAGCGGTGTCCAATACCTCTCCCATAGCAGTTAGCGGTGTCCAATACCTCTACCATAGCTGTTAGCGGTGTCCAATACCTCTACCATAGCTGTTAGCGGTGTCCAATACCTCTCCCATAGCAGTTAGCGGTGTCCAAAACCTCTGCCATAGCAGTTAGCGGTGTCCAATACCTCTACCATAGCTGTTAGCGGTGTCCAATACCTCTGCCATAGCTGTTAGCGGTGTCCAATACCTCTGCCATAGCTGTTAGCGGTGTCCAATACCTCTACCATAGCTGTTAGCGGTGTCCAATACCTCTACCATAGCTGTTAGCGGTGTCCAATACCTCTGCCATAGCTGTTAGCGGTGTCCAATACCTCTGCCATAGCTGTTAGCGGTGTCCAATACCTCTGCCATAGCTGTTAGCGGTGTCCAATACCTCTGCCATAGCTGTTAGCGGTGTCCAATACCTCTGCCATAGCTGTTAGCGGTGTCCAATACCTCTACCATAGCAGTTAGCGGTGTCCAATACCTCTACCATAGCAGTTAGCGGTGTCCAATACCTCTACCATAGCTGTTAGCGGTGTCCAATACCTCTACCATAGCTGTTAGCGGTGTCCAATACCTCTACCATAGCAGTTAGCGGTGTCGCATACCTCTACCATAGCAGTTAGCGGTGTCCAATACCTCTACCATAGCTGTTAGCGGTGTCCAATACCTCTACCATAGCAGTTAGCGGTGTCCAATACCTCTACTATAGCAGTTAGCGGTGTCGCATACCTCTACCATAGCAGTTAGCGGTGTCGCATACCTCTGCCATAGCAGTTAGCGGTGTTGCATACCTCTGCCATAGCAGTTAGCGGTGTCGCATACCTCTGCCATAGCAGTTAGCGGTGTCGCATACCTCTACCATAGCAGTTAGCGGTGTTGCATACCCGCTGTCATGTAGGGTAGTTAACACGCCTCGTTTGCCGCTTACCCTTATTTCTAGCGGTGTCACATGCCTCTGCCATAGCAGTTAGCGGTGTCCAATACCTCTACCATAGCTGTTAGCGGTGTCCAATACCTCTACCATAGCAGTTAGCGGTGTCCAATACCTCTGCCATAGCTGTTAGCGGTGTCCAATACCTCTGCCATAGCTGTTAGCGGTGTCCAATACCTCTGCCATAGCTGTTAGCGGTGTCCTCCAATACCTCTGCCATAGCTGTTAGCGGTGTCCAATACCTCTGCCATAGCTGTTAGCGGTGTCCAATACCTCTACCATAGCAGTTAGCGGTGTCCAATACCTCTACCATAGCAGTTAGCGGTGTCGCATACCTCTACCATAGCAGTTAGCGGTGTCCAATACCTCTAACATAGCTGTTAACGGTGTTGCATACCTCTACCATAGCTGTTAACGGTGTCATATACCTCTACCATGGCTATTAGCGGTGTTGCATACCTCTACCATAGCAGTTAAAGGTGTTGCATACCTCTACCATAGCAGTTAGCGGTGTCCAATACCTCTGCCATAGCTGTTAGCGGTGTCCAATACCTCTACCATAGCAGTTAGCGGTGTCCAATACCTCTGCCATAGCTGTTAGCGGTGTCCAATACCTCTACCATAGCAGTTAGCGGTGTCCAATACCTCTACCATAGCAGTTAGCGGTGTCGCATACCTCTACCATAGCAGTTAGCGGTGTCCAATACCTCTAACTTAGCTGTTAACGGTGTTGCATACCTCTACCATAGCTGTTAACGGTGTCATATACCTCTACCATGGCTATTAGCGGTGTTGCATACCTCTACCATAGCAGTTAAAGGTGTTGCATACCTCTACCATAGCTGTTAGCGGTGTCGCATATCTCTACCCTAGCTGTTAAAGGTGTTGCATACCTCTACCATAGCTGTTAGCGGTGTCGCATATCTCTACCATAGCTGTTGTGTCACTTACCTCTACCATAGCAGTTAGCGGTGTTGCATACCTCTACCATAGCATTTAGCGGTGTTGCATACCTGTCCAATAGCTGTTAACGTTGTCACATACCTCTACCATAGCTGTTAGCGGTGTTGCATACCTCTACCATAGCTGTTAACGGTGTTGCATACCTCTACCATAGCTGTTAGCGGTGTTGCATACCTTTACCATAGTTGTAAGCGGTGTTGCATACCTCTACCATAGCTGCTAGCAGTGTCACATGCCTCTGCCATAGCTACACTGCTGCCACTACAAGGTTACCCCTGTTGTGCAGGGCAGCACGCGCACCGTTCTTCCGACAATTACCATTGCTTCCGGCGGTATCAGATACATATCCAATAGCTGTGGCTATTCTCTCTCCTCACTGCTAATCCGGAATAGAGCAGCCAAGAGTGACAGCAGGTAAACACAATTACCTACTGCCTGCTGTTGATGTCTCATCCCTCTTGTGCGTGACATCCAGCGGCAGGGAATGGATAGGGTAGACACAACAATACTGTACAACAAGCCACAGAGCTTCTTAATTCTATGCAAATGTGTGAATTGCCTGACTTCAAGGGTACAGGGTTTCCTTCCCCACAACTCTAATTAGAGCACAAAAAGTTCCAGAACTGTCAGGTGACCATGCTGGAGCCTTGAGTTCCAAGGAATGCACTAGCGGTGGTTGGTTGCGCCTTCCACCACCACCGGGAAAAGAGAGTTCTTGAGGGCTTCTTGGAGGCGGTGATGGAGTTGGGGAGACACACACCAAGGTAAGAACATTACAGTGAAGGGACAGATCAAAATTTGGGTGCCAGATGTCTTGTGAGAGGTGTCCTATGTGAGAGAGGTGGTTTCGTTGCTGTTGGCGGTGGTGCAAAGCCATCATCAGATCGTTGTGATGCACAAGCTTCAGCAGTTCCATGTTCTCACAGCGCATTTGATTCTTGAGCGGACTTCTGCATGCAGCTGTCCGTTTGCCCAATAAAGGGTCATAACTTTTAAACCTGTCTGACTAAGTATGTTTTACCCATGATTCTAATTATGTATTGTATGTGCATATGTGTGTGTATTCATGTGTGTGTGTGTATAAATATATATATATGTGTATGTATGTGTATATGTTGTTTCTGTGCTTGGCATGTTTGTGGATCATTGCATGGCTCCTGGTTTGTGGGTTGTTATACTAGATATCTATGAATTTCTGCTCTCATTTTATCACACTTATCTACTCATCACTCTTATGTCATGTCTCTATCAAACTATCCTCCATTCTCACTCTTACTCATCCCAAATCCCTTCGACCACTTTCATCTCCTAAATATCTCTGCCTAAGCTCTTCCCTCAACCTCCACATCTAACTCACCAAACCTCACTCTACCTCTGTGACCTCCCACACAACCCTACTAAATTCGCCTGCATTCATCTCACCCTGCTACTATGCTCTCCGTAACCCTTCCACATACTCTTCCCCCTCCGCCCCCCTTTATTCATCCCAAGCCTTTGGATTGAGTAAATGAAGGATATACTCCCAATTAACACTTCTGGATTTCTTTCCTCCTCCACCCCTCCATTACTCCAGTCAATCTAACTAACAAACTCTCATATCCGCGGCTCAAATTAACTCATAATAATACTAAAACTGTACTCATTATTAAATGATACTAATCCATCAATAATTCTTGTTGGGTTCCGGAGTAGCGTGCTACTCATCGAAAAGCGCTTTGACGCCTCGTCAGGGGTAGTAAGCGCTATATAAATACGATTACAATACAATAACTCTGCCAAGGTTAGTCATTGGAAACCATAACACCTGGTGCAGAAGGTGTCCTTGATAAGCTTGAAGGAGGCTTCAGTGAGAATGTTAAAGAAGGTCTAATGGGGAGTCCCCCATCAAACATCACCGGAGGAAAAAGAGGTGTACACTCAAGTATGTCCTCCTACTATCTAAAACACTTATCACTCTAGATACTTGAGTACTCCAGTCTATGGTCACTTCTGTCTTTTCACCACTAGGAGGAGATTGTGTAGGGTCATAAGACATTTAAGAGGTCTTAAGTATATTTTTATGACCATACAAAACTTCTGAATTGTGAAAAGATAGAAGGGACCATAGTTTGAAGTACCCAAGCATCTTGTGTGATGGGCTCATGGGGAGACTAACACGAGGACCAGAACGTTAAATTTAACCCAACAGAAGTGTGTTTTAAGTCAGAGAGACATTTTTGCACATCCAGTTCCCAGCACAACTCCAGGAAGCAAACTCAGGATTTCAGGCACACCTTTAATAACCCAGAAGAGCCCACCTAGCTAACTCAACTGCAGGCTGGACAAGGGTCCCCCAAAATGCCATCAGTGCATCTTTATCCAACCTCCTGAACTGTGGATGCCCACTGCTACCCTAAGCAAAGCTGACACTCATCATCAACCATGCATGATCCATACATCAATGACACATGAGTATCTAAGCAGATAATTCACAAAATATAGATTAACGACCTGCAATATAATTGTCTCCAGATTATTGTTATAGTGAGTTTGTGTAGGTGTGGATCTACTATTCTTATCCTAACATTCTGGGTTTGATACTATTGCGCATTGCTAATAAAATCTCCATAAAGTGGTAAAACACCTTTACCGATAATTTTCCATCACTATCATAACGTTGACCCCCATTAAAGGTAGGTTGGGGCATATAGAATATTGTCTTTAATGGAACGCAAGAGAGGTTTCGTGCAACACACAAGATTTTAATATTTAGAGCAATATGATACTACAGTTTTTCAAATGCGGTAATACCACTTCACCGTACAGGAAGGCCATGCCCGATAACAATGCAGTCTCAAACGCAGAATACCTTTTCCGCATGTGATTCCCCATTTAAAGCAGCACTTTACAGGAGTGAAATTGCCTTCTTATTGGATTACTTAAAATAATCCATGAAACCGCTCTGATTCCTTCCATGATGTAGGAGGCTGGCCTGGCTTGTAGTGGGTACCAGAGGTACTTACACCTTGTGCCAGGTCCAGCTATCCCTTATTAGTGTAGAAGAGGTGTTTCTAGCAGCTTAGGCTGATAGAAGGTAGCTATGGCAAAGCAGCTTAGGCTGAACTAGGAGACATGTAAAGCTCCTATACCACTGGTGTCATATGCACAATATCATAAGAAAACACAATACACAGAATTACTAAAAATAAAGGTACTTTATTTTTATGACAATATGCCAAAAGTATATCAGTGAGTACCCTCAGTATGAGGATAAGTTATATACACAAGATATATGTACACAAACCAAAATTATGCAGGTAATAGCAAAAAGAAGTAATGCAAGCAATGTAAAATTACAGTAGATTGCAATAGGAGCACATAGGTATAGAGGCAACACAAACCATATACTCCAAAAGTGGAATGCGAACCACGAATGGACCCCAAACCCATGTGAGCTTGTAGAGGGTCACTGGGACTGTAAGAAAACAGTGAGGGTTAGAAAAATAGCCCACCCCAAGACCCTGAAAGGACCGGTGTAAAGTGCACCTACTACCCCCAGAGAGAACAGAAGTCGTGATAGGGGGATTCTGCAGGAAGAACAAACACCAGCAATGCAACAACAGTGGATTTCCGGACCTGAGTACCTGTAAGACAAGGGGACCAAGTCCAATAGTCGCGACAGTGTCGAGTGTGGGCAGGAGCCCAGGAAATGCCAGCTGAGGGTGCAAGGAAGCTGCCACCAGTTGGAAGAAGCTTGGAGTTCCACAAGAAAGAACAGGACTAGGAACTTCTCCTTTGGAGGATGGATGTCCCACGTCGCGATGAAGCTTGCAGACGTGTTCCCACGCAGAAAGACTGCAAACAAGCCTTGCTAGCTGCAAGGGTTGCAGTATAGGTTTTTGGGTGCTGCTGTGGCCCAGGAGGGACCAGGATGTCGCCACTTGGATGAGAAGACAGAGGGGGTGCCCAGCAAGTCAGGAAGCCCTCACAGAAGCAGGCAGCACCCACAAAAGTACCTGAACAGGCACTTAGAAGAAAAGTGAATTGGAGTCCACCAGAAGTCACAAAAGGGAGTCCCACGATGCCGGAGGACAACTCAGAAGGTTGTGCACTGCAGGTTAGAGTGTCAGGGACCCAGGCTTGGCTGTGCACAAAGGAAATCCTGGAAGATTGCACAGGAGCCGGAGCAGCTGCAAATCACGTGGTACCCAGCAATGCAGTCTAGCGTGGGGAGGCAAGGACTTACCTCCACCAAATTTGGACTGAAGAGCCACTGGACTGTGGGAGTCACTTGGACAGAGTTGCTGAG
The DNA here is from genome assembly GCF_031143425.1 of Pleurodeles waltl. NCBI lineage: Eukaryota > Metazoa > Chordata > Amphibia > Caudata > Salamandridae > Pleurodeles > Pleurodeles waltl. Next base: position 58,507,819 of record NC_090451.1, on the reverse strand, counting down.
TTCCAGGGACCACGCTCGTCGTGCTGAGAGGGGACCCAGAGGACCGGTGATGCAGTCTTTTATTGCCTGCGGTTGCAGGGGGAAGATTCCGTCGACCCACGGGAGATTTCTTCAGAGCTCCTGGTGCAGAGAGGAGGCAGGCTACCCCAGAGCATGCACCACCTGGAAACAGTCGAGAAAGCCGGCAGGATGAAGTGATACAAGGTTGCTAGTAGTCGTCTTGCTACTTTGTTGCGGTTTTGCAGGTGTCCTGAGCAGTCAGCGGTCGATCCTTTGGCAGAAGGTGAAGAGGGAGATGCAGAGGAACTCTGGTGAGCTCTTGCATTCGTTATCTGGTGGGATCACCAGAGCAGAGACCCTAAATAGCCAGAAAAGGAGGTTTGGCTACCTAGGAAGGAGGATTGGCTACCAAGAGAGGTAAGAGCCTATCAGAAGGAGCCTCTGACGTCACCTACTGGCACTGGCCACTCAGAGCAGTCCAGTGTGCCACAAGCACCTCTGTTTCCAAGATGGCAGAGGTCTGGGACACACTGGAGGAGCTCTGGGCACCTCCCCTGGGAGGTGCAGGTCAGGGGAGTGGTCACTCCCCTTTCCTTTGTCCAGTTTCGCGCCAGAGCAGGGCTGGGGGATCCCTGAACCAGTGTAGACTGGCTTATGCAGAGATGGGCACCATCTGTGCCCATTAAAGTATTTTCAGAGGCTGGGGGAGGCTACTCCTCCCCAGCCCTCACACCTATTTCCAAAGGGAGAGGGTGTTACACCCTCTCTCAGAGGAAGTCCTTTGTTCTGCCTTCCTGGGCCAGGGCTGCCTGGACCCCAGGAGGGCAGAAACCTGTCTGAGGGGTTGGCAGCAGCTGCAGTGGAGACCCCGGAAAGGCAGTTTGGCAGTACCCGGGTTCTGTGCTAGAGACCCGGGGGATCATGGAATTGTCCCCCCAATGCCAGAATGGCATTGGGGTGACAATTCCACGATCTTAGACATGTTACATGGCTATGTTCGGAGTTACCATTGTGACGCTGTACATAGGTGGTGACCTATGTACAGTGCACGCGTGTAATGGTGTCCCCGCACTCACAAAGTCCGGGGAATTTGCCCTGAACGATGTGGGGGCACCTTGGCTAGTGCCAGGGTGCCCACACACTAAGTAACTTTGCACCCAACCTTCACCAGGTGAAGGTTAGACATATAGGTGACTTATAAGTTACTTAAGTGCAGTGGTAAATGGCTGTGCAATAATGGGGACGTTATTTCACTCAGGCTGCAGTGGCAGGCCTGTGTAAGAATTGTCAGAGCTCCCTATGGGTGGCAAAAGAAATGCTGCAGCCCATAGGGACCTCCTGGAACCCCAATACCCTGGGTACCTCAGTACCATATACTAGGGAATTATGTGGGTGTACCAGTATGCCAATGTGAATTGGTAAATTTAGTCACTAGCCTGTTAGTGACAAATTTGGAAAGCAGAGAGAGCAGAACCACTGAGGTTCTGGTTAGCAGAGCCTCAGTGAGACAGTTAGGCATCACACAGGGAACACATACCTATAATTCACAAACTTATGAGCACTGGGGTCCTGACTAGCAGGGTCCCAGTGACACATAACAAACACACTGACAACATAGGGTTTTCACTATGAGCACTGGGCCCTGGCTAGCAGGATCCCAGTGAGACAGTGAAAACACCCTGACATACACTCACAAACAGGCCAAAAGTGGGGGTAACAAGGCTAGAAAGAGGCTACTTTCTCACACATGGCCTCTGTTCCTTTCCTGAATCCCTCTGCAGTCGTAGGCCTTCCACCCGTTCACCGTTACCTCTGACCAGATATGGAAGCCCTGGTGCTCTTTTTTGCTTGTTTGTTGGGTATTACCTAGGGATGTGCGAAATTTGCATAATTTGCCTTTGCGAAATTAGGCGAAATTTGCATATGCTACATGTAATTGTGCAATATGCAAAACTGGCATGTAGCATTACATTTAAGTGTGAAATGCGCCCTTGTGTCCATTTTGGATGCACACACATATTTTATGCTAAAAAAATATAGCACAAGAAACACAAATGCTGCAAACAAGGGCTGCCAGTGTTCTGGCCGTTCACATTGTTCAAGTGTTCTTGAGCTAAAATGAGAGGTAATTTCGGGGATTACGAATAACAGGCAAAACCCGAAATTCCAGAAATTACGCAAGATTAGGCCAACGTGCTGGAATTCTCACCTGGGCTGATTATTAACATCACTGTCCATCTGTCACTGGTGTTCCCACCCAGTCGCTAGCTGTGAGTATATTGGGCCTGATTACAACTTTGGCGGAGGGGGTTAATCCGTCCCAAATGTGACGAGTTCCATAGGATATAATGGGCACGTAATACGGCGGGTGGGTTGTCCGTCACATTTAGGATGGGTTAACCACCTCCGCCGAAGTTGTAATCAGGCCCTTTATGTTTTTTTAAAAGAAAGAGCATGCACAGCGCGCATTCTACAGTCTGCTACAGTATCTGGTTCCCAGGGTGCTGCGACCACCCGACTCTCGGCGCTTGAACGGAATGCAGAGTTAGAAGCCCGACTGCGGCCCAAGGCCGGAAAAGTAAGCGTTTGGACAGTCCAATAGGAGGAGCTGGAGGGATGCTGGCGCCGGAAGTGTCGATGAGAGTTTAAATAATGTGTTTCTGCTCAGGGCTGCTCAGACCCCAGAAGAACTGCACGTTCAGGCTAGGTATGTTTATTCGGGTGTGCGCTAATTTGTTTTAACGAATTCCATGGCACTGATTGATGGGCGAACTTCCTCTCTGCTGAGAACAAAGCAATTAAAAACACATCATAAAACGCAATAGATTTCTAGATAGACAGATCTGTATAATCCAATAAAATATATAAAAGCTTCGCTCCACTGAGCACAGACTTTCATGAACAAAACTTTTCTTTTGCAAAATATAGAGCTGTCTGCCGGGAGATTTGTGCTCTGTTTAAAATGCAGGGAGAGTTCAAGAAAATGTGTTTCTGCCAGGATGGGCGATATTAATGTGGGCTCAGCACATGAAATTGAATTGTTCCATAACTGCACCCTGATTTATATTGTGATTCTGGCTACAGCAGGGCATTGGGGCAAGACTCACAGCTTTCACCACAATTCTTGGAGTAGCTGGTCAGCCATGACAAGCCCAGACCTAAACAAAATATGTCAAAGCAAGTGCCAGTGTGAGCTTTAAAATTATACACGACATTAGAAACACAAAAACAAAGTGTCAGGAGTAGGGGTGGATATAAATACGAATTTTTTGCAGTGAAAGGTGGATAATTTTCAAGAAAATTATCTGTATTACGGAAAATGTACTGTGTTGGTGATCTGCTTGAAAATTGCAAGAAAGGGTATATATTGCGTGCAAAAATGAAGAAGTACAGTACATGACACTCAGGCAATAAACATTTTGCCAAGACCAAAGGGCTCATTACGAGTTTGGCGGTCAGATGAGCTGACTGCCAAACTCGCGGGGATGAAGGGGCCTTCTACCTGGGTGCCTCACCCCGCCGTATTACGATGTTCCTACCAGGCTGACAGGCAGGAACATGATTATACAACGTTCCCGCTGGTCAGCCCGGCAGGAACAGTGCTATAGTATTGATCTCTGCTCTCTTGAGGGAGCCAAGGCCAACGCAGTAGCACACCAGCACCCTCAGAATGTACAGTCTGCAAAGCAAAGCATTCCGAGGGTACTGGACAGGGGAGCACTGTGTTTCTGCCAGCCTTTATGGAAAGGTGACCCTGCCATGGAAAGACTGGCAGAAACAGGGAGTTGTGAACAGCAGGGTGACGCTGAGTTCAGCACCGCTGTGGCCGACCAGAAGTCCGACCGCCGTCAGCCCGTCGGGAACCATGTTCACTGCAGTGACGGCAGTCCCCTGGCGATCCGACCGCCAGGGTCATAATGGGGTGGTCGGACCTCCTGGAGTGCAGTGGTCCGACCACTACCACAAGTCTCATGGTTCTTAGACCGCCAGACTTGTACTAAGGCCCTGAGTCTATGGTTTACGCCTCAGTGGAACAAAACAAAGTCAATCCCAACACCTCCGTTCCATGGCATTGAGGTCCGTAAATTGAGTTTCCGGGGATAAATGTGGGAAAAGGGGGATAAATATGAGGGAATGGAAAGAGAAAATGCAAGGGAGAATTCGACAGAGGAGATCCATTGTAGTTGGACCGTGCAAAAGTCTGGAGTTCTGCAGGAAGAATTACAGTAGCAGGACAGGATACAGCAAAGCAGAAACTAAACAGGGGAATTCTTAAAGGCCTACAAATGCCAGCTTAGTCGAATTACATGGGCTCAACAAAAAGGACAAAAACAAGGAGGACAAAATGCAAAGGGCAGCAAGCATTGGCAAAGCCAATAGGCCTCAGTTTTAATGTGCTCACATTTGCAGCATTAACAGATTAAAGTGAGACACACAGGAGGATACCAGCAGGAGCAGACGTGGAGGGTTTTAGTTGTAAAATAGTCCCTTATGCAGTTCAATGCAGTCACTCAAATGGCAGTCAAAGGGTACACTCAATCAACCAATAGTATTAGGTGAGAGATGACCACGATGAGCTGAGCCAACACTTGATTGACAAAGTCTAAAGCCAATGGCTGAGAGAGGCTGGCCGAATAAAGCCAGTGGCTGATAGAGGCAGACTAAAAACCAAAATCATGTATATTGCTACCCGTAGGGCTACATGACAGCTGCACTATCAGGACCAAGACATAAGACCATGAGAGGTAGGGGAATCCAAAGGCTGGCTGGAAGGCATTGAAGCCAATCCATACAGCACAGTGTTGCCATAAAACTGGTGACCGAGGCATGGATGACCCAGAAGTGTCCTCAGCAGTGAACCTGTCTCAATTGGAAAACTGATGTATGGACCCCAAACAAAGAGGGGCTGGGCAGTGAGACTGCCTAAGCCTCTCTACACATGGGTTCTTCAACCCAGAACTCTGATCAGGCTGTAACAGGAAAACACGCAGATTAGGTAAGACCTGGGTCTGAAACACACCCACACTGTGTCCCTTACTACAACAACAAGACCTGAACTCCCAGATTAGTACAGCTACAGTGAGGTTTATCCAACTCCCTAAAATCGTTCCTCTCCATATAGTCACACTCCGACCACGAGTGGCCTTCAGATGGTTTTGTTCTGGAATGAAGGAATACCATCATGAAGCACCCATTCTTGTATTCATCGCTATATCAGGGTGGCCTAGCAGTGCGGAATCTGGAGCAATATTATTTAGCCTCCCAGCTGCAGTGGGTGGTCAGGTGGCTTTCCGAATTGCTGTTGTCGGGCACGGCTACAGTCCTGCGGCCCTGGACGGTACCTAATGTGCCCCACTTGTTTCACCCAAACACACATGTGGGGACAGTAGACTCCCTGCTGCTGGGTGTGGCGCGCAGCTGCTACCATAGGAGCCTTCACCTCACACGTACGGTGACCCTTATGCGCCAGCATTGGCTCTATTGGGCATGTCTGCAAACGCTCGTCTCACATTCCTGGCAGAGCTGGAAACTTGGCACGCTGTCGGGATATATAATTTGGGAGATCTGTATAATGAAGGAATGTTAGCTTCATTTGCCACACTAGCAGAAGATACTGGCTTGCCACCAGGACAGTTTCTACTGTACAACTCTTTGATAGCAACATTGTCCAGGCACTGGGGAGAACTTTCCGTTGAACCACCGACACATTTATTGGTACACTATCTGCAGGTCAAGGGGTCGGGTAGACACTTGGTGCGTTGGCTTCACAGCTCGCTACGGACCCATACCGCACATGCGTATGCCGCCCTACGGGCCAGTTGGGAGGGTGACTTAGCTGGATCCTGCACAGACAAGGAATGGGACATAGCCCTGGAGGGCCCTACTACCATACTGCGTAATGTGCGATATCGTCTTATCCAGTTCTATATATTACACAGAGCCTATCTCACTCCAGCTAAAATTAATCGGTACTTCCACGACACTGATGCAGCTTGCCCTCGATGTGCTCTGGTGGTGGCGGATCTGCTTCACATGTTATGGTCCGGCCCCTGCTTGCGAGATGTATGGATGTAGCTGTCTGTTTGCACGGCACGCCCCCCGCTGCGCACATGGAAAGCGTGTATTCTGGCCTTTTCGCTAGAGCTAAAAAGCAAAAAGTGACCACAAGGTTCCTGGACTTAGGCCTCCTGAAGGCCAAATGCTTTATTACCCGGGGATGGACGTCCTTGGAGCCCCCCCCCCGCTCGGAGCATGGATGAGGTCACTTGCAGTGTGGACGGAGGCGGAAGGGGTGGCATTGCGGAGTAAATACCCGCTGGCGTCTGGCTGGGATGAAATGCTGTCTGAGTTCCAAGAGTTGGAACACAGGGCTAATGAAGACAGCCCAAACACATGAAGCATGCTGGAGAGATCCAGTGGGCCGGTTGTGTGTTTCGCAGTATGTCAGTGCCCTTGACATCTGGTCTTCCCCTCTAACAAGGTTTAGGCGAAGCGTGCCCAGTCTGAACGTATTGCTGGATGGCGTGCGGTCTGATTGGACGGAACTGGTGAGGACATGGGAGAGGGTGGTGGACACTTGGGAATTATGGAAACGGACATCAGTTGTGGTTGTTGTTTTGTTGTTGTATTATTATACGACATGATAATGCTGAATCTTTACTTCCTTGTTGTGCAAGATAGAGACAACTGCTCATTAAGGGATTGTCCTGGTTTGTTGCCCGTCCTACAACACTGGGTACCCTGAAGACTGGAGGCAAATATGTGTTCTTGGTGCTGCTAAGTTGTTTTATTGGCTCTGTTTATTAATCCTGTTGTCAACTGATGTATGAAACTCTGTGGTATTACATGCTCAAACTGCACCGAATGCACCCAGGGATGTGCCCATGGTCCCGCCTCATTGCAGTTAATGTGCACTGATTGTAAATGTCTAAAACATGAAACTGAATAAAAAGATTAAAGCAAAAAAAATGAAGCACCCAATCTACAGAATCCATAAAAACCAAAACAATGGCTCATGTTGTTTAAATTACAACATCATCAACACAGTGCCTTCCAACCACCCTCATCCGCACAAACATTAACCATGATCCTTACCGTAATCCTTATGTTTGCAATGAAACCAACCTTTCACAAGACTCGATCTCATACCCGACACTTTCTCGATAGCACTGCACCAAACTGACATCTCTCTCGCCATGCCGGCACGCATTCTCTCATGGTGGTTCAATTTGGAAGTTGCCTGTAGATTTTAAAAATAATTGGACTTTTACTGTGTTTCCTCCATGGATGTTCTCCTCACTTTCAGCACTTTGAGGGACTTTCTCCCCGTGTCCACGGAGCAGCATTAGCGAACAGTATCTTCCAACGCTACGTTTAACCTTGGAGCAGCGGCAGCTTTATTTCTTAGGAAAATCATACACTGACCCTCCCTTTAACACTAGTGAATATACATTCACCATGACACCACATGCAGGCCCATTCACTGCTAATGCCCTAGCTGCCGGCGGAAGTCATTTTTCTCAGCCAAAGAACATACAATGTGGCAGGCTTACCAAGATATATCTGGGCCCTGGACTAATGGCCCATGGCTGTGTGTGCTCAGTGAGCTGAAGTCATGGCTGCTAAGTTTTCAATCAAAATAGTGTCCCTTTATACAAAATCTCACCATCAATTGCAAGAGTCTCACCAGATTAAAATCAACCGCCCGTTCAGTGGGTGCCCAGAGATCTGGAAACAGGGGTGCAGTTAGAATACAGTACAAAGACCCTTTAAACACCCCCCGGGCTCAGCGTCTTTGTAGTGGTTCTGGGCCCGCTTTGATATCCCATAAGAGCTCTGACATCTGCATCTAAAAAAGACCAGTGATCGTGGTTCAGGTTTCCAAGTTGCGGTTGCACCCATGTGTCAGGGAGTAGCCATTGGACCTCAAGGCTTCACCACTTCCAACTGGGAACTGGACGTTTGCATTTTGGGACCACTTATAAATCAAACAGTATCATCCCTATAAGCATTTCACTAGATTATGGCAAAGGGTTAGGCATTCACATTCTCAAGGATTGGTCAGTGAAACCTATGATTTGTTGGGAATTTCAAGAGGCGAGAAGCCTGTGACCCTCTCTAATGTAGAAAGTGAAAATACAGAAATCCTACAGGGTGGCCATAAGGTTGACCAATTAAGATGAAGAAAACTATCTCTGCAGCTCCACAATCCAGGCAAGCTTCAGGTGGTTTTTGTTATTTCTTTTTCAGCATACCTGATCTTCGGGAATCTCATGTCTCCTGGTCAGACTTGGTTCGTTAAGACTTCCTCCATTGAAATCCTCACTCATCGGGTCCCTGTGCAGATCTTTCTGGGCTAAGGGGCACCTCCTGCCCTCAAAGGACTGCCCAGCTCCTCACCTCCCACATGCTGCAGCAACAAGGTGTTTCAGGAATCCATGTTGTATCCTGGCCTTTGGAAGATCAACGTCCAATAGAGAATTTGCCACTTGCATTGAATCTTTCCAATATCCATGTGAAGGTTTGCTCGATCTGTAAGCTACATGCACAGTTCTTGTCCCTGAGGTCCTGAATTTATCCACCTTGAGCACGGATTCCAAGGATAGACCAGTTGTAACTGGTCAAGGTGTAAATGTGTAATGGCCAAAGACAGATACTACCATTGCCAGTCGAAAGTCACAACTTAGGAAAACGTGAATGGAGGCCTTTCCTGTTTAGCAGGTCAATCCTACTCAAACTAAAGGAAGTGGGGCGCTATTCCCAGCCCCCACAAGAAAGGCACGACTGGTATCAGGAAGCACGTCAGGGGCAGACAGCCCTCTCAGGAGACCACCATCTTGTTCAGCCGCACAAGCATGGTGTCCCAAAAAAAACACCTTACATTCAATTTACAGGTAAGCATCTATACGATATAAAGATAGCCACATGTGTCGCTTGTGAAGCCAGGCTAGGGACCACAGTTATAGGCTACCTGTCAGATCTTTAAAGTGGAGAGGTTTCCCAATCCCGGGTGCAGGTAAAAGGGCTGCAGACCATGAGCTGGAATTGATGCCAAAACCAGCAGTCATTGTAAAGACTGGTGTGAGTGGGCAGAAGCCACCCTCCCTCCGGTTTGGGGTTCAGCTTTGGTGATCCGCTCCCAGAAGAGCCTAGTCCTGCTTATGAACAGCAGAGTAAAGACAAGGAGCTTCTCCAGTAAAGTCACCAGCTTTATATCCTTCCGAGAGCACTAAACTGTTTAATATAGATCCTACAAATGGCAGAATATCCATGTATAATGCTATTTAAAAAATAGGTTAATAATAATAACAATAATGCAATATACTTTTAATGTATGTCAGGGGGTACTTTATCCTGTATAATACATGATCACACCATCACCTTTCCTACAAACCATTAAAACCCTTGGTGTGTATTTCTTGCATATGAAAGAGCGAAAATGTTTGCAAACTTGAAGAAAAAAATAAGACCTCTTGTGCAAAACTAAACACATGAAAAAGCTGTTAGATATTTGTTGCAATAAGATATTTATAATAAGTTCAATACAAGTCATCTAAATAAAAAAAGATGCTGAGTTGAAATGTGTAGAAACTTGCAGAAAGATTCTAGCTTTTCTCTAATGAATGCAAGAAATAAACATGTTCCATTTTCTTGTCATTGTGAGCTACACAAGCATGTACAATACAATGGTTCTCGCGTTTGCTTGAGTTATAGTTATTACTGTTGTAAGTTCCTAACTGAACTTTTCTTGCCACATAAATTGAAAAGTAAAAGTAAAACAGTTGACATAAGCAATCCGATTCAAAGCGCCACGGCCGCCATTAGCATGAGAGCGAAGGAGAGACACAAAAAGAAAAAGAAGTTCACTTGCAGTCAAACGTATCAGCAAACGTGCAATTATCCATGTAACAGGTTTGGTGTCCAAGGCGGTAAAAAAACCATCACAGGGAGGGACAAACGTAAAGCATTTACCAATGATAACAAAGAATTTATGAAAGGCAAGCCCATGAACGAGTGATAGTGATGTGTGGGTGGTTAAAAGCCCACGGATAGATTACAACAAATCAGAGCGCTTGTGCCCTTGACCTAAAAACAGGAGAGGAGAAGAAAGAAAGGCAGTCTCCCTCTTTTGTTTAAACTGCTGCTTCAGTTATGCTCCTTAACCTCACCTGCCTTTCGCCTTGGCTGCTGGCACTGTCAGCAGGAACAGAACTCACTGTAATAACTTATAACAGTCGAGTTCTGACATCTTTCCTTTATAATCAGTGACTGAGTGCTCACAGGTCACCAATATTAAAGAAATTGGAGACAGGCGTCTATAGGGAGATTGCAGAATCCCATGTATTATTATTATTAATGTTATTATTAATATTAATGTTATAATCACCAGCAATGACACCCTTTCAGCTGCATTTCTTTACATCTGCCTTGGTTCATGCCCTCCACGCTCAGCCTCTACTTTCTCTCCGGGTTTCATTGTTCAGATGAGTGGTTTTCTCCCACTCCTCTCAGACCCCCTCTCCCCTCCATTCCCACATCCTGCTGTGTTCCATAATCTCTCCACCCACAGGTTTTAGAATAATAACCTGTAATGCTCCTATATAACAAAACATTGCTGAATATGGCCTCATTTGAAGCATTTGGGGAAGATTTGAAGATGTGTTTTTCATTTGCTGTTTTACAAAACATTGCAGTTTAAATTGCTGTTTAGTGTGTGTCGTTTGAAAGAACATGCACGCGGAATCAGTGCCTGCCAGGGGTCTGCTTATAGACTACAAGAGCTTCGAGGCTCACAGCAGCATCAACCCCCCATGTATCCTTTATTGCTGAGACCTCTGTACTCACAGCCGAGCCTCGTGTATCTACTACTGCTGAGACCTCTGGCCTTCCAGCAGAGCCCCCTGTGTACACACCTGCTGAGACCTCTTCCCTCACAGTAGAGACACATGTATCCACCACTGCTGAGACCTCTGTCGGCTGAGACCTCTGTCCTCACTGCAGAGCCCCATGTATCCACCACTGCTGAGACGTCTGCCCTCACAGCAGAGCCCCCTGTATCTACCAATGCTAATACCTCTGACCTCACAGCAGAGACCCCTGTATCCACCACTGCTGAGACCTCTGTCTTCAGAACAGAGCCCCATGGATCCACCACTGCTGAGACCTCTGTCCTCACAGCAGAGTCCCCTTTATCTAACAATGCTAATACCTCTGACCTCACAGCAGAGACCCCTGTATCCACCACTGCTGAGACCTTTGTCCTCACAGCAGAGCCCTTGTATCTACCATTGCTGAGACCTCTGTCCTCACAAAAGAGCCCCCTGTATCCACCACTGCTGAGACCTTTGTCCTCACAGCAGAGCCCTTGTATCCACCACTGCTGAGACCTCTGTCCTCAAAGCAGAGCCCGCTGTATCAACCACTGCAGAGACATCTGTCCTCACAGCAGAGGTCCCTGCAGTGCTTAATCTGTGCTTGTTGTTTCCGGACCTGAGCACCGGCACTTATTTTTGAGGGCCGGCGCTTATTCTTATGCCTCAAGCATTTGCTGCGAGCAAAAGACACATATAGGAAAGACGGATGAAGAGAAAAACGAAAAAGCGTTACACAGGGAGAAAGTAAAAAGCTGCAAGAGTGAGCTGAAGGGGCAGGGAGTGGCTTTATATGGATTGAAGAGGCCCGAGATGGCTCTCGGATTACGCCGCCTCAGTATTCCATGTTCACAAATTTATTTACAGCAGCCGCATGTTTAAGAGGAGGGCTTTGGACACTGGCACCTTTGTATTTACAAATTAAGCACTGGGTCCCTGTATCCAACACTGCTGAGACCTCTGTCTTCACAGCAGAGCCCCACGTATCCATCCCTCCGGAGACCTGACATCAGAGCAGAAATTTCTTCATCCACCACTTATCAGAGCCTTGACCTCGCAGCAAGTCACACTGTATCAGCCTCTCTTGAGACCTCTTGCTCAGAGCAGAACTGTCCTGCATCCACCACTGCTGAGGTCTAAGGCTTTACAGGAGAACCCCCTGCATTCACAACCCCTGAAACTTCTGGCTAAGAGCAAAACCCTTGTGCATCCACCACTGCTGAGATATCTGGTCTAAAAGCAGAATCCCCTTGTAGCCAATACTTCTGAGACCGCTGTCCTCAAAGTAGACCCTTCCTGCATCCAGCACTGATTGGATCTCTGGCTTCAAAGCAGCACCCCTGCAACCACCACTGCTGAGACCTCTGGCTCAGAGCAGCACTCTTCTGCAACCACCACTGCTGAGACCTCTGGCTCAGAGCAGCACTCTTCTGCATCCACCACTGCGGAGACCTCTAGCTCAGAGCAGAACCCCTGCATCCACCACTGCGCAGACCTCTAGCTCAGAGCAGAACCCCTGCATCCACCACTGCGGAGACCTCTAGCTCAGAGCAGAACCCCTGCATCCACCACTGCGGAGACCTCTAGCTCAGAGCAGAACCCCTGCATCCACCACTGCGGAGACCTCTAGCTCAGAGCAGAACCTCTGCATCCACCACTGCGCAGACCTCTAGCTCAGAGCAGAACCCCTGCATCCACCACTGCGGAGACCTCTAGCTCAGAGCAGAACCCCTGCATCCACCACTGCGGAGACCTCTAGCTCAGAGCAGAACCCCTGCATCCACCACTGCGCAGACCTCTAGCTCAGAGCAGAACCCCTGCATCCACCACTGCGGAGACCTCTAGCTCAGAGCAGAACCCCTGCATCCACCACTGCGCAGACCTCTAGCTCAGAGCAGAACCCCTGCATCCACCACTGCGCAGACCTCTAGCTCAGAGCAGAACCCCTGCATCCACCACTGCTGAGACCTCTAGCTCAGAGCAGAACCCCTGCATCCACCACTGCGGAGACCTCTAGCTCAGAGCAGAACCCCTGCATCCACCACTGCGGAGACCTCTAGCTCAGAGCAGAACCCCTGCATCCACCACTGCGCAGACCTCTAGCTCAGAGCAGAACCCCTGCATCCACCACTGCTGAGACCTCTAGCTCAGAGCAGAACCCCTGCATCCACCACTGCGCAGACCTCTAGCTCAGAGCAGAACCCCTGCATCCACCACTGCGGAGACCTCTAGCTCAGAGCAGAACCCCTGCATCCACCACTGCGGAGACCTCTAGCTCAGAGCAGAACCCCTGCATCCACCACTGCGGAGACCTCTAGCTCAGAGCAGAACCCCTGCATCCACCACTGCGGAGACCTCTAGCTCAGAGCAGAACCTCTGCATCCACCACTGCGCAGACCTCTAGCTCAGAGCAGAACCCCTGCATCCACCACTGCGGAGACCTCTAGCTCAGAGCAGAACCCCTGCATCCACCACTGCGGAGACCTCTAGCTCAGAGCAGAACCCCTGCATCCACCACTGCGCAGACCTCTAGCTCAGAGCAGAACCCCTGCATCCACCACTGCGGAGACCTCTAGCTCAGAGCAGAACCCCTGCATCCACCACTGCGGAGACCTCTAGCTCAGAGCAGAACCCCTGCATCCACCACTGCGCAGACCTCTAGCTCAGAGCAGAACCCCTGCATCCACCACTGCGCAGACCTCTAGCTCAGAGCAGAACCCCTGCATCCACCACTGCTGAGACCTCTAGCTCAGAGCAGAACCCCTGCATCCACCACTGCGGAGACCTCTAGCTCAGAGCAGAACCCCTGCATCCACCACTGCGCAGACCTCTAGCTCAGAGCAGAACCCCTGCATCCACCACTGCGCAGACCTCTAGCTCAGAGCAGAACCCCTGCATCCACCACTGCGCAGACCTCTAGCTCAGAGCAGAACCCCTGCATCCACCACTGCTGAGACCTCTAGCTCAGAGCAGAACCCCTGCATCCACCACTGCGGAGACCTCTAGCTCAGAGCAGAACCCCTGCATCCACCACTGCGGAGACCTCTAGCTCAGAGCAGAACCCCTGCATCCACCACTGCGGAGACCTCTAGCTCAGAGCAGAACCCCTGCATCCACCACTGCGCAGACCTCTAGCTCAGAGCAGAACCCCTGCATCCACCACTGCGGAGACCTCTAGCTCAGAGCAGAACCCCTGCATCCACCACTGCGCAGACCTCTAGCTCAGAGCAGAACCCCTGCATCCACCACTGCGGAGACCTCTAGCTCAGAGCAGACCCCCTGCATCCACCACTGCGGAGACCTCTAGCTCAGAGCAGAACTCTCCTGCATCCACCACTGCGCAGACCTCTAGCTCAGAGCAGAACCCCTGCATCCACCACTGCTGAGACCTCTAGCTCAGAGCAGAACCCCTGCATCCACCACTGCGGAGACCTCTAGCTCAGAGCAGAACCCCTGCATCCACCACTGCGGAGACCTCTAGCTCAGAGCAGAACCCCTGCATCCACCACTGCGGAGACCTCTAGCTCAGAGCAGAACTCTCCTGCACCCACCCCTGCTTAGATCTATGATCTCATAGAACAACCCCTGCATCAAACCCTGCTTAGATCTATGATCTCACAGAACAACCTCTGCACCCACCCCTGCTTAGATCTATGATCTCACAGAACAACCCCTGCATCAAACCCTGCTTAGATCTATGATCTCACAGAACAACCCCTGCTTAGATCCATGGTCTCACAGCAGAACCCCTGCATCCACCACTGCTGAGATCTCTGGCCTCACAGCAGAACCCCCATGTATTGAGCTCTTCAGAGTCCTCTGTCCCCAAAGCAGAACCCCTCTGCATCCACAACTTCTGAGACCTCTGGCTGAGAACATCCACCACTGCTGAAGTCTCTGACCCCCTCAAAACTGAACACCCGCAACCACCACTGTTGACTCCTCTGTTCTAACAGCGGAACTACTCTGCATCTACCACCTCTCAGACCTCCATCCTGAAACCAGGACCTATCATCCACCACTCACGAGGCCGCTAGACTGACAGCAGAATCTCCTTGCATCCAACAGTGCAGAGACCTCTTTCCTCTCAGCAGACCCACTGTCCCCCGAATCCAGCGGTGCTGAGAACTCTTCTCCAACCACCACTACTGACATCTCTGTTCTTATAGCAGAACACCCCTGCACCCCCAAGTGTTGAGACCTTTGGCGTCACAGCAAGGTCTCAACACTTGCTGAACCCAGCACTCCTGAGACCTCTGGCTCACAGCAGGAACACCTCCATTTACAAATGTTGAGACCTTTGGCCTCCCAGCAGACCCCCTGCATCCACCCCTCATGAGACCTCTGGCTCAGAGCCAAACCCCATGCATTCTCCACTGCTGAGACTACTGACCTCAAAGTAGACCCTCTTGCATCCACCACTGTTGAGACCGCTCAACTTGGTATTCATAAGTTAAAGAGACAGGTTGGTGGAAGAAAATGGCACAAGGTGGAATCAAGGCTAAGCAGCCTCAGTGTTCATGAGATGAAGAGACTAGAAGTGAAGGAGGCGGAAGAAAGTGGCATGAGGCTGAATTAAGACCAGGCAGTCTTGGTATTGATGATACAAATTTACTGCAAGTATAGAGTCATGGAGGAAAGATGCATGAGATGGAGTCAAAACTAGGGAGGGTGGGAGCTGAAAGAAGGAGGCAAGACTAGGAAGCATGGGTATCTAGCAGTCCCGCCATCCAGCAGCTTCGGTGGTGGGACCCTAAAAAAACTTTTGGGCACCAGCTTTTTTTTTCACATAATTAAGGGGCATATTTATACTTTTTGATTCAAAACTGCACTAACGCAGTTTTGCATCAAAACGTTTAGCGCCTGCTTGTGCCATTCTACAGTGCCATCCAGGCACCATATTTAAGGAATGGCGGAAGCCGGCGCTAAGTTTGGGCTAGCGTCAAAATAAAAGACTCTAGCCGGTGGCGGTGGCGGTATGGGAAAAGGAGGTTGTGCGACAGAAAATGATGCTAGGCTGGTCAGCGGCAAAAATAATGCCTCTAACCAGCCTAGCGTCATTTCCTGACGCACAACCACCCAAAAATGACTCCTGTCTTAGTAAAGACAGGAGTCATGCCCACCACCCCAATGGCCAGCACAGGGGACCAGTGTCTCCTGTGCATGGCCATAACACCCAGTGCCAGGCAAGGAGCCCCATAAAAGGGCCCCCAATGGCACTTAAAATTAAATTAAAAAAAATACGTACCCTACTCACCTGGGATGGGGTCCCCCATCCTCTGGTGTCCATCTGGTGTGGGTGGGGGTGATCCTGGGGCTTGGGGTGGGCACCTGTGGGCCCATTCCATGGTGTTTGGCCATGGAAATGGGTCTACAGGTACCTTAACGCCTGGTCTGACCCAGTCATTAAATAATGAAGTTGAGCAAGCTTAACGTCATTATTTGGATCCACCTCCCAGCCATGTGTCATTTTTACACGGGGATAAATATTGCGCTAAGGTTATAGCATAATTTTTTGGACGGGAACGCCTGCCTACCTTGCATCTCATTGACGCAAGATGGGTTCAGGCATCCAGATAATGACACAAACTCCGATACTTTGACGCTAGACAGGTCAAGCGTCAAAATATAAATATGAAGTTAAGTTTGCACCGTTTTCACGTAAAAAATATGATGCTAAAACAACGCAAACAAAGTAGAAATATGCCTCTAAATTCTCCACCATCACTGAATAAAGATGGTGGGACGTAGGATGGCGTCACGTGACCCCCTCTGCGGAAAGGTGAGCTGTTGTGTTGGAATGTGAGCGCAAAGTCCTTGGCGGTGTAAACAGAGCCCACGCTGGGAAACTGCCGGCTAAGATGCATCCACCCTTTGCGTCCCACTGTTTCCAATTTGTAGCCTATATTTTAATTCCCTGCCCCACTGTTTCTGCTTGCTCTCTTCAAGACGCGGTCCCACGCGAGCAGCGGCTGGCGAACAGCTTCGTCTCTCACATTCAGCGTCTGATAATGGCATGGGGCGCGCGGCTGCCTGCGGGCTCCCAGGGTTCTCGGAGCCTTGCATCATCGCTAGCAAGCAGGCGATTCGTGCTTCCTGCGACCTCTTCACTCATTTTTTATTAGCAGCTGTTCTTTTTGCGCACGGACTATTTTTGAAGGTGGTACGGGCCAGCTCAGAGATAGATACCTTACACACCATTGCCTCTGCATAACAGGGCGCTGCTCCTTGTACAGTCAGACACATAGAAGCTAATGGTGGGTGTTAGTGAGGTTTTTTTCCGGATTTGTAGACATATCAATGCGCGGCAAACACTGACACACTCTCGACGCCGGTTTTTGCCCCGCGGTGATTGCCGTTTTTGTGTTTTTTTGTTACACAGTGTGCCTCCTCAAGTGCACCTGATCCTCCCCCTGCCGATGAGCATTTTGTCAACTCCGGCGTTGTTTAATTAGGCGCTGCAGTGTGGGAGGCAACATGCTCGATTTTCAACCCTCACAGGCATGATGTTTGCAAGAATGGGAGGTTTTAAACGTATTTTGCTTGGGCGATCACCAGCATGAAGCTTGCGCCAAGGTGTGCCCGGAAGTGACCCGAGGTAACTCCTCAGTGTATCGGGCAGGAATCACGTGATTTTGTGCGGTGGTGGTTTTTTCCGCATAATTATGGATATGACGACTTTGCCAATATATTCCATCATTTGCTTCATAGTCTGCAGATTTTAGGAAAAACCAATTCTAGCTGAAACGGATCAAAAGTTACTAAAGGCACAGCAACACCTGTTGTCACACAGCAGATGGACGTCAGGGTGGGACAAATGAGGTGAAATATTTGCCCAGAAAGTATTAACCTGATTACAAATGTCAAAATCATGATGTGATACTAACACAAAATGTGCCACATTATGTTGCACAATTTGCCTCTTTCTATATTTCTCTATTTTCATCTTTTTAAAACATGTTAACACTGTCTGGGCAAAGATTTCACCTCAAAAGTACCGGCCTATCACCCAAGTACCACAATAAATAACAGGAAAGTGGCCGATCACCCCTTGTGAAGGGCTTTCCACTGCACGGCAACAGGTATTGCTGCATTTTTAATAACCTTTGATCCGTTTGACACATTTCAACACAACTGGGTCTTTCCAACCTAACCATTGCATAAGCTGAGAGTATAGGGAAGTGTCTTGGTTCCCAGAGAGATTTTTAAGGGCTCCCTCATTACCAAAACCAAGTACCCATCACACTGGAACTCCCAAATACCTCTGCGTGGACTGCCCTGCAGGGGTGATACTTGGTTGAAAAGGCACAGAGTCCCCATTCCTGGGGAGAGGCAAGAGGGAGGTTGCAATGCAGTGGACCACTCACAGCGTGAAGCTCATCCTTCTCAGGTGCACACAATTCACGTTTCATCCCCAGAATGATGCATGTGGAGGAGATCAGCATACCATGGGAGAGACTATATATAGGTCGATTAAAAGCTAACAAGTGTCTAAATTGAAAATCACCATATGTTAAGCAGAACACACATACATCTAGGATGGCACTTGCTAATTGGCACATGGAGGAGAGGGGCACGAGGGTTCATGCTGACATCTGTTGTTTTGTTGGAATATGCTTTCTGATGCCAGTTACACACAGTCTGAGCCCTCCACTGCTCTCCAGGAGGCAGAGTGATATTTTTGAAACTGGGTCAGTCCATCAGCAACAATGGAGAGGGATTACTTCCGGGGTGGGGGGTAATCTAAAAAATGTATTGATCAGTAGCAACAGGGGAGGGGCAGATGATGGACCCTGGTTCACCAAAATTCCAGAGGTAGTGGAAGTGAGATCTCACACCTCTTGATGCCTGGTGATATAACAGAGATGACACCTGTCCCAAAAGTAGTACCTCCGGAAGTAAGCAGCACTCTCAGAACCATGTTTACTTTCTATTTCTGCTTTCATGCCCTCTGAGCCAAGTGGTAGCAAGAGCAGTGACAGAGATTCAAAAGAACAAGTCAGGGAAGAGTTACTTTCACTAGCAGTCCCTGATTCAAGTTAATGGGGTGGACAGGTGCTTAGGTGCCCTCTCTCGGTCCACTGGAGAGGCAGAAGTTGTGTTTTCACTGCCAGAGGCAAAGAAGCCTCTGGCCAGTGGTTATTTTGTACTGGTGTTTGCAGGTACTGGGCACCTTCAGAGAATTGTAGGGACCTGGACTTTATTATCTGACTTTGACCGAGAGTGTGAGAAAGAAAAGCCAAAATTGTAGAAAGAAAGAAGAATAGAAAGATATGGAAACAGTGACTGGGAGAGAAAGCAGAAATGAAACAAGTATTTGCAATGCAATGGGCTCGCATTTGCCCAAGTTAGAGCAATAAGCATTGTAAATTCCTAACTGGACTTTTCTTGCCACTTAAATTGAAAATGAAAAGTAAAGCATTAGTTGACATAAGCGAGCTGATTCAAAGCGCAGTGACCGCCATGAGCATCTGCGCGAAGGACAGACACAAAAAAGAAAAAGAAGTTCGCTTGCAGTCAAACGTATGGACAATTGTGCAATTATTCATGTATCAGGCAGTCTGCAAGGCTGTAACAAAACCACCACAAGGAGGGACAAAAGTAAAGCATTTACCAATGATAACAAAGGATTTCTGAAAGACAAGCCCACGAATGATTGAAACTGATGGGCGTGCTTTGGGCGTGGTTAAAAGCCCACAACACTTACAACGGGTCAAAGTGCTTGCGCGCTCAACCTAAAAAAGAGTCACGAGAAGGTAGCTAAAGAAACAGGAAGTGTAAGGAGGTAAAGGAAAGAGGCACAAGGTGGAATCTAGACTAGGCAGCCTCGGTATTCAGGAAATAACGAGACAGAAAGTGTATGGAGGTAAAAGAAAGAGGCATTAATTGGAATAAAGACTAGGCAGCTTTGGAATTTATGAGATAAAGACATAGGAACTGTAGGGAGGAGAAGAAAGAGGTAAGAGAAGGAATTAAGACTAGGCAGGCTCAGTATTCATGAGATAAAGAGACAGGAAGTGTCTGATTGTGGAAGAAAGAGACATGAGGTGGAATTAAGACTAGGCAGCCTTGGTATTCATGAGATAAAAAGACTGGAGGTGTAGGGCAGGAGAAGTAAGAGGAATAAGGTGGAATTAAGACTAGGCAGGCTTGATATTCATGAGATAAACAGTCAGGAAGTATCTGGTGGTGGAAGAAAGAGGCATGAGGTGGAAACAAGACTAGGCTTCCAGCATCCATTTTAGGATATCCTCATTCCTCACTCCTCATCCCTACTTCTCATCACTGCTTCTCATCCATCATCCCTACTTCTCAGCCATCATACATCATCCCTACTTCTCATCCATCATCCTTGCTTCTCATCCACCATCCCTACTTCTCTTCTGTCATACATCATCCCAATTTCTCATCCATCATCCCTGCTTCTCATCCATCATCCCTACTTCTCATCCATCATCCCTACTTCTCTTCTGTCATACATCATCCCTACTTCTCATCCATCATCCCTGCTTCTCTTCCATCATCCCTACTTCTCAGCCATCATACATCATCCCTACTGCTTATCCATCATCATTGCTTTTCATCCACCATCCCTACTTCTCTTCTGTCATACATCATCCCTACTTCCCATCCATCATCCCTGCTTCTCATACATCATCCCTACTTCTCTTCTGTCATACATCATCCCTACTTCTCATCCATCATCCCGGCTTCTCTTCCGTCATCCCTACTTCTCTTCTGTCATACATCATCCCTACCTCTTATCTATCCCTGCTTCTCTTCCATCATCCCTACTTCTCATCCCTGCATCTCATCCCTGCTTCTCATCCATCCTCCCTACTTCTCACCCATCATACATCATCTCTACTTCTCATCCATCATCCTTGCTTCTCATCCATCATAAATCATCCCTACTTCTCATCCAACATCCCAATTTCTCATCCATCATCCCTACTTATCTTCCATCATCCCTGCTTCTCATCCATCATCCCTGCTTCTCATCCATCATCCATCATCCCTACTTCTCATTCATCATCCCTACTTCTCTTCCATCATCCGTACTTCTCATCCCTACGTCTCACCCCTGCTTCTCATCCATCATTCCTACTTCTCATCCATCATAAATCATACATCATCCCTACTTCTCCTCAATCAACCCTGTTTCTCTTCTATCGTCCCTACTTCTCATCCCTGCTTCTCATCCATCATCCCTACTTCTCTTCCATCATCCCTGCTTCTCTTCTATCATCCCCACTTCTGATCCATCAACCCTACTTCTCGTTTATCATCCCTGCTTCTCCTCCATCATCCCTACTCCTCGTCCATCATCCCTACTCCTCATTCCTCATCCCTCAGTCATACCTACACATTTTCAGTTTTGTGAAACACACCTTCACACTGATTGGCTGGCAACAGCCAATCAGAGTTATAAGAGAGGCCTGCATTCTATTTCACTCAAAAACAGCCTTCTCATTGCATGTGCTGAGTAAAGAGGAAACTGTGTCTGTGTTTCCAGTGAATTCAAGGCTGTAGAACATTTCATTTTATTCAACTTAGTGTTTTTCTGTTTACATGGCCTCTGCAGAAAGCTCTGCTGGTTTGGGAACTACAAGGACCCCACAGCTTGGGCCATAAATCAGCTCTTGGAGAAAGGGTTATGCAGTTCATGTACAGTTTAATGTACTCCTTTCTGGTTTCAGAAAAGAAAAGAAAACAGCTCTCAGAGATAAAAGCAGCCTCAGATTTAAACATTGTATTTGTTACAAATAAAATGGAAACCTGAAAAGGTTTGGATGAACTGGATTACACTGTCACCAGAGTTGATTTTAAACATGTTCTTTCTACTTTTGAAACTGAAACCAGAAAGGTTTTTGGTTGAACTGTAGATGATCTCCATAACCCTTTCTCCAAGAGCTGATTTATGGCCCAAGCTGGGGCTCCTTGTATTTCCCAAACCAGCAGAGTTTTCTGCAGAGGCCTGTGCAAACAGAAAAACACTGAGTTAAATAAAATGAAATGTTGTACAGCCTTGAATTCACTAGAAACAAACACACAGTTGCATTTCCTCTCCCCCCTCTTCACCCAGAAGGTGCAATGAGAAGGATGCTTTTCAGTGAAATTGGATACAGGCCTCTCTCATAACTCTGATTGGCTGTTGCCTACCAATCAGTGTGAAGGTGTGTTTCATAAAACTGAAAATGTGTGGGTATGAGGAGTAGGGCTGATGGATGATAAGCAGGGATGAGGGGATGAGAAGTAAGGATGATGTATGAGAATTAGGGATGATGTATGATGGATGAGAAGCAGGGATGATGGAAGAGAAGCAGGGATGATGTATGATGGATGAGAAGTAGGGATGATGGATGAGAAGCAGTGATGAGGGAATGAAAAGTAAGGATGATGGATGAGAAGTAGGGATGATGTATGATGGATGAGAAGTAGGGATGATGGATAAGAAGTAGGGATGATGTATGATGGATGAGAAGTAGGGATGATTGATGAGAAGCAGGGATGATATATGATGGATGAGAAGTAGGGATGATGGATGAGAAGCAGGGATGATGTATGATGGATGAGAAGTAGGGATGATGGTTAAGAAGTAGGGATGATGTATGATGGATGAGAAGCAGGGATGATGGAAGAGAAGCGGGATGATGTATGATGGATGAGAAGTGGGGCAGATGGATGATAAGCAGGGATGAGGGAATGAGAAGTAAGGATGATGGATGAGAAGTAGGGATGATGGAAGAGAAGCGGGATGATGTATGATGGATGAGAAGTGGGGCAGATGGATGATAAGCAGGGATGAGGGAATGAGAAGTAAGGATGATGGATGAGAAGTAGGGATGATGGATGAGAAGCAGTGATGAGGGAATGAAAAGTAAGGATGATGGATGAGAAGTAGGGATGATGTATGATGGATGAGAAGTAGGGATGAGATAAAGAGACAGGAAGTATAGAGCAATAGAAGAAAGAGGCGCGAGGTGGAATTAAGACCAGGCCGCCTCGGTATTCATGAGATAAAGAGACAGGAAGTGTCAGGTGGTGGAAGGAAGAGGCATGAGGTGGAATCAAGACCAGGCAGCCTCAGTATTCATGAGATAAAGAGACAGGAAGTGTAGGGTTGTGGAAGAAAGATTTATGAGGTGGAATTAAGACTGGCAGCCTGCGTATTCATGAGATAAAGAGACAGGAAGTATCTAGTGGTGGGAGAAAGAGGCATGAGGTGAAATCATGGCTAGGCAGCCTCAGTGTTCATGAGATAAAGAGACAAACTGCAGGGCAGGAGAAGAAAGAGGTGGAATTAAGACCAGGCAGCTTTGGCACTCAGTAACCCCAGCACGCCGCAGCACAGATGATGGGTAAGAATGCCCATTTTTGTGGTCACTTACGTTCACTATCAGATTTTGACTCAAAGCAAGAAAGAAAAGTCCACCAGACCCAAGGTCTCTGTTTAATTATTCGCAATACTAATTTGTATCTGACACGCATGCATGACGTCACTTGTGCATCATTTCGCGTTTATGGATCTACTCACCAGGTACCACTGTGACGCATACTGCTATGCCTGGCCTTATCGGTTAATCACCACAGAGCAGTGCTTAATTTGTGCTTGTTGTTTTTCGGTGCGTAGCACCAGCACTTATTTTTTAGGGTCGGCACTTAATTTTCTGCCACAAGCATTTACTGCGAGCTAAAGACACATGTGGAAAGACGGAGGAAGAGAAAAACGAAAAAACGTCACAATGGGAGAAGGCAGAAAGCTGCAAGAGTGAGCTGAAGGGGCAGGGAGTGGCTGTAAATGGATTTAAGAGGCCCGAAATGGCTTCAGGATTACGCTGCCTCAGTATTCTAAGCTCGCACATTTAATTGCAGCAACAGTGTGTTTAAGAAGAGGGCTTTGGCCACCAGTACGTTTTTATTTAAAAATTAAGCACTGCCACAGAGATGTATCCCCAGCGTAGGGGCAGCAGGTCCGGCAACCATCCGATGTGGGCACCAACCGGTTTCTCTCAGTAGAGCTTGCTTATTTCGAAGGGCACAGGGGCTCGTGGCAGAAAATGGGAGATATCACTGCAGTCAGAATCTTTGACAGGGTTGATAATGAGTCAGCATCGCCTGAGAAAAGATTGGCTCTTTGTCACCCTGGGCCCTTATTAGGAGTGGCCTGGAAAATGGCCCAAATTTGCCCCACCCTCACAGATACCAGGGGTACTGGTACCTCCGGGGGCGAGGATAATCCGGACCATCACAGGTTGAACCCTGAGGGCCCCCAAACAAATGTGGAATTACCAGGGAAGTGGTAATTCCAGATCTGAGTCTCCTGCTAAACCCTCCTTTTCAGAGGATTTTCACACAGAAATTTCGACTATTTACAGCAGCCAAAATATCGACGTGAAAATAAACAAATCTGCGTAAACGCCACGGATCTCATAATTCCAGCGAGGTCAGTAAGTGCTGTTACCGGCCCCGCTGGAATTAAGAGAGAACTCGTAAAGAGAGTCTCGGAAATCCTCGACGTGCGGCTGAATCTTCGTGTTTCCCATGAGATCTATTCAGATCGATACCTCTCGAGGTGGGGAATTATTCTCCACACATATGGCTTCTTTAGAAACGTCATCTGCCCCCTCTGAGCAGGAGCACAAGCAATACCACATGCAGTCACCTACATCTTTTAGCTAGTCGTAACAATAATCACACATACATTTTATAGACATGTGGAAACTGCAGGCTTTAGAAAAAATGAAGGGGGCATCAGCATTCTGCGCTGGTTTTACCATGCAGCGCGAGGACATAGGCGCGTGCACTATACCGCGTGCTTTTCTGTGGTCAAGACTGCTGCGCCACATGTGTTTGCCCCTTCTTTCAAAATGTTCTTATATTTCCACATATGTTCGAAGGGGGTTACAGAATCTGTTTCACTTCCATTTGGGTAATTATGTGACATTTCAGAATAATTACGCAAAATGACATGTAATTGCATAAAATGTGAAGATGGCACTTAACACAATACTTTAGTGCGAAATCCATTCCACGATAAAAACAAGCGCAAAAAAACACAGGTACAACGAACAACAGCCAATTAAGGTCTGTTGTTTGCTTTGTTTCCGTGTGCTCCCAGTAAAGTTTTAGGTGGAGTCATAAATACATACTTACTTCAGTGCTTGAAATTGAAAAATAGAAGTGCAGGTACTCTGATCAGAGTACCTGCTTTTTTTCTGAGAAGTACCGGTACTCTCCAATGGAAAGTATTACGTTTTTCTTGAGAAGTGCAAGTACTCTCCCTCGCAAAATAAAAAAGTGCCGGTACTCAGTACCGGCCCATTTAAAGCACTACTTTCCTTACAACCTAGTAGTAGGTTGATGTACCAGATGCATTATTACTATAGGTCGATATATATTCAACCTCAACATGGTGACATGTGACCCACACTAGGCTGCGCACATCTCCCTCGTCAAGCTTACTGCACACAGGGATGGCCAGTGCATTTATCATGCGGCAAGTACATGCCACTGTGAACAGGCGGAAGACAAGCGTGAGACTGAGTGACCCTTCTCATCTGCTTACAGTTTTACAGGGTTGTATGTCAAGCCGCAGACAGGCTGCGTCACATGGGTACATGTCCCCGCTCAATATCGACAATGCAGAATCCAACACCATAAAGCATTCCCCAACCCATTGATCTACAGCTCCTTGAATCCTGGCCCATTTGTAATTTTTATTGAGACAGATTCAAATATTCAAAAGGCCCATCACACTGGGGGTGATGGGAGGTCTTGGACAGTCTCCCTCTGGATCACTCATGGCCAAGCTATCGCGCCCTTTGGCGCTGTAGCTTCCTGAAGGAAGGAGACAGGGCCTTTCTTTTTAATAATTGATGCTGGCATGGTGTCAGGGAGCTCGATCCATTGGCTCTTTCCATTTGCTCTGGCCTGACACTGCATGTCTGGCTGCAGGTCGTAGGCACGTGCTATTTTGTTGCAGCGACTGTGGTGGAGCAAGGTGACGGTGGAGACATCCCAGAAAGGCCACGAGACGGTAATATGAAACCGGATGTGCATAGCGTACTTTAGTCCAAAGCAAAGGTGTATGAAGCTGCAAAGTGTTTTTTAGCAACCTTTGTAAAGTACTGTGGAAAACATTCGGGTATAAATCACAATTTTTGTGACAATTTGTCTCAGCTAAACGTTGAAAGTAAAACTCAGATCACTAGTACCATTGTGCCTAGAAAAACCTCCGCAAAAGGTACATATGCAGAAAAAAAATAATCATAGCATATTTCAAGTTGTCTGAGTTTGAAGACAGTCAAATAGTCTCAAAATGTGGCAAAAGGCAATGCCTGGGTGAAGGCAAACTTAGACTGGGAAACATAATTTTTTTAAAGAACTACTGCAAAAATAAGTGTAATCCCAATGTCTAAATATGTGTTGCCAGAACTGTACGCTAGGAAGGGGCATGAGTTTTTATGTAGGCGCTATTGTTTATAACATCAAACACAAAAGTAATGAAAGAAACGCTCGTGCCTTGCAAATTACTGCCTTTTTCAGTTTATTCAGTAAAGTGCACCCTGAGGCCCTGGCCACAGTGGCCTTCATCTGTGTGCTCAGACTTATTCGGAAAAAGGCCCAGACCTTGGTGCATTTACACCTACAAGCTAAACCCCGAGCCACAGGGATTATGCAGCAATAGAGGGCAACATTATGAGGCAGGGTAAACAAAATTATGCGCTAACCAATGGAAAAATATACGGCACAATTTGTGGCACGGATATTTCTCATTTCTACACCTTGTCTGTGCAAAGTTGCACCTCGCTAGGAGCATCTTAACACCTGACTGAAGCAAACAAGAACTTAAATGTTATCACTTGTTTTTGCAGAAGGGATTAACTTTTGATGCACTTCAGCTAGAATTTTTTTTGGGGGATGAAATCTGCAATTTATGGAGCAGGTGCTCGATTATGTGACAAATGGAGCAAACCCACAGCTACGCAGAAGCTGCAGAATGGCATCATTCTAGTTACCCTGGGTGTCCCAAAGGACGAGGCCCAAAATAAGTGGAAGCTTCTTTTGGTTTCTTGTTAACTAGCGATACGTGATAGACTGATGGTTTCTTGTTCACTGGTAATCCATCGTAGACTGATGGTTTCTTTTTAACTAGCGATCCGTGATAGGCTGATGGTTTCTTGTTAACTACTGAGCCGGGATAGACTGAGTGTTTCTTGTTTACTAGTGATTCGCGATAGACTGATGGTTCTTGTTCACTGGTAATCCAGAATAGACTGATGGTTTCTTGTTAACTACTAATCCAGGATAAACTGATGGTTTCTTGTTCACTAGTAATACAGAATAGATTGATGGTTCTTGTTCACTGGTAATCCAGGATAGACTGGTGCTTTCTTGTTCACTAGTAATCCATGATAGACTGATGGTTTCTCGTTAACTAGTGAGCCGGGATAGACTGATGGTTTCTTGTTCACTAGTGATTCGGGATAGACAGGTGGTTTATTGTTCACTGGTAATCTGGGATAGATTGATGGTTCTTGTTCACTGGTAATCCAGCATAGATGGATGGTTTCTTGGTCACTACTAATCAAGGATAAACTGATGGTTTTTATTCACTAGTAATACAGGATAGACTGATGGTTTCTTGTTCATTAATAATCTAGAATAGACCAATGGTTTCTTGTTCACTAATAATTAGGGATAGATTAATGGCTTCTTACACACTTTTAATCCAGGATAGAAAGATGGTTTCTTGTTCACTAGTGATCTGGGATAGACTGATGGTTTCTTGTTCACTTAGGGCCAGATGTAGCAAAATCTGTTTTTGCGACTTGCAAATTGCGAGTCTGACCGACTCGCAATTTGCAAGTCGCAAAAACGGATGCAGAATGGTGTCTCAGACACCTTCTGCGCCTCGCTATGGGGTTGCAAAGACCCACCTCATCAATATTCATGAGGTGGGTCGCATTTTGCGACCCCATAGCGAGTCCCTGCACTCACAGGGATGGTGGCCTGCTGTAGTGAGCAGACCTCCATGTCTGTGACTGCTTTTTCAATAAAGCAGTTTTTTTTTTCATTTTGCAGCCCGTTTTCCTTAAAGGAAAACGAGTTGCAAAATGAAAAAAATACCGAAACCGTTTTTTTCAGAGTAGGCAGTGGTCGATAGGACCACTGCCTGCTCTGAAAAAATATTTTTGCCGACATTCACAAAGGGGAAGGGGTCCCCTGGGGACCCCTTCCCTTTTGCGAATGAGTTACCACCAGTGTGACACTGGTGGTAACTGCGAGTTGGTTTGCGACCGCATTCGCGGTCACAAAGCAACTCTGAATTGCGATGCAAGTCGCAAATAGGAAGGGAACACCCCTTCCTATTTGCGAGTCGCATTCACAATTTGCGAGTCGGTACCGACTCGCAATTTGGGAATGAGCATCGCGTTCGCCCGTTTGCATGCCGCAAACTGCGATTTTTGCAGTTTGCGACATGCAAACGGCTTACTACATCTGGCCCTTAATTCGAGATTGAGTGATGGTTTCTTGTTCACAGGTAATCCACGATAGACTGATGGTTTCTTGTTTACTAGTGATACGGTATAGACTGATGGTTTCTTGTTCAATGGTTATCTGGAATAGACTGGTGGCTCTTGCTCACTGGTAATCAAGGATAGACTGATGGTTTCTTGTTCACTGGTAATTCAGGATAGACTGAGGGTTCTTGTTTACTGGTAATCCAGGATAGACTGGTGCTTTCTTGTTCACTAGTAATCCATAATAGGCTGATGGTTTCTTGTTGACTAGTAATACGGGATACACTAGTAGTTTCTAGTTCACTGGTAATCTGTGATAGAATAATGGTTTCTTGTTCATTGGTAATCTGGGATAGAGTGCTGGCTTCTTGTTCACTAGTAATCTGGGTTACACTCATAGTTTACTGTTTACTGGTAATCCAGAATAGAGTAGTGGTTTCTTGTTTACTAGTGATCAGGGACAGACTGATGGTTTCTTGTTCACAGGTAATCCAGAGTGATCGTTTCTTGTTTACTGTGACCTGGGTTAGACTGATGGTTTCTTGTTGACTAGTGATCTGGGATAGACTGATGGTTTCTTGTTCACTAGTAATCTTGAATAGACTGATGGTTTCTTGTTCATTAGTAATCTAGGATAGACTGATGGTTTCTTGTTCATCAGTAATCCAGGATAGACTGATGATCTCTTGTTCACTAGTAATCTGGGATAGACTGATGGTTTTCTGTTGACTAGTAATAAGAGATATACTGATGGTTTCTTGTTGACTAGTGACCCAGGATAGGCTGATGGTTTCTTGTTCAGTGGTAATCTGGGATAAACTGATGTTTTCTTGTTCATTATCAATCTGGGATAGATTGATGGTTTCTTTTTAATTAGTGATCCGGGATAGACTGATGATTTTTTGTTCACTAGTAATCTGGGATAGGATGATGGTTTCTTGTTGACTAGTAATACAGGATACACTGGTGGTTTCTAGTTCACTGGTAACTTGTGATAGAATAATGGTTTCTTGTTCGCTGGTAATCTGGGATAGAGTGATGGCTTAATGTTCACTAGTAATCTGGGTTAGACTCATAGTTTATTTTTTACTGGTAATCCAGAATAGATTGGTGGTTTCTTGTTTGCTAGTGATCTTGGATAGATTGATGGTTTCTTGTTCAAGGTAATCCACAATAGACTGATGGTTTCTTGTATACTGTGAGCCGGGACAGACTGATGGTTTCTTGTTGACTAGTGATCCGGGATAGACTGATGGTTTCTTGTTCACTAGTAATCTTGGATAGACTGATAGTTTCTTGTTCATTAGTAATCTAGGATAGACTGATGGCTTCTTGCTCATTAGTAATACAGGATAGACCGATGCTCTCTTGTTCACTAGTAATATGGGATAGACTGATGGTTTTCTGTTGACTAGTATAAGGGATACACTGATGATTTCTTGTTGACTAGTGTTCCGGGATAGGCTGATGGTTTCTTGTTCAATGGTAATATGGGATAGACTAATGGTTTCTTGTTTATTAGCAATCTGGGACAGACTGGTGGTTTCTTTTTCATTAGTGATCTGGGATAGACTGATGATTTTTTGTTCACTAGTAATCTGGGATAGACTGATGGTTTCTTGTTCAGTGGTAATTTGGGATAGACTAATAGTTTCTTGTTGATTAGTAATCCAGGATAGACTGGTGGTTCCTTGTTGACTAGTAATCCGGGAAAGAGTGATTCACACATGGCTGGTCCTTATTCAAATTTATTCAAAACATTGTCACGAAGAGCAAGAAAGTGAAAGAAAGCAATCATGAGTTGCATAGTCCAACCATTTCCAGCAGAAAGTACCATTCCCTACACTGCTGTAATTTGGCATTAGACTCAAAGTTTATTGTTTACTGGTAATCCAGAATAGATTGGTGGTTTCTTGTTTACTAGTTATTCAGGATAGATTGATGGTTTCTTGTTCAAAGTAATCCAGAATAGACTGATGGTTTCTTGTTTACTGTGAGCCGGGATAGACTGATGGTTTCTTGTTCACTAGTAATCTTGGATAGACTACTAGTCTGAGTCTTGTGGCCTTTGTTAGCACAAGTGATTTCCTCCAGGTTTTCGCAAATTTCACATGTAATGCGACCTAAACAATGATAATCCAAACCCTGAACTCCCTTTACTTGAAGGATCCTGGAAAATGCAGTCCACCGTGCAAGTGAAGTGTTGTTACTTTACATGCAAAGCACGTGAAGTGGACCATTGCAATCTCTGGATAACCTGCAGAGTTCCCGTCTCCTGATGTGAAGTTCCTGTGCCCGGTCCCGCTGTATGTCCCACCTCCTGTTCCTATGTTGACTGTAGGAAAGTACCATCTTGCCTGGCATGTTACCCCCATTTTTCACTGTATATATGTTGTTTTAGTTGTATGCTCATAAGTGTGCCTGAATGTGTTACCTGTGTTATGACTAACTGTCTCACTGAGGCTCTGCTAATCAGAACCTCAGTGGTTATGCTCTCTCATTTCTTTCCAAATTGTCACTAACAGGCTAGTGACCAATTTCACCAATTTACATTGGCATACTAGAACACCCTTATAATTCCCTAGTATATGGTACTGAGGTACCCAGGGTATTGGGGTTCCAGGAGATCCCTATGGGCTGCAGCATCTCTTTTGCCACCCATAGGGAGCTCTGACAATTCTTACACAGGCCTGCCACTGCAGCCTGAGTGAAATAACGTCCACGTTATTTCACAGCCATTTTACACTGCACTTAAGTAACTTATAAGTCACCTATATGTCTAACCTTTACCTGGTAAAGGTTGGGTGCTAAGTTACTTAGTGTGTGGGCACCCTGGCACTAGCCAAGGTGCCCCCACATTGTTCAGGGCCAATTCCCCGGACTTTGTGAGTGCGGGGACACCATTACATGCGTTCACTACATATAGGTCACTACCTATATGTAGCTTCACAATGGTAACTCCGAATATGGCCATGTAACATGTCTATGATCATGGAATTGCCCCCTCTATGCCATCCTGGCATAGTTGGCACAATCCCATGATCCCACGGGTCTCTAGCACAGACCCTGGTACTGCCAAACTGCCTTTCCCGGGGTTTCACTGCAGCTGCTGCTGCTGCCAACCCCTCAGACAGGTTTCTGACCTCCTGGGGTCCAGCCAGGCTTGGCCCAGGAAGGCAGAACAAAGGACTTCCTCTGAGAGAGGGTGTTACACCCTCTCCCTTTGGAAAATGGTGTGAAGGCAGGGGAGGAGTAGCCTCCCCCAGCCTCTGGAAATGCTTTCATGGGCACACATGGTGCCCATTTCTGCATAAGCCAGTCTACACCGGTTCAGGGACCCCTCAGCCCTGCTCTGGCACGAAACTGGACAAAGGAAAGGGGAGTGACCACTCCCCTGACCTGCACCTCCCCTGGGAGGTGCCCAGAGCTCCTCCAGTGTGCTCCAGACCTCTGCCATCTTGGAAACAGAGGTGCTGCTGGCACACTGGACTGCTCTGAGTGGCCAGTGCCAGCAGGTGACATCAGAGACTCCTTCTGATAGGCTCCTTCAGGTGTTGCTAGCCTATCTTCTCTCCTTAGTAGCCAAACCCTCTTTTCTGGCTATTTAGGGTCTCTGCTTTGGGGATTTCCTTAGATAACGAATGCAAGAGCTCATACGAGTTCCTCTGCATCTCTCTCTTCACCTTCTGCCAAGGAATCGACTGCTGACCGCGCTGGAAGCCTGCAAAACTGCAACAAAGTAGCGAAGACGACTACTGTAACTCTGTCACGCTGATCCTGCCGCCTTCTCGACTGTTTTCCTGGTGGTGCATGCTGTGGGGGTAGTCTGCCTCCTCTCTGCACTAGAAGCGCCGAATAAATCTTCCGTGGGTCGACGGAATCGTCCCCCTGCAACCGCAGGCACCAAAGAACTGCATCACCGGTACCCTGGGTCTCCTCTCAGCACGACGAGCGAGGTCCCTGGAATCCAGCAACTCTGTCCAAGTGACTCCCACAGTCCAGTGACTCTTCAGTCCAAGTTTGGGGGAGGTAAGTCCTTGCCTCCCCACGCCAGACTGCATTGCTGGGAACCGCAACTTTTGCAGCTACTCCGGCCTCCGTACACTTCCGGCGGAAATCCTTTGTGCACAGTCCAGCCTGGGTCCACGGCACTCTAACCTGCATTGCACGACCTCCTAAGTTGTCCTCCGGCGGCGTGGGACTCCTTTGTGCAACTTTGGGTGAGCACCATTTCACTCTACTTCGTAGTGCCTGTTCCGGCACTTCTGCGGGTGCTGCCTGCTTCTGAGAGGGCTCCTTGTCTTGCTCGACGCCCCCTCTGTCCCCAGACGCAGTTGGCGACATCCTGGTCTCTCCTGGGCCACAGCAGCATCCAAAAACCCTAACTGCACGATTTGCAGCTAGCAAGGCTTGTTTGCGGTCTTTACTTCTGCACGGCTCTCCACGGCGTGGGGGATCCATCCTCCAAAGGGGAAGTCTCTAGCCCTTGTCGTTCCTGCAGAACCTTCAGCTTCTACTGTCCAGTAGCAGCTTCTTTGCATCCACAGCTGGCATTTCCTGGGCATCTGCCCATCTCCGACTTGCTTGTGACTTTTGGACTTGGTCCCCTTGTTCCACAGGTACCCTCGACTGGAAATCCATTGTTGTTGCATTGCTGGTTTGTGTCTTTCCTGCAGAATTCCCCTATCACGACTTCTATGTCCTTTGGGGAACTGTAGTGCACTTTGCACTCACTTTTCAGGGTCTTGGGGTGGGCTATTTTTCTAACCCTAACTGTTTTCTTACAGTCCCAGCGACCCTCTACAAGGTCACATAGGTTTGGGGTCCATTCGTGGTTCGCATTCCACTTTTGGAGTATATGGTTTGTGTTGCCCCTATCCCTATGTGTCCCCATTGCATCCTATTGTAACTATACATTGTTTGCACTGTTTTCTAATACTATTACTGCATATTTTGGTATTGTGTACATATATCTTGTGTATATTTGCTATCCTCATACTGAGGGTACTCACTGAGATACATTTGGCATATTGTCATAAAAATAAAGTACCTTTATTTTTAGTATATCTGTGTATTGTGTTTTCTTATGATATTGTGCATATGACACTAGTGGTACTGTAGGAGCTTCACTCGTCTCCTAGTTCAGCCTAAGCTGCTCTGCTAAGCTACCATTATCTATCAGCCTAAGCTGCTAGACACCCTATACACTAATAAGGGATAACTGGGCCTGGTGCAAGGTGTAAGTACCCATTGGTACTCACTACAAGCCAGTCCAGCCTCCTACATTGACTGGTCATCCTCCATCTTAAACGTTGTTAATTATAAAGGTGAACCGTGCAACAACATGTCCACTTTTGTTGACCTAGAGCTTAGAACTTGCGATGATCCCTCCCATAGGAACTGGGCTTGAAAGAAGCATGAACATTCCTGGTCCGCCTTTGAATTGTAAAATTAAGAACTACCTGTTTTTACAGCCATCTGGACATGCAAATTAGTTGATACCACCTGAAACCTTGATTTACACAGTCCTGATTAAATTAACTAGAAGTAACAGCAAATTTAATCTAATTAAATGTGAGAAAGTAAAAAAAACGCATGACTTTCTGAATTTTCCTACGCACCATGTAATTCTTCGCTAATTAGAGGACGATCCATAGTTATGTATTCGTATTGGAGTGGCTAGGACTGTATCATCGAGAAGTTAGGGATGTTTCATTATGCCATTTTCACATGTGCTTCTTGGTGGTGTCTTTGGAGACTGTACACCTCCTTGGACTGTCACCCCTCCAGAAATGTGCACTGTTGGTGTTCTCCGTGGAATACGCGTTTATCGGCTCAGGATAGGGGCACCTGCAGGAATATATATTTCTTAAAAACAGATATGTGGAGCTCTTCTTTACTAAGTGCGGTGTACATGATAGCCATGGCCCCTATGTGGTTCAGTTTAATGTTTTACATTTAAACAGATACATGACTCTATCCTCATTCTGTGACAGAAGAGGTCTCTACAGGCCTTGCCCCACAGGGACAATAATCTTAAAATCTTATTCTTCTGGTGTGTTACTGGACAACTCCTATAGGGTGCAAATATAGCTTAAACTACAGAGATATTGGAAGATGGATTGTCTCCCTAAGGACAGTTCTTAGATTGATGTGGCAGAGTCAGGATTCACAAGCGATTATCATGTACGTTTGAAATTACAATTTTGGTTCAATACTATTACTTGGAATAATTAATAGGTATATGTTAGTGTTCGCTTGTATATATGTTTTTTTTTAAGTTTGAAAAATATATTAGGCCTGGATCTGTTGACCCACGTAATAGTAAAAGCTAGTCAACATCTCAGAATGACCAGCAAATACGCAAGTAATGTCCACTGAAGTTCATTGTGTGTAAATAAGATTCATACATGTTCATGTGGATGTCCTGAATACCAGACTGAATTTTTCTGTTTGAAAGGTGAACAGGCCCAGCCCTAAAATGTAAACAATTAAAATAATAAATTCATTCATTGATATTGTCACACATCAAATTGATGATACTTAATATATGTTAGTACTGTGATTCGAACAACAATAAATAGATACTTTTCAATGTTTTGTTGGGTAGTCTAGCATCCTAGATCCAGCTCTTAAGCGACTAACACATTCCTGCAGTGAAGTCTTATGAAACAACGAGCATTGCAGGTTCTCTAAATGAGTATTTGTAAAAGGCAGGGAGCTCATGTCTTAAATTAAGGTTGAAAGTTCGGTGCTTCAGATGCTGCTGTCTACAAACATTGCCTGTAGTGAAGAGTGGGGTTTTCTTTGGAAAACCCAACATCACTTGACAGTTATGTGTTCTACAATATGAAGAAAATGAAACATAAACAGAGACAAGACAAAACGCTTGTGGTTTTAGAATCAACCAGATTGCAAGATAAATCTTAAAGAAACTGACGCTCTGCACCAGGGGTCTCCAACTTTTCCTGTATTGAGAGCTATGGGGG
Organism: Pleurodeles waltl; assembly: GCF_031143425.1. NCBI lineage: Eukaryota > Metazoa > Chordata > Amphibia > Caudata > Salamandridae > Pleurodeles > Pleurodeles waltl. The sequence goes on along the minus strand of NC_090451.1, from coordinate 58,472,431 downwards.
ATGATTACAACTACCCAGAGATACTGCCTATTAAAGGTATTGATTACCAATACTTTCAACACCACCCTTTGAGTACTGTAGTCCTGCACTAGTGAGCATATAGCATTAATGACAGATGAACTCTATAGAAAAGGTTTACCTGTGGGGTACCGAGGGGTCCGTATAGTCCCTTTGCTCTTGTTTATGAATCACCCCGAGGGTGAGTGTCTCATTGGGGCTTGAGGTCTCATTGTCATGCAGTACATAGGAGGAAACTGCTCTCATTTTGGGACCTAAGTCCTGAAACTCTTCAACTATCTAGCCAATTACTCTGCTGTCCTTAGGTTGACGTCCTTAGCAAGCACATCAGAAAGTTCCTTTTTAAAATATATCACACTTGTGAGTAGATCCATTGGTTATAAAAAGATTTTATAAGGTATATGTGTAGGAGGCTGGCCTGGCTTGTAGTGGGTACCAGAGGTACTTACACCTTGTGCCAGGTCCAGCTATCCCTTCTCAGTGTAGAAGAGGTGTTTCTAGCAGCTTAGGCTGATAGAAGGTAGCTATAGCAGAGCAGCTTAGGCTGAACTAGGAGACATGCAAAGCTCCTACTATACCACTGGTGTCATATGCACAATATCATAAGAAAACACAATACACAAATATACTAAAAATAAAGGTACTTTCTTTTTATGACAACATGCCAAAAGTATCTCAGTGAGTATCCTCTGTAAGAAGATAAGATATATACACAAGTTATATGTACACAAACCAAAATTAGGTAAGTAATAGCAAGAAAAGTAATGCAAACAGTGTAGAATCACAATAGGTTGCAATAGGAACACATAGGTACAGGGGCAACACAAACCATATACTCCAAAAGTGGAATGCGAACCATGAATGGACCCCAGACCTATGTGAGCTTGTAGAGGGTCGCTGGGACTGTAAGAAAACAGTGAGGGTTAGAAAAATACCCCACCCCAAGACCGTGAAAAGTAGGTGTAAAGTGCACAGAAGTCGTGATAGGGGGATTCTGCAGGAAGAACAAACACCAGCAATGCAACAACAGTGGATTTACGGACCTGAGTACCTGTAAGACAAGGGGACCAAGTCCAATAGTAGCGACAGTGTCGAGAGTGGGCATGAGCCCAGGAAATGCCAGCTGAAGGTGCAAGGAAGCTGCCACCGGGTGGAAGAAGCTTGGAGTTCTGCAAGAAAGAAGAAGACTAGGGACTTCTCCTTTGGAAGACGGATGTCCCACGTCGCGATGAAGCTTGAAGGGTGTTCCCACGCAGAAAGACTGCAAACAAGCCTTGCTAGCTGCAAGGGTTGCTGTAAAGGTTTTTGGGTGCAGCTGTGGCCCAGGAGGGACCAGGATGTCGCCTTTTGGAGGAGAAGACAGAGGGGGCGCCCAGCAACTCAGGGAGCCCTCACAGAAGCAGGCAGCACCTGCAGAAGTACCCTAACAGGCACTTAGAATAAAAGTGAACCAGAGTCCACGCAAAGTCACAAAAGGGAGTACCACGATGCCGGAGGACAACTCAGAAGGTTGTGCACTGCAGAACGGAGTGCTGGGGACCCAGGCTTGGCTGTGCATGAAGGAAATCCTGGAAGAGTGCACAGGAGCCGGAGCAGCTGCAAATCACACAGTACACAGCTTTGCAGTCTAGTGTGGGGAGGCAAGGACTTACCTCCACCAAACTTGGACTGAAGAGTCACTGGACTGTGGGAGTCACTTGGACAGAGTTGCTGTGTTCCAGGGACCATGCTCGTCAGGATGAGAGGGGACCCAGAGGACCAGTGATGCAGTCTTTTGGTACCTGAATTAGCAGGGGGAAGATTCCGTCGACCCACTGGAGATTTCTTTGGAGCTTCTGGTGCAGGGTGAAGGCAGGCTACCCCCAGAGCATGCACCACCTGGAAACAGTTGAGAAAGCCGGCAGGATTAGGCGCTACAATGTTGCTGGTAGTCGTCTTGCTACTTTGTTGCGGTTTTGGAGGCGTCATGGAGCAGTCAGTGGTCGATCCTTTGGTAGAAGGTGAAGAGGGAGATGCAGAGGAACTCTGGTGAGCTCTTGCATTCGTTATCTGAAGAATTCCCCGAAGCAGAGACCCTAAATAGCCAGAAAAGGAGGTTTGGCTACCAGGTTAGGAGGATTGGCTACCAAGAGAGGTAAGAGCCTATCAGCAGGAGCCTCTGACGTCACCTGCTGGCACTGGCCACTCAGAGCAGTCCAGTGTGCCCCCAACACCTCTGTTTCCAAGATGGCAGAGGTCTGGGACACACTGGAGGAGATCTGGGCACCTCCCCTGGGAGGTACTGGTCAGGGGAGTGGTCACTCCCCTTTCCTTTGTCCAGTTGCGAGCCAGAGCAGGGCTGGGGGATCCCTGAACCGGTGTAGACTGGCTTATGCAGAGATGGGCACCATGTGTGCCCATCAAAGCATTTCCAGAGGCTGGGGGTGGCTACTCCTCCCCAGCCCTTCACACCTATTTCCAAAGGGAGAGGGTGTAACACCCACTCTCAGAGGAAATCCTTTGTTCTGCCTTCCTGGGCCAGGGCTGCCTGGACCCCAGGAGGGCAGAAACCTGTCTGAGGGGTTGGCAGCAGCTGCAGTGGAGACCCCAGAAAGGCAGCTTGGCAGTACCCGGGTTCTGTGCTAGAGACCCGGGGGATCATGGAATTGTCCCCCCAATACCAGAATGGTATTGAGGTGACAATTCCATGATCTTAGACATGTTACATGGCCATGTTCGGAGTTACCATTGTGACGCTGTACATAGGTAGTGACCTATGTATAGTGCACGCGTGTAATGGTGTCCCTGCACTCACAAAGTCCGAGGAATTTGCCCTGAACGACGTGGGGGCACCTTGGCTAGTGCCAGGGTGCCCACACACTAAGTAACTTTGCACCCAACCTTCACCAGGTGAAGGCTAGACATATAGGTGACTTATAAGTTACTTAAGTGCAGTGGTAAATGACTGTGAAATAACGTGGACGTTATTTCACGCAGGCTGCAGTGGCAGGCCTGTGTAAGAATTGTCAGAGCTCCCTATGGGTGGCAAAAGAAATGCTGCAGCCCATAGGGATCTCCTTGAACCCCAATACCCTGGGTACCTCAGTACCATATACAAGGGAATTATATGGGTGTACCAGTATGCCAATGTGAATTGGTAAATTTTGTTACTAGCCCCTTAGTGACAAACTTGGAAAGCAGAGAGAGCATAACCACTGAGGTTCTGGTTAGCAGAGCCTCAGTGAGACAGTTAGGCATCACACAGGGAACACAGACAGGGCACATACTTATGAGCACTGGGGCCCTGCCTGGCAGGGTCCCAGTGACACAAGGACTAAAACAACATATATACAGTGAAATATGGGGGTAACATGCCAGGCAAGATGGTACTTTCCTACAATATGCAGACTTCATCGCTCTGTAAATAAATATGTCTCCGCAGTTACCTGCAAGGCAAATCGGTAAGGTAATCAGTGATGCACAAATTTATGCAATAAGGGAATTCTATTAATATTGATAATCTGTAAAAGGATAGAGCTCAAAGGAATCCTATACATGTGGATGAACTACAGAAGTCTGCAATTCCAAAGGAAATTGTAGAGGTACTGAATATCTACAAAAGACAAGCACTGAAAGGAATTCCTGATCAAAGAAGTTGTGCAAGCCACAGGGATCCCTGACGTATTGACCCTTTAGAACAAATCCTGAGTTAAAGGGAGTCCTCTAAAGTCTAATGCCTCGGAGCCCAGAAGCATCAACAGGAGTTGTCTTGATGGCTGAGCCTGTGATCTCTTTGCATATGATCGGTCCTTGTGTATATCGACACAAATGCAATAGAATTAATGCAGTGGAATGCGTCCCAGGAATCACGTGACACCTAGTTATTGAAGTATTTCCATCTATCAGATGTGTGTCTTAGGTGGCAAGAGTAGGGGCGGATTGGAATTGGGGTGAAGCTAGCGGGTAAGACGTTATGGGGTATGGCTGGAGAATTTCTACCCCATACCTTTTTACCCAGGAGGAAACTGAATTCATGTGACTTCAACAACAATCACAATATTTTGACAACCTTAAAGGACTGTCTGGTACAAAATTACTTTCAATCTAATACAGAGTAGACACTGTATTTTCCAAAACATTTTTCCCAACACAAATAATACATCGGACCATTAGAGATCTCCATGGGGAGACAAAGAAATGTCTCAGAGTTGAGTGTGCTACACAAGCAGTTTTGTTTCAGAATAGTAGGTCGCGTGACCAGCTTGCACACCGGTGTAGCTCTCATGTGTCCAGTCTTCTGGTAAGTTCGCTTTCACAAGCACTACATTCACAAAGTTGGTTGGTGACAAATGCGTTCTCAGTATGTGGTTACAGAGGTGTGTGGAGTTGCAATTTGTCGTGCTAGTGTGCAAAATCCTATGAAATGTAAAAAAACATTGTGGCCTGCCTAGCAGTTCCCACAGCCAACCATGATATGGCTGACTTTACCAGAGAACCACTGGTCTACATGGAAATGTGAACCTCACAACAGCCTGATGAATTTTCTAATCACTACATATTGGGGATTAGTTTTTGGATCTTATTTAATTCAAAAACATGTCAGTCTGATAATAAAACGAATTTTTGCATCAACAAGACATTTCAACATATTTGTAATAAAAACAGAGGTTATTTCGAAATGTATTGCTACACCTTGAGCATTGCCACATAATCCAAACGAAGGCAAGATTATTCTGAAAGATTAAAGAGAAACAACTGCTCCAAAAATTGTGCCTGATCAGACTCAAGAGTACTGGGCAAACCACTTCCATAGACCTGGTCCGGACACTCCTGCTACCTTGTGGACAGGAAGCCTTGTAATGAAAGCTGCAGGGACATGGGCCACCGGTACCCTGAATCTGAGCTGAGGGTGAAGTGTCGGGACCTGGATCCCCCCTCCACCTAGGGTACCTGAGAGAGGAAGAGGAGGAGAGGGTGGTGAACACAATGACGTGTCGGCTTCCGTGCAGATGAGATCAATTTTCCCTCTGCACGGCTGAACCCACTTCCCCCAATAGAGGAGTTTGGTGCCTTGAGGAGCGGGTTGGGATTTTTTTTGTTTTGGTCTTGTTGCCGCTGGGTGCAAAGGGTGGATTAACTATAAAGAACATACTTTGGTAATAGGGAAGTAAAGAAGAGGAGTAGCGGGGGTAAGAGAGTAGCAGAGAGGAATTTGTACTACCCCTGAACCTGGCGTGGGGTGGATAGGCAAGAACTTAGACGAGTGTGGAGGTGATATTGAATACATGGGGGCTTTAAGCCCATAAAGTTATGTTGAAGAAGTTGTTGTTTGTTTCTGAAGAAGGGGGGTGGCAACTTCAGGAGCCGGGGAGGGAAGGCATGTTATTATTGTTTGTAAGTGCACAGGGCATGTTATTTTGTAGTGTTTACACAAATATGTAAAGCCTGAGCTCAACTTGATCTAGATTAAAGTCAGCCTTTTTTCACAAAGACCAACATGTGTTTTTTCCCCACCCAAGTGAGCTACGGACAGCCACAGCCCACATCTAGTTAATATTCCTCAATACCAATAAAATCCCAATTTTCAAAACCAAAGAAGTGAAAATAGACTGTTACTCCTCCGTCAAAGACGCCCTGTTGGGCCTCAGGTTGGGAGATGAAATGAGGTAAGTCCTAGATATAGCAACAAATGTGAGGGCTCCGTTGTCTTCCACCGCTCGTACGCGGCTGGCTTGCATATGGTCTTCTGGCTTGCATATGGTCTTCTGGCCTGCGCGCTCTGCTTCCCAGAATGCTTCATTCATGTTTATAGAACTGTGATATCAACATCCACAAGCATCCTTACCTGATCCTCCTCCTTCAAATCACAGGCCAACTCAGGTGGAAGGGTGGCTGGTTCAATCAATTACAAAGCACAGAGCAGCCAATCCGTGGCCCTTCCGAGGTAAGATCTGGATGCCGACCAGTAGGCCCTGGGTTGTGATATCACACAAGGACTGGGGGAATGTCACATGGTGAGGGTGGAACTGCCTGGACCTCTGATGCCTTCCCTGCCTCACCCCAAGGCTTGCTTCCTTCCAGTTGGAAAGTAAAGCAAAGGTCACCTGAAGGTCACCTGAATCACTAATGAATTGGCTCGTGACATTCCTTCAGGACTGTCACAGGGAATTACAGAGAAAGTATGTTGCTGGGTTTAGTGGACAGGGCTTAGAATAATTGACAGCCACAGAGTAATGCGCCATCATGGGGCAGGAGAGGTCCAATTTATTTGGACGCACATTAAAGAAACTGACTCAAAGTGAATGACCCCTAAACGTAAGGCAAATAAAACACAAACACTGGGATTTGGTGTGAAATCCGACAAGGTAGCACTAAAAGGAGCCTAAATAATTTATATTGAGCTTCGGAGAAAATTAGATTACACCGGCGCAGTTTGCTTGTTACATGAAATTCCCCAAATTACGCCATTATGCCACCTCATGTACTTGCACGCCATTCCTGGTAAAAAAAATACTGTGAACAAGCCACTTGCAGTAAAAATGAATAACGGACGCACTGAAGCAACAAAATGCCCCTCATCCGGGCCTACCTTTCTGCTGCCTGCATTGCATCTGTTCTGCCTGTCAGTCAAGCTTGCTTTGCTGCTCAGAAAGGAACTGTTTTATGTATAATAGGGGGTTACGCTGCTGCTTTCTAGGTTTGTAGTAGTGTGTGTTTCGGGGAACTCCTGCAGTACTGCAGCTCGTACTGCACCTCTTCTTTGTATGGTAGGGAAGCTTGCATTGCTGCTGCCTGTGCTGTGCATGTTCAGTGAGTAGAGGCTTGCACTTATGCTGCTTGCTCCGTAACATTTAGGCCCTCATTATGTCAATGACGGTAATGACCGCCTACTGCCGCGGGGATGGCTGCCAAAACACCGTCGCCGCGGCTACCTACCGTCTGCCATATTATGACCAAAGCTGGAATTCCACCAGAAGGCTGGTGGAATTCCGGCTACGGTCATGCCGGCGGACGGCAGTAAGGTGGCGCTGCTGCCAGCAGCAGTGCCACACCAGTGGACCGCCGCACACCGTATCATGATCCATGATACGGCCTGGCGGTGTACTGCTGGTGGACGCCATGTCCCGTCTCCTGCCAGAGGACCCCCTACAAGCAGGTAAGTCGGGTGCTCCAACAGGGGAGGGGAGTGGGGGGTGCTGTGTGTGGGGTGGTGGGTGTATGTATCTGTGTGCGTGCATGCGGGTGTGTGGCATGTGGAATGCGTGTGTGCATGGATGGGTGTGAGTGTGCTTGTATGTTGTGTTGTGTGAATGCGTGTGTGCTTGTATGTATGTCAGTGTGTGTGGATGTGTGTGTGAATGTATGTATGCATGTGTGGGTGAATGTGGGTATGAGTGTGTATGTTGGTGCGTGAATGTGCGTGTATGTCGTGGGGGGGTCAGGAGGTTGAGGACGAGGGGGAGGAGAGCAGGGGAGACCCCTATCAGTGTCAGGGAAGGGATTCCCTGGCACTGATAGTGCCTACCGCCATGGTTTTCGTGGCAGTAAGGAAGCCATGAAAACCATGGCGGTGGGCGGGGTCATAATCCCGCAGGTGGGACAGTGACGCCCGCCTGGCTGGAGACTGAAGTCTCCAGCCCGGTGGCTGTTACCACCCTGGCGGACAGAGTGGTACATTGTCATATTTTGGGGAAAGGTACTGCCAGCCTGTGGCAGTACCTTTCTCCAAAATACCGCCCTCCGCCAGGGTTGTAATGAGGGCCATAATGTTTATAGGCCGAGGTCAGGGGATGCTCCACTAAGTATCTTGTTTGTCCTATTAACTGATTTTAGCCCCAGACACCACTTAACTTTTAAGACACTATACTAGCAGTACAAGCAGGGCCCTGCTGCAGAGTTAAATCAAAGTATGGTCAACTTTAAAAGTTTAAGTTTGAATGTTGGGGTTAAACTTTGGTCAATTGGCAGAAGAGGGTCATGTTTTACTACTCCAGTCTGCTTTTTATATTTGAAATACATGTAATCACTATACTTTTTTTTGGGCCACATTTTTGTATACATTTTTGCACTGGACTTTATTGCCTACAACCCTTGTTGGTCCAGTTTAGCAACCCAGCCTTGCGTGCCCTGGAGCACATTGGAGTGTACTGAGGGCCTGGTAGTTACACCAGCCCTACGTCACACCAGAGGAACCTGAACTCCGCTGCCAAGATGTAGGGGGGTGTGAAACTCAAACCATTTATTTTCATTTAAATTCTGTAAACCTTTGATAAACTTGTGTGTAATTACATGAAATGCCAGTCCATTATTTTGCGTTAAGTTTTAAAGTGCTTCATCTTCTGAATTTTTGGCAGGGGGGCACCTTAGAACAAAGGCCCTGTGGGCTGCAGTAGTTTGTGTTCTGTTGATCCTGTGCGTCACCAGTTAGTTTTTTTTTTTTTACCACGAATGGCACGCTGGTGCATAATTACACAAAGTGGCATAATGGCGTAATATTGGGAATTTTGCATAACAAGCTCAATGGGAAGCTCCTCAATTTGCACAGATCCCGTCAGCGTGATTTGCATTTCGCCCAGGCTCGCTTAGGAGGTTGGGTTAGCAGAAGGTAACTTGGTGGGGAAGGGTTTAACAAAAGCGTGGAGGCAGCTGCCCGGAAGAGGAGTGAGTGTTGGCAAAGGTGAGCGCTCCAGGTGCAGGTGAGGGGGGCAGTTGTGAGGAGAGAGTTCGGGGCTGTCTATGGGAAGTAGGCAGCAGAGGTGTGGGGATGGGGAAGAACGGGGCATGGGGGCGGGAGGCAGGGAGAGGCTGTGGGGTTGGGTGGGGAGTGGGTGAGGAAGGCCTGGAGAGGGTGGTGGAGTATGGTTGGGAGAGTGAGGGAAGGAGGTAGGGAAAGGGTGTTAGGGTGGTGGTGAGGGCGGGGGCTGTGTGTGTGGGAGGGCAGGGTGCAGGGTGTGGACAAGGAGGGGGGAGGGGGCCTCAGGGGAGGGGTGGGGATAGGGGCAGGGCCTGTGGAGGGGTATCACACTAGGGTGGGAGTATTAGGGACAAAGTGTGGATACACAGTAGATGATGGGGACCGTGTAGAGGAGGTGTAGAGTGGTGGTCAGATGTGGAGGAGAAGAGGTCTGGAGAACTGTGGGGATGGTCAGAAGGTGTGGAGACTGAGGGTGCAGGATGAAGATATAGTGGCAAGAGATGTGGCGAGGACAAGGGGTTAGTGTTTGGCGGTGCTGGGAGGGGCTGTGGAGTAAGGTGAGAAGGACAGGGCACAGGGGTTGTAGAGAGAGTGGGAGTAGTGTGGGAGGGCAGGAAAGGGGTGAAGTGGTATCAGTAGGGTGAGGAGGGAAGGGTGCAGGAGATGTGGCCATGTGCCACATGGTGGTGGTATGGAGGGTGTGGCGAGGACAAGGGGTTAGTGTGTGGCGGTGCTGGAAGGGGCTGTGGAGTAAGGTGAGAAGGGCAGGGCACAGGGGTTGTAGAGAGAGTGGGAGTAGTGTGGGAGGGCAGGAAAGGGGTGAAGTGGTATCAGTAGGGTGAGGAGGGAGGGTGCAAGAGATGTGGACAGGGTGCCACATTGTGGTGGTATGGAGGGTGTGGCGAGGACAAGGGGTTAGTGTGTGGCGGTGCTGGGAGGGGCTGTGGAGTAAGGTGAGAAGGGCAGGGCACAGGGGTTGTAGAGAGAGTGGGAGTAGTGTGGGAGGGCAGGAAAGGGGTGAAGTGGTATCAGTAGGGTGAGGAGGGAAGGGTGCAGGAGATGTGGCCATGTGCCACATGGTGGTGGTATGCAGGGTGTGGAGAGAGACCCTGGGCCGGAAGGTAGTAGGGATGGAGGACAGAAGTGTGAAGAATGGTGAGGTAAGGGTTTGATAGTGTGTAGGGAGGATAAAGGGTCGGGATGTGCCTGGTGGGAGAGTGAAAGGATAGAGCACTAGGAGGTGGGAGGGGTCTGAGCTGGAGATTAGGAAAGTATTATGGGACCAGAATAGTAAGGACTAAACGTCCCCTGACCAAAATATTGTTTTGAATGGGAGGATAGAGGCGGACAGAGGTGTGAGCAGGAGGCGCGGAGAGAGCCTGGTGGGAGAAGGCCGGGGGGACAGAGGCGGACAGGGGTGTGAGCAGGAGGCACGGGGAGCGCCTGGTGGGGGAGTGTGGGGAGGACAGAGGGGAAGGGGCAGTGCCTGGTGAGGGAGTGTGGGGAGGACAGAGGGGCAGGAGGCACGGGCAGTGCCTGGTGAGGGAGGGCAGGGAGGACAGAGGTGTGAGCAGGAGGCACGGGGAGCGCCTGGTGGGGGAGTGTGGGGAGGACAGAGGGGAAGGGGCAGTGCCTGGTGAGGGAGTGTGGGGAGGACAGAGGGGCAGGAGGCACGGGCAGTGCCTGGTGGGGGAGGGCAGGGAGGACAGAGGTGTGAGCAGGAGGCACGGGGAGCGCCTGGTGGGGGAGTGTGGGGAGGACAGAGGGGAAGGGGCAGTGCCTGGTGGGGGAGTGTGGGGAGGACAGAGGGGCAGGAGGCACGGGCAGTGCCTGGTGAGGGAGGGCAGGGAGGACAGAGGTGTGAGCAGGAGGCACGGGGAGTGCCTGGGGAGGGGAGGGAGGACAGAGGGGCAGGAGGCACCGGCAGTGCCTGGTGGGGGAGGGCAGGGAGGACAGAGGTGTGAGCAGGAGGCACGGGGAGCGCCTGGTGGGGGAGTGTGGGGAGGACAGAGGGGAAGGGGCAGTGCCTGGTGAGGGAGTGTGGGGAGGACAGAGGGGCAGGAGGCACGGGCAGTGCCTGGTGGGGGAGGGCAGGGAGGACAGAGGTGTGAGCAGGAGGCACGGGTAGCGCCTGGTGGGGGAGTGTGGGGAGGACAGAGGGGAAGGGGCAGTGCCTGGTGGGGGAGTGTGGGGAGGACACAGGGGCAGGAGGCACGGGCAGTGCCTGGTGGGGGAGGGCAGGGAGGACAGAGGCGGACAGAGGTGTGAGCAGGAGGCACGGGCAGTGCCTGGTGGAGGAGTGTGGAGAGGACAGAGGGGCAGGAGGCACAGGGGGCGCCTGTTGGAATAGGGCAGGGAGGACAGGGGGGCAGGAGGCACAGGGGGTGCCTGTTGGAAGAGGGCAGGGAGGACAGGGGGGCAGGAGGCACGGGGGGGCGCCTGGCGGGATAGGGCCGGGGGGACACACATGACAAGTGCGCCCGGGACCCCGGGAGATCTTAGTCGCGCGCGGCTCCGAGAGCCCCATCCAAGCTCGGCACCGTCTTCTTCTCGCTCTGACGCCCGCAGCTTGGAAGCCGCTGCTGTCTGCCCTGCCTGTGAGTCAGCCATTGATGTCCTGTCCTGTAGGTTCCCTTAAAAACAGGGATAATTATCTGAGCAATTAGCAGTGGAATTATTCATCGCTGCCTCTCGGAGAGGGAGGCCTGCTGTCAGCCCGGGCTGCTGCGCTGTACATGTGCAGGTAGCGGGCACCTCCACGGAGCCCGGGCCAAGGCAGCGGGGCAGCCCCTCACCATGTGGGGCTCAGGCCTCCCCTTCTCCCCTCTTGTCCTTGCTGCTTCGATGCGTGTCTTTGCAAAGGCTTTCGGTTCTAATTAGTTCTTGCTCGGCGCCTGTTTCTGTGCGCAGGCTGATTAGCATTCGTTGGATCCGAGCTTGTTTCCATTAGGTGGCCTTAAGAGGGACTTGGCAGCGAATTGTTGGAGGCTGTGGAGTAACATAATGATGCATTACAGCGCTATGAGGAGTACAAACACAGCTCTGCGTGTTATAGGGCTGGGGCTCTAGGGAAACAGGGAGCTCTTACCACAGGTGTGCATCCCTGAAGAGTTGCATGTGCTGGAGCACGTAGGTGCATGAAGTATGTTTTCCTCCACAAAACAGGTGCTTAGTTCCACAGGATGTATAACTTAAATCTGCTCTCTAAGTACATTTCTGGGGATGAGCACTGAGAGCCGAATGTCTATGATGTCAGCCTTTGTGCTGAAGAAGGCTTCTTGGGAAAGAGACCAAGATTGCCGAAACATCATTGCAGTTTAATATAAAATAGCATATTCTACTCCTTTTTAGTGAAGGCTTCCAATTGACTGGCAGTATGATCCATAAATCCAATATGCTTGCTTACAGTGTGTGAGTGTCGTGCGTAATGTATCTTTTCCTCTACTGAGATTGTTTTGCCACATTGCACAGGGTAGATTATGCTGGTGTAAATCAAGCAGTCCTTTAAAATAATAGCCTTTTTGCACAGATGACCAACAAATATGTTTCTAATTCATCTGTTTACAGATCATGTATCTATTTATTTGCTAAACCTGTTTATATTTTTCTCAAACATGTTGCTCTTGGTATTTTGCTCACTGAAAGGCTACAGTTTCTGGCTACAGTTGAATTTGTGACATGTTAAAGTGAGTGTAATATATGTTATCATTAAGTGGGGTGAAATATACAACACATGAGTACTTCTTTCAACTTTGATAAGGTATGTGAAGAAAAGCAGTGAACCTCCATGCAAACCCCATAAAAAGGAGAGGCCTTGTGATCCCAGACTCCTTAAGGGGTCCTGGGTCACCATGTTGACTAGGATTTCCACTTCCCAGGTTCCCTCCAAACCAATGCAGGTGCCCCAAGGTGAAGATTGCTGTTTAGCTATAACGGGGGAGAGGTAAGGGCAGAAACACTCCTAAATCTAACTACTCAGGTCATACCATCTCCCTTCCCTCGATAAATCCCTTGTGCCCTGCCCAGGTCGAAGTTGAGAAGGAACAAAGTAAATGTGTGTATATAGGTGACTTACATAGCAGAAGCCCAGCTACAAAGCAACGGAGCAGTGTACACCGTGTAGTACAAAGGCCACTGGAATTATGCGGCATGGTAGGACCAAATCATGTGCCAGGGTTGACTAAATTACATGGCAAAAAGCCAAATTATACAGAGTAATGTGGCACATTTTGTGATAGCATTACTTCATTATTTTGCTATTTTTACTCATGGTTATGCTGTTTGGGCAAACAGTTCACCTCATTAGTACCAGTTTAACACCGAACCACAGCAATAAGCAACTGAAAGATGACCGGTCAACTTTAGTGAAGGACCTTCTACTGCATGGGGACACCTGTAGCAATGCTTTTAGTATCTTTTGATCTCTCCAAACAACATTTTTTTAAGATCTGCATATTATGCAGCAGGTGATGGAGTATGTGCCAAATGTGGCGAATCCTTATTTGTGTGGAAACGCTGTGGTTGCTGAGTTGCATAATTCCAGTGGCCCTGGCCATGCTTAGTAATGCAGAGGAAGCCTGTGCAGGAGGAGCAGTGATGCAGAAGCATCAATGCACATGAGGTACTGTTGAGAGGGCTGTAGTATTGGCATGAGCCTTACCGGAAGGGTTGAGATAACACCTATTCTAAAAAAACTGTTGGGTAAAGGAGGGGGGGGTGTGAATGAGAAATCCGCAGGAGCGGTCTGGCATTCCTGGAGTGCCCGGGTAAATAACAGGCATTTATGGTGGCACAGGTGAGGGGTCTGCCATGTATCATAATGCAAGCAAGCAAAAGAGGTTGTCATGTCCACCCCACTGGTTATTAAAGGCATCTCAGATAGGGAGGCGGTGCCCTTCGCCCCTCTAGGGTACCTTGACCAATAATTACTGTCCTACTGATGCTCTGTGCCTAACCTGTAAAAATAATATAAATAACAATAATGGATGCAGGCCCCAAAGTTTTTGCTCGGGTTCCTGAATGCCCCAAGGTTGCCTATTCTTGATTCCACCTCATGCCTCTCCCTTACACCCCACACTTCTCATTTCTTTATCTCATGAATCCCAAGGCTGCCTAAACTTGAGTCCACTTCATGCCTCTTTCTTCCACCTCCACACTTCCTGTGTCTTTACATCATGAATGTGAAGGATGCCTGTTCTTGATTCCACCTCATGCCTCTTCCTTCCACCCCACACTTCTCATTTCTTTATCTCATGAATCCCAGGGATGCCTAGACTTGAGTCCACCTCATGCATCTTTCTTCCACCTCCACACTTCCTGTGTCTTTACATCATGAATGTGAAGGATGCCTGTTCTTGATTCCACCTCATGCCTCTTCCTTCCACCCCACACTTCTCATTTCTTTATCTCATGAATCCCAGGGATGCCTAGACTTGAGTCCACCTCATGCCTCTTTCTTCCACCTCCACACTTCCTGTGTCTTTACATCATGAATGTGAAGGATGCCTGTTCTTGATTCCACCTCATGCCTCTTCCTTCCACCACCACACTTCTCGTTTCTTTATCTCATGAATGCCAGGGATGCCTCAGTGTCTAGTCTTGAGTCCACCTAATGCCTCTATCTTCCACCCCCCACTTGCCATTTTTTTATCTCATGAATTCCAGGGATGCCTAGAGTTTACTCCACCTCATGCCCCTTTCTCCACCACCACACTTCTGGTTTCTTTATCTCATGAATGCCAAGGCTGCCTAGACTTGAGTCCACCTCATGCCTCTTCCTTTTACCCCATACTTCTGGTTTCTTTATCTCATGAATGCCAAGGCTGCCTAGACTTGAGTCCACCTCATGCCTCTAACTTCCACCCCATACTTCTTGTTTCTTTATCTCATGAATGCGAAGGATGCCTACACTTAAGTCCACCTCTTATCTCTTGCGCCCATAACTCTAAACATCCTGTCTCTTTATCTATTTTTTCCAGGTTCTTTTTCATTACTGCTTTCTCCCTTTGTCATTATGCTCCACTCTTTCTCTCCCTCCTTTCTCACTTTTCCACTTTTCTCTCTCTTGCTCTGGGTCAAAGTCTGATAACGAAACCTAAGCCAGAGTGTCCAAAAATGCGTGGTGGGGCCCAGCACCTGCAAGCACTGGCACCAATTAAGTACTGACAACACCCCTGGACATCTAATGACATCTAGCAAGTTGTAATGTTCTGGTTATGTGTAGGTATGCATACTTTATCCCATAACACGCTTATTTCATGACATTAACTTTAACAGTCGTTTTATCTCGCATGGCAGCGGCGCCCACCTCGGATGCACCATAGAGCGGAGGGCACTAGCCAGGCCGCCTCTCATCCCATGGCACTGCCTTTAATGACATGTCACAGCAGTCCTGGGTGAAGCCAAGGTAAGGTAGCCTGGCACCATGCCAAGAGAACAAGTTCAATGCGCTTGTATCCGTGTTAATATCCGCACCTACCGCGGATGCAATTAATTCCTTCTCACTTTAAGCCAATTGGAAGTTTGCACCTGGAAGGGCTGCATCTTCAGAGGTCCTTCAGCTGGAAAGCACCTCATGTCTTGCCTTAATTGCTGAGTGGAGAAGTGACGGCTTGGCAGCTCCCAGCTTCTGTTTGTGCCCATGTCTGTGCCTCACCCGGCCTAATGCACGGCTCATTTGTTGTGCAGTGTGCTCTGCTGTAGAGTCTTGTTCTGTTACTACAGTAAACACGGCTCACTGTGGCATGTCTGACGACTGCGAGGACGTCAGACAGGTTGCAGTGCTTATTCTAGTGACGTCACAGTGGGAGGAGTTCTAACGGCAATGACATTACACTGACAGGTAATGTAAAATTAATTGACATCACACTGGGAGGAGCCCTTCTGCAGTGACATCATATTGGGAGGAGCTCTGCTGCATTGACATCACAGTGGGAGGAGCCCTTCTGCAGTGACATCATATTGGGAGGAGCCCTGCTGCAGTGACATCACTCTGAGAGGCGCCCTTCTGCAGTGACATCAAAATGGGAGGAGCCCTTCTACAGTGACATCAGACTGGGAGGAGCCCCACCTGCAATGACATCACAATGGAAGGAGCCCTTCTGTAGTGATATAAGACTGGGAAGTGCACCACCTGCAGTGACATCACTCTCAGAGCAGCCCTTCTGCAGTGACATCACAATGGGAGGAGCCCTTTTACAGTGACATCATATTGGGAACAGCCCCTGCTGCAGTGACATCCCTCTGAGAGGATCCCTTTAGCAGTGACATCACAATGGGAGGAGCTCTTCTGCAGTGATATCAGACTGGGCGGAGCACCACCTGCAGTGACAGCGCAAGAGGAGGAGCCCTTCTACAGTGATGTTATACTGGGAAGAGCCCAACCTGCAGTGACATCACTCTGAGAGGAGCACTTCTGCAGTGACATCATAATGGGAGGAGCCCTTCTGCAGTGTCATCAAACTGGGAGGAGCCTCACCTGCAGTGACATCACTCTGAGAGAAACATGTTTGCAGTGACATCATGCTGGGAGGAGTCCTTCTTTAGTGACATCACTGAGAGGAGCCCTTCTGCAGTAACGTCACAAGGGGAGGAGCTCTTCTGAAGTGACATCGAACTGGGAGGAGCCCCGTCTGCAGCGACATCACTCTCAAAGGAGCCCTTCTGTAGTGACATCACCCTAGAAGAGCCCCCTAATGAAATGATAACATACTTGGAGGAGCCCTTCTGCAGTGGCATCAAACTGGGAGGAGCCTCGTCTGCAGCGACATCAAGCTGGGAGGAGCCCTTCTGCAGTGACATCACACTGGGAGGAGCCCTTCTGCAGTGACCTCACACTGGGAGGTGATAACATTCAGGGAGGAGCTCTTCTGCAGCGACAACACACTGGGAGCAGCCATTCTGCAGAGATATCACACTGGGAGGACCCCTCTGCAGTGACATCAGAATGAGAGGAGCCCCTGCTGCAGTGGCATCACACTGGGAGGAGCACTTCGTACAGTTCAGTCACTATGAGCAGGGTTCTTCTGCGGTGCCCATCATCCAGCTAATCCACACATGGAAATGCCCGTACTGCCTTGCTGTCACTCCAGGTGGTATCCGTACATCAGTGGTATGTCACTATGCAGGCCCTCTGCCGCTCTGATGCAGTAAAGACATGTTTGTGAGAGCTTCATAAGCTGGTTCCATGATCCATCTTGGAAAGCATTGATGACTGTTAAAGCTTCATAGATTGCTTACATGATTGACATTTGGAAAGCACCATTGATTACTGGAATTTCATACGTTGAATACACTGATTCATATTGGAAAGCATCAGTGATTATTAGAGCTGCGTACACTGGCTACATGATTTATCTTAGGATAGCACTGATGACGGTTAGAGCTTCGTACATTGATTTCATGATTTACCTTTGGAAAGCATCGATGATATTTAGAGACTTTTACACTGGTTACCGGATTCACCTCTGGAAATCACTGATGATGGTTAGAGCTTCATATAATGATTTCATGATTTACCTTAGTATAGGAATGATGATGGTGAGAACTTCATACACTGATTTCATGATTTGCTTTAGGAAAGCATTGGTGATTGTTAGAACTTCATACATTGATTTCATGATTTACTTTGGAAAGCACCAATGATAGAGTCTCATGCATTTGTTAGCGTATTCACCATTGGAAAGCATTGATGATTGTAAGAGTTTCGTACATTGGTTACACAGATCACTTTTAGAAAACATTGATGATTGTTAGAACTTAATATACTGATTCCATGATTTACTTTAGGAAAGCATTGATGATTGTTAGAACTTCAAATACTGATTTCATGATTTACCTTTGGAAAGCATCGATGATATTTGGAGACTTTTACACTGGTTACCGGATTCACCTCTGGAAATCACTGATGATGGTTAGAGCTTCATATAATGATTTCATGATTTACCTTAGTATAGGAATGATGACGGTGAGAACTTCATACAATGATTTCATGATTTGCTTTAGGAAAGCATTGATGATTGTTAGAACTTCATACATTGATTTAATGATTTACTTTGGAAAGCACTGATGATAGAGTCTCATGCATTTGTTAGCGTATTCACCATTGGAAAGCATTGATGATTGTAAGAGTTTCGTACATTGGTTACACAGATCACTTTTAGAAAACATTGATGATTGTTAGAACTTAATATACTGATTCCATGATTTACTTTAGGAAAGCATTGATGATTGTTAGAACTTCATACACTGATTTCATGATTTACCTTGGAAAGCATCAATGATAGTCTCATGCATTCGTTAGCGTATTCACCATTGGAAAGCATTGATGATTGCTAGAGTTCCATACATTGGTTATGCAGATCACCTTCAGAAAGCATTGATGACTGTTAGAACTTCATACATTAATTTCATGATTTACCTTGGGAAGCATTGATGATTGTTAGAACTTCATACACGGATTTCATGATTTACCTTTGGAAAGCACCGGTGACGGAGTCTCATGCATTTGTTGGCGGATTCACCATCGGAAAGCATTGATGATTGTTGGAGCTGCATAGATTGGTTACTCTGATTTGTGTTGGGAAGTATTGATGATTATTGGAGTTTTGTACACTGGTTACATGATTCACCTTGGAAAGTATCGCTGATTGTTGGAGCTTCATACATTTGTAAACCGAGTTGCCTTTGAACAGCATCAGTGAGTGTTAGAGCTTCATACATTGGTTCATTATGTGCTTTGGGAAATCATTGATGATTGTTAGAGCTTCGTACATTGGTTGCATATCACATGTGGAAACAAAATGATGAATGTTGGAGCATCATGCATTGATGACGCTGAGACCCCTTTCGAACGCACTGATGATTTTAGAGCTGGTTACAAGATTCACCACTGGAAAGCAACAATGATTTTTAGAGTTTCATACATTGGTTACATTGATTCCACAAGGTATAACAACCACAGTTGTAAGGACATTGTGTATTGCTTAAATATATTTGCCTTTGAAAAGTAAAGCAATGGTTAGACTCTCAACATTGACTCCATTAATTTGGTATTATGATAAAAATCATTTGGTACTTTTTGACCCTGCAAAGTGAGAAAAATTATGAGAGCAGGGCACATTGCAAACTAACAATGAGTAAAGCACAATACTCTGGTTCCATTGATGCTGCATTGCCAAGTAACGACGAGGAAGCAATCATAAATTGGTTACATTGATTCTGCATAGCCAAGAAACAATGTCTAGGGCATAATACATTAGTTACATTGATTCTGTGTGGCGAAGTATCAATGAGTAAGGCATTGTACATTTGTTACATTGATTCTGTGTTGCAAAGTACCAATGATACAGCATGATAGATGTGTTCAACTGACTACATTGCATTGCAAAGTGATGATGTGTGGAGTGTCATACATACATTACACTACTGCATTGCAAAGTGATGATGTGTGGAGTGTCATACATACATTACACTACTGCATTGCAAAGTGATGATGTGTGGAGTATCATACATTCATTACACTGACTCTGCATTTGAAAGTGATGTTGTGCGGGGTATCACACATTCATTATACTGACTCTGCATTGCAAAGTGATAATGTGCGGAGTATCATACATTCATTACACTGACTGCATTGCAAAGTGATGATGTGCGGAGCATCATACGTTCATTACACTGACTCTGCATTGCAAAGTGATGATGTGCTGAGTATCATACGTTCATTACACTGACTATGCATTGCAAAGTGATGATGTGCGGAGTGTCATACATTTATTACACCGACTGCATTGCAAAGTAATGATGTGTGGAGCTTCATAAATTCAATACACTGACTGCATTGCAAAGTGATGATGTGCGGAGTGTCATACATTCATTACAATGACTCTGCATTGCAAACTGATAATGTGCGGAGTGTCATACATTCATTACGTTAACTGCATTGCAAAGTGATGATGTGTGGAGAATCATACATTCATTACACTGACTCTGCATTGCAAAGTGATGATGTGTGGAGTATCATACATTCATTACACTGACTGCATTGCAAAGTGATGATGTGAGGAGTGCTATACATTCATTACATTGACTCTGCATTGCAAAGTGATGATGTGCGGAGTATCATACATTCATTACACTAACTGCATTGCAAAGTGATGATGTGTGGAGTGTTATACATTCATTACGCTGATTGCATTGCAAAGTGATGATGTGTGGAGTATCATACATTCATTACACTGAGTGCATTGCAAAGTGATGATGTGCGGAGTGTCCTACATTCATTACACTGACTGCATTGCAAAGTGATGATGTGCAGAGTGTCATACATTCATTACATTGACTCTGCATTGCAAAGTGATGATGTGCGGAGTATCATACATTCATTACACTAACTGCATTGCAAAGTGATGATGTGTGGAGTGTTATACATTCATTACGCTGATTGCATTGCAAAGTGATGATGTGTGGAGTATCATACATTCATTACACTGAGTGCATTGCAAAGTGATGATATGCGGAGTGTCCTACATTCATTACACTGGCTGCATTGCAAAGTGATGATGTGCAGAATGTCATACATTCATTACATTGACTCTGCATTGCAAAGTGATGATGTGCAGAGTATCATACGTTCATTACACTAACTGCATTGCAAAGTGATGATGTGTGGAGTGTTATACATTCATTACGCTGATTGCATTGCAAAGTGATGATGTGTGGAGTATCATACATTCATTACTCTGAGTGCATTGCAAAGTGATGATGTGTGGAGTTTCATACATTCATTACACTGACTCTGCATTGCAAAGTGATGATGTGCCGAGTATCATACATTCATTACACCGACTGCATTGCAAAGTAATGATGTGTGGAGCTTCATAAATTCAATACACTGACTGCATTGCAAAGTGATGTGTGGAGCATCATACATTCATTACAATGTCTCTGCATTGCAAACTGATGATGTGCGGAGTGTCATACATTCATTACGTTAACTGCATTGCAAAGTGATGATGTGTGGAGCATCATACATTCATTACACTGACTCTGCATTGCAAAGCGATGATGTGTGGAGTATCATACATTCATTACACTGACTGCATTGCAAAGTAATGATGTGCAGAGTGTCCTACATTCATTACACTGACTGCATTGCAAAGTGATGATGTGCAGAGTGTCATACATTCATTACATTGACTCTGCATTGCAAAGTGATGATGTGCGGAGTATCATATATTCATTACACTAACTGCATTGCAAAGTGATGATGTGTGGAGTGTCATACATTCATTACGCTGATTGCATTGCAAAGTGATGATGTGTGGAGTATCATACATTCATTACACTGAGTGCATTGCAAAGTGATGATGTGCGGAGTGTCCTACATTCATTACACTGACTGCATTGCATTGCAAAGTGATGATGTGCAGAGTGTCATACATTCATTACATTGACTCTGCATTGCAAAGTGATGATGTGCGGAGTATCATACATTCATTACACTAACTGCATTGCAAAGTGATGATGTGTGGAGTGTTATACATTTATTACGCTGATTGCATTGCAAAGTGATGATGTGTGGAGTATCATACATTCATTACACTGAGTGCATTGCAAAGTGATGATGTGCGGAGTGTCCTACATTCATTACACTGACTGCATTGCAAAGTGATGATGTGCAGAGTGTCATACATTCATTACATTGACTCTGCATTGCAAAGTGATGATGTGCGGAGTGTCATCCATACATTACACTACTGCATTGCAAAGTGATGATGTGTGGAGTATCATACATTCATTACACTGAGTGCATTGCAAAGTGATGATGTGTAGAGTTTCATACATTCATTACACTGACTCTGCATTGCAAAGTGATGATGTGCGGAGCATCATACATTCATTACACTGACTCTGTATTGCAAAGTGATGATGTGTGGAGAATCATACATTCATTACACTGACTCTGCACTGCAAAGTGATGATGTGCGGAGAATCATACATTCATTATACTGACTCTGCATTGCAAAGTGATGCTGTGCGGAGTATCATACATTCATTACACTGACTCCGCATTGCAGAGTGAGGATGTGCGGAGCATCATACATTCATTTCACTGACTGCATCGCGGACCCTCATACGTTCATTACACTGACTCTGCATTGCAAAGGGATGATGTGCGGAGTATCATACATTCATTACACTGAATCTGCACTGCAAAGTGATGATGTGCGGAGTGTCATACATTCATTACACTGACTGCATTGCAAAGTGATGATGTGCGGAGCATCATACATTCATTACGCTAACTGCATTGCAAAGTGATGATGTGCGGAGTATCAAACATTCATTACATTGAGACTACATTGCAAAGTGATGATGTGCGGAGTGTCATACATTTATTACACTGACTGCATTGCAAAGTCATGAAGTGGGGAGTATCATACATTCATTACACTGACTCTGCATTGCAGTGATGATGTGCGGAGCGTCATACATTCATTACACTGACTGCATTGCAAAGTGATGATGTGCAGAGCATCATACATTCAATAAATGTTTTCTGTATTGCAAAGTGATGATGTGTGGAGCATCATGCATTCATTATACTTTTTCTGTATTGCAAAGTGATGACGTGCAGAGTATCATACACTCATTACACTGACTGCATTGCAAAGTGATGATGTGCGGAGCATCATACATTCATTATACTGACTATACATTGCAAAGTGATGATGTGCGGAGTATCATACATTCATTACACTGACTGTACATTGCAAAGTGATGTGCGGAGCATCATACATTCATTACACTGACTGCATTGCAAAGTGATGATGTGCTGAGTATCATACAATCATTACACTGACTATGCATTGCAAAGTGATGATGTGCAGAGTGTCATACATTCATTACACTGACTGCATTGCAAAGTCATGATGTGGGGAGTATCACACATCCATTACACTGAGCCTGCATTGCAGTGATGATGTGCGGAGTGTCATAAATTAATTGCACTGACACTGCATTGCAAAGTGATGATGTGTGGCGTATCATACATTCATTACACTGACTCTGCATTTAAAGTGATGATGTGCGGAGTATCATACATTCATTACTCTGACTGTATTGCAAAGTGATGATATGCAGAGTATCATACATTCATTACTCTGACTGTATTGCAAAGTGATGTGCGGAGTATCATACATTCATTATACTGACTCTGCATTGCAAAGTGATGATGTGCGGAGCATCATACGTTCATTAAACTGACTCTGCATTGCAAAGTGATGATGTGCGGACCATCGTACATTCATTATACTGACTGCATTGCAAAGTGATGATGTGCGGACCATCATACATTCATTACACTGACTCTGCATTGCAAAGTGATGATGTGCGGACTATCATACACTCATTACACTGACTCTGCATTGCAAAGTGATGATGTGCGGAGCATCATACGTTCATTAAACTGACTCTGCATTGCAAAGTGATGATGTGCGGACCATCATACATTCATTACACTGACTCTGCATTGTAAAGTGATGATGTGCGGACTATCATACACTCATTACACTGACTCTGCATTGCAAAGTGATGATGTGCGGAGCATCATACGTTCATTAAACTGACTCTGCATTGCAAAGTGATGATGTGCGGACCATCGTACATTCATTATACTGACTGCATTGCAAAGTGATGATGTGCGGACCATCATACATTCATTACACTGACTCTGCATTGCAAAGTGATGATGTGCGGACTATCATACACTCATTACACTGACTCTGCATTGCAACGTGATGATGTGTGAAGTATCATATATTCATTACACTGACTGCATTGCAAAGTGATGAAGTGTGGAGTGTCACACATTCATTACACTGACTCTGCATTGGAAAGTGATGATGTGCGGAGTATCATACATTCATTACACTGACTCTGCATTGCAAAGTGATGATGTGCGGAGCATCATACATTCATTACACTGACTCTGCATTGCAAAGTGATAATGTGCTGAGTTTCATACATTTATTACACTGACTGTATTGCAAAGTGATGATGTGCAGAGCATCATACATTCATTATACTGAGTCTGCATTGCAAAGTGATGATATGCAGAGTATCATACATTCATTATACTGAGTCTGCATTGCAAAGTGTTGATGTGCGGAGCATCATACGTTCATTAAACTGACTCTGCATTGCAAACTGATGATGTGTGGAGTATCGTACATTCATTATACTGACTGCATTGCAAAGTGATTATGTGCGGAGCATCATACATTCATTACACAGACTGCATTGCAAAGTGATTATGTGCGGAGCATCATACATTCATTACACTGACTCTGCATTGCAAAGTGATGACATGCAGAGTATCATACATTCATTACACTGACTGCATTGCAGTGATGATGTGCTTAGTGTCATACATTCATTAAACTGACTCTGTATTGCAAAGTGATGAGGTGCGGAGTATCATACATTCATTACACTGACTGCATTGCAAAGTGATGATGTGGGGAGCATCATGCATTCATTACATTGACGCTGCATTGCAGTGATGATGTGCGGAGCATCATACATTCATTCACTGACTCTGCATTGCAAAGTGAAAATGTTCTGAGTGTCATACATTCATTACACTTTTTCTGTATTGCAACGTGATGATGTGCAGAGCATCATAAATTCATTACACTAACTGCATTGCAAAGTGATGATGTGCGGTGTATCATACGTTCATTACACTGACTGCATTGCAAAGTGATGATGTGTGGAGTATCGTACATTCATTACACTGACTGCATTCTAAAGTGATGATGTGCGTAGTATCATGCATTCATTACACTGACTGCATTGCAAAGTGATGATGTGCGGAGTATCATACGTTCATTACACTGACTCTGCATTTAAAGTGATGATGTGCGCAGTATCATGCATTCATTACACTGACTGCATTGCAAAGTGATGATGTGCGGAGTATCAAACATTCATTACACTGACTCTGCATTGCAAACTGATGATGTGTGGAGTATCGTACATTCATTACACTGACTCTGCATTGCAAAGTGATGATGTGCGGAGTATCATCCATTCATTACACTGACTGCATTGCAAAGTGATGATGTGCGGAGCATCATACATTCATTATACTGACTGTACATTGCAAAGTGATGGTGTGTGGAGTATCATGCATTCATTACAATGACTGCATTGCAAAGTGATGATGTGTGGAGCATCAAACATTCATTACACTGACTCTGCATTGCAAACTGATGATGTGTGGAGTATCGTACATTCATTACACTGACTCTGCATTGCAAAGTGATGATGTGCGGAGTATCATCCATTCATTACACTGACTGCATTGCAAAGTGATGATGTGCGGAGCATCATACATTCATTATACTGACTGTACATTGCAAAGTGATGGTGTGTGGAGTATCATGCATTCATTACAATGACTGCATTGCAAAGTGATGATGTGTGGAGCATCAAACATTCATTACTCTGACTGTATTGCAAAGTGATGATGTGCGGAGTATCATGCATTCATTACACTGACTCTGCATTGCAAAGTGATGATGTGCGGACTATCATACATCATTACACTGACTCTGCATTGCAAAGTGATGATGTGCGGAGCATCATACGTTCATTAAACTGACTCTGCATTGCAAACTGATGATGTGTGGGGTATCGTACATTCATTACACTGACTCTGCATTGCAAAGTGATGATGTGCGGAGCATCCTACATTCATTACTCTGACTGTATTGCAAAGTGATGATGTGCAGAGTATCGTACATTCATTACACTGACTCTGCATTGCAAAGTGATGACGTGCGGAGTATCATACATGCATTACACTGACTGCATTGCAAAGTGATGATGTGTGGAGTATCGTACATTCATTACACTGACTGCATTGCAAAGTGATGATGTGCAGAGTATCATACACTCATTACACTGACACTGCATTGCAAAGTGATGATGTGTGGAGTATCGTACATTCATTATACTGACTGCATTGCAAAGTGATGATGTGCGGACCATCATACATTCATTACACTGACTCTGCATTGTAAAGTGATGATGTGCGGACTATCATACACTCATTACACTGACTCTGCATTGCAAAGTGATGATGTGCGGAGCATCATACATTCATTACACTGACTGAATTGCAAAGTGATGATGTGCGAAGTGTCATACATTCATTACACTGACTGAATTGCAAAGTGATGATGTGTGGAGTATCATGCATTCATTACACTGACTCTGCATTGCAAAGTGATGATGTGCGGAGTATCATACATTCATTACACTGACCCTGCATTGCAAAGTGATGATGTGCGGAGTATCATACATTCATTACACTGACTCTGCATTGCAAAGTGATGACGTGCGGAGTATCATACATTCATTACACTGACTGCATTGCAAAGTGATGATGTGCGGAGTATCATATATTCATTACACTAACTGCATTGCAAAGTGATTATGTGTGGAGTGTCATACATTCATTACGCTGACTGCATTGCAAAGTGATGATGTGTGGAGTATCATGCATTCATTACACTGACTCTGCATTGCAAAGTGATGATGTGTGGAGTATCATACATTCATTACACTGACTCTGCATTGCAAAGTGATGACGTGCGGAGTATCATACATTCATTACACTGACTGCATTGCAAAGTGATGATGTGCGGAGCATCATACGTTCATTAAACTGACTTTGCATTGCAAACTGATGATGTGTGGAGTATCGTACATTCATTACACTGACTGCATTGCAAAGTGATGATGTGCGGAGCATCATACATTCATTACTCTGACTGTATTGCAAAGTGATGATGTGCGGAGTATCATACATTCATTCTACTGACTCTGCATTGCAAAGTGATGACGTGCGGAGTATCATACATTCATTACACTGACTGCATTGCAAAGTGATGATGTGTGGAGTGTCATACATTCATTACACTGACTCTGCATTGGAAAGTGATGATGTGCGGAGCATCATACGTTCATTAAACTGACTCTGCATTGCAAACTGATGATGTGTGGAGTATCGTACATTCATTACACTGACTGCATTGCAAAGTGATGATGTGCGGAGCATCATACATTCATTACACTGACTGCATTGCAAAGTGATGGTGTGGAGTATCATACATTCATTGCACTTTTTCTGTATTGCAAAGTGATGACGTGCGGAGTATCATACATTCATTACACTGACTCTGCATTGCAAAGTGATGATGTGCAGAGCATCATACACTCATTACACTGACTGCATTCTGAAGTGATAATGTGCAGAGCATCATACATTCATTATACTGACTCTGCATTGGAAAGTGATGATGTGCGGAGTATCATACATTAATTACACTGACTCTTCATTGCAAAGTGATGATGTACCGAGTATCATCCATTCATTACACTGACTATGCATTGCAAAGTGATGATGTGGGGAATGTCATACATTCACTACACTGAGTCTGCATTGCAAAGTGATGAGGTGCGGAGTATCATACATTCATTTCACTGACTGCATTGCAAAGTGATGATGTGCGGACTATCATACACTGACTCTGCATTGCAAAGTGATGATGTGTGGAGTATCATATATTCATTACACTGACTGCATTGCA
Organism: Pleurodeles waltl; assembly: GCF_031143425.1. Lineage (NCBI taxonomy): Eukaryota > Metazoa > Chordata > Amphibia > Caudata > Salamandridae > Pleurodeles > Pleurodeles waltl. The sequence continues at coordinate 58,445,080 of NC_090451.1, read as the reverse complement.
AAGTGATGAAGTGCGGAGTGTCATACATTCATTACACTGACTGAATTGCAAAGTGATGATGTGCGGAGTGTCATACATTCATTACGCTGATTGCATTGCAAAGTGATTATGTGTGGAGTGTCATACATTCAGTACGCTGACTGCATTGCAAAGTGATGATGTGTGGAGTATCATGCATTCATTACACTGACTCTGCATTGCAAAGTGATGATGTGCGGAGTATCATACATACATTACACTGACTGCATTGGAAAGTGATGATGTGCCGAGTATCATACATTCATTACACTGACTGCATTGCAAAGTGATGGTGTGCGGAGTGCTATACATTCATTACACTGACTCTGCATTGCAAAGTGATGATGTGCGGAGTATCATGCATTCATTACACTGACACTGCATTGCAAAGTGATGGTGTGCGGAGTGTCATACACTCAATACACTGACTGCATTGCAAAGTGATGATGTGTGGAGTGTCGTACATTCATTACACTGACTCTGCATTGGAAAGTGATGATGTGCGGGGCATCATACGTTCATTAAACTGACTCTGTATTGCAAACTGATGATGTGTGGAGTATCGTACATTCATTACACTGACTGCATTGCAAAGTGATGATGTGCGGAGCATCATACATTCATTACACTGACTGCATTGCAAAGTGATGGTGTGGAGTATCATACATTCATTGCACTTTTTCCGTATTGCAAAGTGATGACGTGCGGAGTATCATACATTCATTACACTGACTCTGCATTGCAAAGTGATGATGTGCAGAGCATCATACACTCATTACACTGACTGCATTCTGAAGTGATAATGTGCAGAGCATCATACATTCATTATACTGACTCTGCATTGGAAAGTGATGATGTGCGGAGTATCATACATTAATTACACTGACTCTGCATTGCAAAGTGATGATGTACCGAGTATCATCCATTCATTACACTGACTATGCATTGCAAGGTGATGATGTGCGGAATGTCATACATTCACTACACTGAGTCTGCATTGCAAAGTGATGAGGTGCGGAGTATCATACATTCATTTCACTGACTGCATTGCAAAGTGATGATGTGCGGACTATCATACACTCATTACACTGACTCTGCATTGCAAAGTGATGATGTGTGGAGTATCATATATTCATTACACTGACTGCATTGCAAAGTGATGAAGTGCGGAGTGTCATACATTCATTACACTGAACCTGCATTGCAAAGTGATGATGTGCGGACTATCATACACTCATTACACTGACTCTGCATTGCAAAGTGATGATGTGTGGAGTATCATATATTCATTACACTGACTGCATTGCAAAGTGATGATGTGCGGAGCATCATACATTCATTACACTGACTGAATTGCAAAGTGATGATGTGTGGAGTGTCATACATTCATTACACTGATTGCATTGCAAAGTGATGATGTGTGGAGTGTTATACATTCATTACGCTGACTGCATTGCAAAGTGATGATGTGTGGAGTATCATGCATACATTACACTGACTCTGCATTGCAAAGTGATGATGTGCGGAGTATCATACATACATTACACTGACTCTGCATTGCAAAGTGATGATGTGCGGAGTATCATGCATTCATTACACTGACTGCATTGCAAAGTGATGGTGTGCGGAGTGTCATACACTCAATACACAGACTCTGCATTGCAAAGTGATGATGTGCGGAGCATTATACATTCATTACACTGACTGCATTGCAAAGTGATGATGTATGGAGTATCATACATTTATTACACTGACTGCATTGCAAAGTGATGATGTATGGAGTATCATACATTTATTACACTGAATGCATTGCAAAGTGATGATGTGCGGAGTATCATACATTCATTACACTGACTGCATTGCAAAGTGATGATGTATGGAGTATCATACATTTATTACACTGACTCTGCATTGCAAAGTGATGATGTGTGGAGTATCATACATTCATTACACTGACTCTGCATTGCAAAGTGATGATGTGCGGACTATCATATACTCATTACACTGACTCTGCATTGCAAAGTGATGATGTGTGGAGTATCATATATTCATTACACTGACTGAATTGCAAAGGGATGATGTGCGGAGTGTCATACATTCATTACACTGACTGCATTGCAAAGCCGGGACACAAACCTGGTTTCCCAGGTTTAAAGTCTGCAGCTCTGGCCAGAACGTCACTTCCTCTCACTTTACCACAGAACAGAGCAGTCCCCCATCTCCTCTCTTCCATAGTAAACACCCCTTCCTCCAACAATGTTTGGCCACTCCTGGCCCCCACCCTTCGCCCCCATTGCCCTCTCACTCAGGCCCATATTTATACTTTTTGATGCAAAACTGTGCAGATGCAGTTTTGCGTCAAAAGTTTTACCGACGGCTAACGCCATTTATTTGCGCCACTCTGCATTGCAAAGTGATGATGTGCGGAGCATCATACATTCATTACACTGACTCTGCATTGCAAAGTGATGATGTGCGGAGTATCATACATTCATTACACTGACTGCATTGGAAAGTGATGATGTGCGGAGCATCATACATTCATTACACTGACTGCATTGCAAAGTGATAATGTGCAGAGTATCATACACTCATTACACTGACACTGCATTGCCGCTTTGACGCATGGCGGCGCATACCACAGGTGTGTGTCATTTTTTTTAACTCAAAACAATGCGTCACGTCGTAAAGAAAAACGTTAACGCTGCGAAAATGACTGTGAGCCGGTTTACGATGCCACAAACCGGATACATGCCTTTTTTTGACGCAATAGCATCAAAAAGCGGCGCAAACACTGCAAAATGTGCTAAGGAGAGCTAAAATGGATCCTAGATGCTTGAACAGACCCCAGGAAGATGACTACAGACTAGGAACCAGCCAGGAGGACCCACACAAGGCCCAGGGCAGGGAGAAGAAGGAAAGAAAGTGTTGCTTCAGTGCAGAGGAGCAGGAAATTCTGGTGAAAGAGGTGACGGAACACCAGCACCAACTGTTTGTCACCTCAAAGTTGCCAAGCAGTAGGAGAGAGGCAATATGGCAACAAATTGTTGACAAGATAAACAGTGTGGCAGACGTACGGAGAACAGTCATCGAGTGCAAGAAACGCTGGCATGACAGCAAGCGCAGGACCAAGGAAAAGATGGCCAGGAACAGGAAGGCAGCACTGCAGACTGGAGGTGGGAGTCCAGCACCGCAGGAGGCCCTGGACCACATGGAGGAGATGGTGGCAGCCCTCATCCCTGAGGAGATCGTCACAAGGACAGGACAGCGCAGACTACCAGGAGACAACACAGATGCAGGGTAAGTCACATGGGGAATTAAAAAGCAAAAAAGTTAACTGCAAGCAGGTGGGTGGACATGCCTACTACACAATGCATGTAAGTCATGATATTCAGGGAGTGGCATGGGTAAAGGAACACCGCACGGGGGCATGGCCCATTCAGATGAAACCTGGGGCACAGTACTACACTACACCAACAACCTTTGCATGGGGGTATGCTGCCATGCCAAGGATGTTGGAAAGGTAAAGCCAGTCCAGGAGGGTAGGGTGCTACGTAAAACTGGCCTGCTGTTACACGACAGCTGGTATTCTCCCTACATGAACTAGGGCTCAATTAACAGTCTCAAGCCATATCCGCAAGTGGAATTTAACATTGACAACAGTTCCCACTACCACCTCTGCTGTGTGTGCAGGTCAAGTAGCTAATGGCAGTTACGTCCCCATGGATCAAACACACCCAAATTAAAGGGTTCAGGATGACAACATTATCAATCCCCTGTAATCAATACAAATGTTCTAATCCTGTCAAATGTGATTGTACATAGTTGCTACAAACATCAGCCATTGTCATAAACATTATGAGGTACACAGCACTAATGTCGTACCCATGCTGCATATGTCAGGGCCCACCCTGTGCCTGGGTCACAATAGCTGCAATGACACCATGCAACATCCCAAATGTCATACTGCTTAGACAACACCATTGAGGGGGGAGGACATATGTCACCGGCTAGTGAAATTTACCCTCACAGTCAGAAGAGGACCTGGAGCACTGCTAGGACCATCAGTGCAATCCAATGTAGCAAACATTCCCCAACATCAACATTACACACTACCAATGCTGACACCTGTATTGTGCCATGCCCATGCTATACATAGTATATGCTAGGTCTCAGCAACATATAGCTGGATGTGAAATATCTGAGACTGGGTCAGTTCCAGATTAAGGGGGTCATTACAACATTGGCGGTAAAAGGCGCTTACCGCCGTGCAGAAGACAGCCAATACACCGCCGTGGCCGCGGAATTCCGCCACAGCTATTATGACCCACATCTCGGAATCCGCCGAAATTCAGACACCCACACAAGTCCGCCACACCAAAGGTCAGTGGTAAACTGGCGAAAACAAAACCTCCACCTCCACGCCAACAGAAACACACCCATGCTATTACGACCCACGAATCCACGCGGCGGTCTTTCAACCGCGGTATTCCATTGGCGTACACACCTCCGCGCTCAAAATACACACACATCTCCAAAACTCCGCCACATTGGACAATTCAAAATACACACACCTGATACACATACAAACACCACTCCCACACACCCAATTCAATATAAAACACACACCCACATCACCCACAAACCCCTACAACCCAAAATTAGTCACGAAGGCCAGAGAGACAGCACAGATTAGACAATCCCACCACACAGAGGCACACAACACCATCACCCACACAACATCCACGCACAAAACACCACACACCACTACTCATCACCACACTCATCAACACATATACCACCCCACACATCACCCACACCACCCCATGTCACGCCAAAGACACCCCCGCTTTTCTGAGGAGGAGCTCAGGGTCATGGTGGAGGAAATCCTACGGGGAGAGCCACAGCTATTTGGCTCACAGGTGCAGCACACATCCATAGCCAGGAAGATGGAGCTATGGCGAAGAATAGTCGACAGGGTCAACGCTGTGGGACAGCACCCAAGAAATCGGGAGGACATCAGGAAGAGGTGGAACGACCTACGGGGGAAGGTGCGTTCAACGGTCTCCAGGCACAACATTGCGGTTCAGCGGACTGGCGGCGGACCCCCACCTCCTCCCCCACAACTAACAACATGGGAGGAGCAAGTCTTGACCATCATGCATCCTGAGGGCCTCAGAGGAGTCGGTGGAGGAATGGACACTGGTTAGTCAAATCTTAAATATCATATCCCCCACCCTACCTGCATGCTATCGCACACCCCCACCCTCACCCCCTCCCCTATCACTCCAAATCCTCACTAATGTACTAATAACACAAACCACCCATCCCAACACCAAGCCCTGCATGACACAACTAAGCATGGACACCCATCACGAAAGCATGCCCACTGCACATACCCATAACAACCCCCTAACCATCATCACACAAGCCCCCACACAGGAATGCTTGCACTGGGGTACACGCACACCCACCCATTGCACACCATCACACACACACATGCAATAATCATGCTCTTATGCCCCTGCAGGATCACGAAGGACCGTCACCACACCGCAGGGTCCAGACATCTCCACTCCACCCACAGAAGAGGCCCACAGTGACGATAGCAGCTCTGCCCTACTGGAGCCTGATGAACAGCCCGGACCATCGTGGGCCTCGGGACAGTCGGTTCCCCTTGCACAGGCACAGCCCAACACTGACCTTCCACCCTCTGGTAACACCAGTACAGCACCCACCCAGCGGGCCCAAACCTCCGTACCCAGGACAGGTCAATCAGCTGTGTGTCCACCACTACAGGGAACCCAGGATAACCCACCACCCCACCAACAACAGGGACCTGGGGGCAGTGGTAGTGGGCACACGGTCCAGGGGACGGAGGCACAGGAACACAGTGGAACTGGGATGGGCTGCTGTGCGACAGGGGGCGGACAGGCCAAGGGAACCCACTCTCCACGAGGCCCTCTCCTCCATCATGGGAGCATACCACCACTCCCAGGAGACGATGGCGACGGTCCTGGTCAAGTTTCAGGAGACCCAGCGCCTGCAGGAGGAACAGTATTTGGGGTTCAGGGAGGAGCTCAGGACCATCAGCTCTGCCTTGGGCACCATCGTAGGGGTGCTGAAGGACATACAGCAGACCATGAGGGACACCGTGGCACTCCAAGGGGCCCCTGACACTAGCATGGACGATGAACTGCCCACTACCTCCGCCAGCGCTAGTGGACAGGACGCCCCGCCACAGGACCACCACACCAGCACCCCACCCCCTGCAGACGGACAACCACCACGCAAGCGAGCCCTGAGATCCAGGAACAGGACAGAGCAAGATGGCAAGACCCCCGCCAGGAAATGAGACCACCCTGATTGTCCCCCCACTGTCCCACTTTGTTACCCTGTCCATACTTAAACTGCCCCAGCTCCACTTCCTATTCCCATATGGGCAGTGCACCTGTCAGACTAATAGACTGGACTCTGCCATGGACATTCCTCCACCATCACCCATCCTCATTTTACAACCCCCCTCCATTATTGAGCACTTCAATAAACACCCTTGAACCACAAAACAATCTGGAGTCAGTCTATGATTTGGTAATATGTATTATCAATGACAGTGTCAAAATGCGTTTCTAGTTGTAAAGGCAACATACCTATGTCACACATCACAAGTCCTTGAAGGATGCATGCAGATGACACACGTTGGTAACCACACCTGTGAAACCGTAATGGAAAGGAACAACTCAGTTACCAAATAATCCCATTAAATTACACACAGGATAGAGGAAGACGTGTGACAGTGAATGTAATGGTAAAAATGAAAATGTTCTCACCTGTGTGTCACTGGAAATATTGCTGTATGACTGACTCCCTGTTGTCGTTGTCTTCTTCCTCAGCTTCCTCCTCATCACTGTCCACAGGCTCCACAGGCTCCACAGGCTCCACAGCTGCCACAACACCGTCATCTGGACCATCCTCCTGCAGAAAAGGCACCTGGCGTCGCAAAGCAAGATTGTGAAGCATCGAGCAGGCGATGATAATCTGGCACACCTTCTTCAGTGAGTAGAATAGGCAACCACCTGTCATGTGGAGGCACCTGAACCTGGCCTTAAGGAGGCCAAAGGTGCGTTTGATCACCCTCCTAGTCCGCCCATGGGCCTCATTGTACCGTTCCTCTACCATGGTCCTGGGATTCCTCACTGGGGTCAATAGCCAGGACAGGTTGGGATAACCAGAGTCTCCTAATAGCCACACCCGGTGCCTCTGGAGTTGACCCATCATATCAGGGATGCTGCTATTCCGCAGGATGTAGGCGTCATGCACTGAGCCAGGGAGCATTGCATTAACCTGGGAGATGTACTGGTCTGCCAAACATACCATCTGTACATTCATCGAATGATAACTCTTCCTGTTCCTGTACACCTGTTCACTACTGTGGGGGGGGACCAGAGCTACATGGGTCCCATCAATAGTACCTATGATGTTGGGGACATGTCCAAGGGCATAGAAGTCACCTTTCACTGTAGCCAAATCTTCCACCTCAGGGAAAATGATGTATCTCCTTACGTGTTTCAGCAGGGCAGACAACACTCTGGACAGCACGTTGGAAAACATAGGCTGGGACATCCCTGTTGCCATGGCCACTGTTGTCTGAAAAGACCCACTTGCAAGGAAATGGTGCACTGATAGCACCTGCACGTCCGGGGGGATTCCAGTGGGATGGCCGATTGGTGACATCAGGTCTGGCTCCAACTGGGTACACAGTTCCTGGATTGTGGCACCGTCAAACCTGTAGGTGACGATTAAATGTCGCTCCTCCATTTTCAACAGGTCCACCAGCGGTCGGTACACCGGAGGATTCCGCCATCTTCTCAAATGTCCCAGCTGACGGCGCCTAGGAAGGACAACAGCGACGACCGAGTCAATTTTTATCAAGGTATGTACCCACAGTTACACAGAAGACGACACCAAACACAAAACCCTTCCTGTATGTGTGTTGAGTGTAGGCCTAGCTATGTGTGACGCAGAGGTAAATGAAGCCATGTGGGCCCCTGAAATGGCGGCTGCCTGACCTCTAAACTGGGACAATAGGATTGTGGGGTAACTGCGTTGCCGTTGCACACCGTCGCGGTAGGCGGTCGTAGACCGCGGCGCAATGCTGCATTGGGTAACAGTGGACCCTATGGGTCCCAGGAGCCAATGAACAAGTGCGCCGGCGGTGATGATACGCACCACCGCAGACGTCACCGCCGCGGACATCACCGCCATTTTCTATCTGTTCAATCACTAGATACCTGATCTTCGACAGGAGAGGACCTACACTGCAAGTGCTGCTGTGACCTCGGTCTGGAAGCGACGATGGCTGCTGCGTCTGGGGAAAGGGCCCCTGCCTTCACTGCTCAGGAGTTGGAGAAACTGGTAGACGGGGTCCTCCCCCAGTACACACTACTCTACGGTCCTCCAGACCAACAGGTTAGTACACAGGTAGCACGTTGTATGGGATAGGCTTGGGTGGAGAGGGCTGGTTGTAAGAAGGAAGGGGGCAGAGTTCATGGAACATGAATGCATGTGAATGAATGTGCCACATGGCTAGGGTAGGGAGGGGGGCCACTCACATCGACGGTGCAGTTGGTAATGACTTCTCTTCTTCCCTTGTGCATGTCATGTAGGTCAGCGCCCATCAGAAGAAGGACATTTGGCGTGCCATCGCCAAGGACGTACGGACCCTGGGGGTCCACCAGAGACGGGGCACCCACTGCCGTAAAAGATGGAAGGACATTCGCCGCTGGAGCAAGAAGACGGCGCAGGCTCAGCTGGCGATGGCCTCCCAACGTGGGAGGGGTGCCCGTCGCCCCATGACCCCCCTGATGTTCCAGATCCTGGCGGTGGCCTACCCTGAGTTGGATGGGCGCTTGAGGACATCACAGCAGACACAAGGGGGTGAGTACTCTCTCATTCTGTGGACTTTGCGCGCAGTGGAGGGGTCTGGGTGGGGGGGAGGCCTGTGGGTGTACTTAGGCCAGGCAGAAATACGTAGACTAGGCCCCTCCGTAATGCAGGCCACGTGGCACACTACCCCACCGCAGTAGAGTGCCAAGTACAGGTATAGATGCCCCTGTGGCATCCATGTGTGCAGATGTCCACCATAGCCATGTAGGCCAGATCCCAGAAATTGTATCTGCAGAGGCCAGGAGCACGGCGTAGTGCAGGGGGCTGCTGTGTCTGTATTGTCCACCAACAGTAGCGGTATGCCATGCACTCAACCTGTCTTTCTTCTGTCTTCCCCCCCCCTTTTTGTGCTTTTCCTGTTTCTTTTGTGCATCAGCATCATCAGGCGGAGGTACAGTGGCACCGGAGCACGCGGGAGCGGCATCCCACATGGCCATGGAGGGCCACACCACGGACTCAGAATGCACTAGTGGGACGGAGGGCGAGGGGAGCTTCACGTCGGCCACCGGATCACCAACCAGCGACACGGACTCGTCCGCCGATGGGAGCTCCCTTGTGGTGGCGGCACCATCTGTGCGCCCCACTTCTACAGGTACAGCCACCTCCCCTACCGGCACCGCCCTCCCAGCAGCCCCTCAGTGTTCGCCCCGTGCCCGCTCACCCAGGAGGGTGGGCATCACCTTCGCCCCTGGCACCTCAGGCCCTGCCCCAGTCACCCCTGCTGCCCTCAGTGAGGAGGCCATTGACCTCCTCAGGTTACTCACTGTTGGGCAGTCTACCATTGTGAATGCCATCCAGGGTGTAGAAAGGGAATTGCAACACGGTAATGCATTCCTGGAGGGCATTCATTCTGGTCAGGCTGTCCTTCAGCGAACCCTGCAATCTCTGGCCCCAGCACTGATGGCAGCCATTGTCCCTGTGTCTAGCCTCCCCCTCCAACCTCCTCCACCCAGACCCAATCCCCTGTACCCCAGCGCATCCCAAGCACACCTACAGACCAGCATGCACACACCTCACCACACAAGGGAAGCTCTGGCAAACATAGGCACCACACAACCCACAGGCACACACACAAGCATCACACACATGCAGACACACCAACACCCACTGCCTCCACTGTGTCCCCCTCCTCGTCGTCTCCCTCCTCCCTCCCAGTGTCGTCTACACTCTCACCTGCATGCACTACATCTACAGGCACCTGGAGTCGCACCAGAACTCCCTACCCCGCTCACCTGCACTCACCACCTCCACTCCCATTTACACGTCCCCTGTGTCCTCTCCCAGTATGTCTGTGACGCCCCCACCCAAAGTACACAAACGCGGGCACACACACACCCAACATCCATCCACCTCACGACAGCCTCCAGTACCTGCACCTGCATCCAAAACACCTAAAGTGACACCTCCTACAACCACCTCCTCTTCCTCCACTCCCAGACCCCCTCCAACTACCCATCCCAGTGTTCGTCAGAAACTGTCCCTCTGCAAAGTTGACCTTTTTGCCCCCACCCCCCCCTCCAAATCATCAATCCCGTCGTAGCGCCTCAGCCAAAAAGCCTCCAGTACCAGTGGTGCCTGTTCAAGGTGTGTGGAGTGTACCGGCCACCAGGGCAGGCAGTGTGACCCGGAGCCAAGGCACTGGCAGCCCACCCCCTGTAAAGGCTCTGAAATTGGAAAGTGGCCGACGGGACCCTGTGAAGACTCCTAGAGGCAAAACAACTCACAGGGGTCCCAGGGGGATTGCAGAGTCAGCTGTGACTCCTCCAAAGGTGGGGAAGGGCCAGAGGAAGTCTGCACAGCCTGGTGTCAGCATCACGGCGGAGAAGGGTGGCATCCTTCCCGGCGGTCGGGACGCCACCGCCAGCACCGTCGTGACTGGTCCAGAGACCACCGCCAGAGTCAGTGCCCAGGAGGGCCCAAGTATCATCACTGGTCAGGAGATCACCGCCACCGCCGGAGTCAGTGCCCAGGAGGGCCCAAGTATCACCATTGTTCAGGAGACCACCGCCAGAATCAGTGCCCAGGAGGGCCCAAGTATCGTCACTGGTCAGGAGACCACCCCACCGCCGGAGTCAGTGCCCAGGAGGGCCCAAGTATCGTCACTGGTCCGGAGACCACCACCAGAGTCAGTGCCCAGGAGGGCCCAAGTATCATCACTGGTCAGGAGACCACCGCCGGAGTCAGTGCCCAGGAGGGCCCAAGTATCGTCACTGGTCAGGAGACCACCGCCACCGCCGGAGTCAGTGCCCAGGAGGGCCCAAGTATCGTCACTGGTCCGGAGACCACCGCCAGAGTCAGTGCCCAGGAGGGCCCAAGTATCGTCACTGGTCAGGAGACCACCGCCAGAGTCAGTGCCCAGGAGGACCCAAGTATTGTCACTGGTCAGGAGACCACCGCCGGAGTCAGTGCCCTGGAGGGCCCCGGCTGCCACAGCCCCGCTGGGCAATGAGGGAACGTCATGCCACACACCAATGCCCAGTTGTAGGAAAGTACCATCTTGCCTGGCATGTTACCCCCATTTTTCACTGTATATATGTTGTTTTAGTTGTATGTGTCACTGGGACCCTGGTAACCCAGGGCCCCAGTGCTCATAAGTGTGCCTGAATGTGTTACCTGTGTAGTGACTAACTGTCTCACTGAGGCTCTGCTAATCAGAACCTCAGTGGTTATGCTCTCTCATTTCTTTCCAAATTGTCACTAACAGGCTAGTGACCATTTTTACCAATTTACATTGGCTTACTGGAACACCCTTATAATTCCCTAGTATATGGTACTGAGGTACCCAGGGTATTGGGGTTCCAGGAGATCCCTATGGGCTGCAGCATTTCTTTTGCCACCCATAGGGAGCTCTGACAATTCTTACACAGGCCTGCCACTGCAGCCTGAGTGAAATAACGTCCACGTTATTTCACAGCCATTTTACACTGCACTTAAGTAACTTATAAGTCACCTATATGTCTAACCTTTACCTGGTAAAGGTTAGGTGCAAAGTTACTTAGTGTGAGGGCACCCTGGCACTAGCCAAGGTGCCCCCACATTGTTCAGAGCCAATTCACTGAACTTTGTGAGTGCGGGGACACCATTACACGCGTGCACTACATATAGGTCACTACCTATATGTAGCTTCACCATGGTAACTCCGAATATGGCCATGTAACATGTCTATGATCATGGAATTGCCCCCTCTATACCATCCTTGCATAGTTGGCACAATCCCATGATCCCAGTGGTCTGCAGCACAGACCCTGGTACTGCCAAACTGCCCTTCCTGGGGTTTCACTGCAGCTGCTGCTGCTGCCAACCCCTCAGACAGGCAGCTGCCCTCCTGGGGTCCAGCCAGGCCTGGCCCAGGATGGCAGAACAAAGAACTTCCTCTGAGAGAGGGTGTGACACCCTCTCCCTTTGGAAAATGGTGTGAAGGCAGGGGAGGAGTAGCCTCCCCCAGCCTCTGGAAATGCTTTGTTGGGCACAGATGTGCCCAATTCTGCATAAGCCAGTCTACACCGGTTCAGGGACCCCTTAGCCCCTGCTCTGGTGCGAAACTGTACAAAGGAAAGGGGAGTGACCACTCCCCTGACCTGCACCTCCCCTGGGAGGTGTCCAGAGCTCCTCCAGTGTGCTCCAGACCTCTGCCATCTTGGAAACAGAGGTGCTGCTGGCACACTGGACTGCTCTGAGTGGCCAGTGCCACCAGGTGACGTCAGAGACTCCTTGTGATAGGCTCCTTCAGGTGTTGCTAGCCTATCCTCTCTCCTAGGTAGCCAAACCCTCTTTTCTGGCTATTTAGGGTCTCTGTCTCTGGGGAAACTTTAGATAACGAATGCATGAGCTCAGCCGAGTTCCTCTGCATCTCTCTCTTCACCTTCTGATAAGGAATCGACCGCTGACCGCGCTGGAAGCCTGCAAACCTGCAACATAGTAGCAAAGACGACTACTGCAACTCTGTAACGCTGATCCTGCCGCCTTCTCGACTGTTTTCCTGCTTGTGCATGCTGTGGGGGTAGTCTGCCTCCTCTCTGCACCAGAAGCTCCGAAGAAATCTCCTGTGGGTCGACGGAATCTTCCCCCTGCAACCGCAGGCACCAAAAAGCTGCATTACCGGTCCCTTGGGTCTCCTCTCAGCACGACGAGCGAGGTCCCTCGAATCCAGTGACTCTGTCCAAGTGACCCCCACAGTCCAGTAACTCTTCAGTCCAAGTTTGGTGGAGGTAAGTCCTTGCCTCACCTCGCTGGGCTGCATTGCTGGGAACCGCGACTTTGCAAGCTACTCCGGCCCCTGTGCACTTCCGGCGGAAATCCTTTGTGCACAGCCAAGCCTGGGTCCACGGCACTCTAACCTGCATTGCACGACTTTCTAAGTTGGTCTCCGGTGACGTGGGACTCCTTTGTGCAACTTCGGCGAGTACTGTTTCACGCATCCTTGTAGTGCCTGTTTCTGGCACTTCTCCGGGTGCTACCTGCTTCAGTGAGGGCTCTTTGTCTTGCTCGACGTCCCCTCTCTCTACAGGTCCAATTTGCGACCTCCTGGTCCCTCCTGGGCCCCAGCAGCGTCCAAAAACGCCAAACGCATGATTTGCGCCTAGCAAGGCTTGTTGGTGTCCTTTCGGCGGGACAACACTTCTGCACGACTCTCCACGGCGAGAGGGATCCGTCCACCAAAGGGGAAGTCTCTAGCCCTTTTTGTTCCTGCAGAAATCTCAGCTTCTTCTGTCCAGTCGAAGCTTCTTTGCACCCGCAGCTGGCATTTCCTGGGCATCTGCCCATCTCCGACTTGCTTGTGACTTTTGGACTTGGTCCCCTTGTTCCACAGGTACCCTAGATTGGAAATCCACAGTTGTTGCATTGCTGGTTTGTGTCTTTCCTGCATTATTCCTCTAACACGACTATTTTGTCCTTAGGGGAACTTTAGTGCACTTTGCACTCACTTTTCAGGGTCTTGGGGAGGGTTATTTTTCTAACTCTCACTATTTTCTAATAGTCCCAGCGACCCTCTACAAGGTCACATAGGTTTGGGGTCCATTCGTGGTTCGCATTCCACTTTTGGAGTATATGGTTTGTGTTGCCCCTGTCCCTATGTTTCCCCATTGCATCCTATTGTAACTATACATTGTTTGCACTGTTTTCTAAGACTATACTGCATATTTTTGCTATTGTGTATATATATCTTGTGTATATTTCCTATCCTCTCACTGAGGGTACACTCTAAGATACTTTGGCATATTGTCATAAAAATAAAGTACCTTTATTTTTAGTATAACTGTGTATTGTGTTTTCTTATGATATTGTGCATATGACACTAAGTGGTACTGTAGTAGCTTCACACGTCTTCTAGTTCAGCCTAAGCTGCTCTGCTAAGCTACCATTATCTATCAGCCTAAGCTGCTAGACACCCTATACACTAATAAGGGATAACTGGGCCTGGTGAAAGGTGCAAGTACCCCTTGGTACTCACTACAAGCCAGTCCAGCCTCCTACACCAGTCCAGAGAACGTCATGCCACACACCAATGCCCAGTCCAGAACCGCCATGGCAAAGCACTGCTGAACAGTCCAGAACCGCCATGGCAAAGCACCGCTGAACAGTCCAGAGACCGCCATGGCAAAGCACCGCTGAACAGTCCAGAACCGCCATGGCAAAGCACCGCTGAACAGGGCATGCACCGGGGAAGAATGAAAAGGCCGCCACATCAAGCATCGTTATTCCATGTGCAGCTGGGACAGTGACGGGACAGGAACTGTCACGGGGAGAGTAATCCAGTCTGGGCACCAGTCCCCCTCCAGAACCAGTGGAGGCTGGTATCTACTTGCGAAACTGTGGCTTTGCACTCCCCAGGATGGCACAGTGGGCAACCCACCCACTGTAGAGACTTGAGAGACTGTGGCTTTGCACTCCCCAGGATGGTACAGTGGGCAACCCACCCACTGTAGAGACTTGAGAGACTGTGGCTTTGCACTCCCCAGGATACATCAATGGACATGGAGCCCCATCGTGGATCTGGCTTTGCAGTCATCCGGCTGAGGTGCATCCCCTTCCCTTCCCCCTGAGGTGCCTGTAGTATTTCTATCAGATGCCCCGGCAGTGTTCTCTCCGTTTGTGGACAGGTATCTTCCGTGGGCCTCGCCCATGCATTTTTGGGCTAGTGGTGCACGGACATTGATATGTGCATATCTGCACTACTTCTCGTAATGTATATACTTTTGAATGATTTTATGATATATCTGTATATTTTTGAGACATGTATATTGATACATTACAATGTTTGAACTGATTTTGTTTTGTCTTTGCATTCTTCCGGGAGGATTGTGGGTTGTTACTGTGATTTTTGTGAATGCATTGGTGTGTGTGTTGTACTATGCGAGGGTGGGGGTGGGGGTGGGGGTGTTGCGTGTGTGTCCCCCTAACTTTTGCCTCCCCTATGTCATAGGTGCAGTACTCACCGTTGTCTTCGCCGGCGCCGCCGTTGCTCTTCGTAGATGAGTAGGTATACAAGGCCCGGTAGGATTTGTAATTACGGCTCCATGGAGTCCTCCTTCCTCGTGGGATGTGTTCAGGTGAGCGTTTTCCCATTGCAGTAACTGTTTCCGCCGTGTTTTTATCCACGGTGAATCCGCCCCGGAAAAGGTGGCGGATTGGCGGGTTGTGATAGTATGGGCGGTACATTGTCTTCCGCCTGTCTGTTGGCGGTGACCGCCGCGCTGCTTGTCTGTACCGCTGTGGCGGGCGGTGTGTTAAAGTGGCTGTCTTTGTTGGCGGTTTCCGCCAGGGTCATGATTCCCTTTTTTTCTCCGCCGGCCTGTTTGCGGTATTACCGCACCTTTAACACCGTCCGCCAGGGTTGTAATGACCCCCTAAGTGTGGTGCAAGTGCCATCAGAACAACCACAGCCACTGCAAGGCCTCACCATGAGAATGGAAGTAGACGGAGGGTTGAGTAGGACAAGAAGGTGGCACTTCACAAATTGGCCAGAACCAACACCTAGAGGATGTGATGCTGACAAGTCCCCAAACTGATCACAATGCATGTGACATGCAGGTGGGGCATAGGCTTGGGAGAATGCTAATATTAAAGACAGGAGTAATGAACAGGAACCAAGATCACAATGTGCAACAGCAGGAAGGCAGGCACGTTACATTACAAATCCCTCAACACAGACTCTAATTGTACCATATCTCATTGCAGAGGACGATGGCTCTCCTGGGGATTTGCCTGTCCTGGACTACCCTGATGACATGGATGACGAGCTGACAAACATCAGCCAGCAGACCCTCCAAGATGTCCTTGGGACCCTCCAGACCCCACCTTCGCAAGGAGGAGCACAGATACAGCAGCCATCACAGAGGACCCATCCACCACCCCTATTGTAAGACCTGCCAGCTCCAACCCAGCTGAGGACTCTGACGACACTGGCACCAGCTTTGAGAGAACTGCAGCTGGAGTACAGCGGGAGCTGGCCAAGGAGGTGCGGGTGGGGATGGAAAATATGTCAGCCAGCCTAGAGGGGGTGCGTTTGTGCATGATGTCAACAGCAGAACAGGCAGCAGCCATGTAAAGGCGAACATCAATCTTGCATTAACTTCAACAAAGTGTGAAGGAAATCAGCACAGCAGTAAGAGAGTTGACACAACACCTCCAACAACAAACTTTTCAATGCGTGCACAAATGTAATATTGACCCCCTCAGGGCCGACCTGGCTGCCTACCACAGTGATGTGGCTGCTATTCTTAAGAACCAGCAGCTCCTCCTTGCTGCAGTACTACCCTTAATAGCCCCACAGTTGGCAGCTACTGGGATGTCTGACTCCACGTCTTCAAACACTGAGGTGTGTGTTGCCCCTTCACAACCACCACCACCAAGGGCAGAGGAGACAACACACACATCAGAAGATGAAGACGTGGAACAGATCACCTTCACCCGTAAGAGTACCCGGTAGCACTAGTCCCTGCCACCTGGCCACTTATAACCAAGGCCCTGTGCTTTATAACATGCCAGTCTTGCTACAGCTGCTCTCAAGCACTGTTCTCCAGCCCACTGTTTATCTTGTCACTCTGCCCTGTGATTGTCTCTCACTACCTCATTGGTAAATCATGTCCCTCTGCACTGTCTGACACTTCACCCCAGCATGTCCAATGACATGTTCTTTAGCACTTGTGTAGGATCACAATGGAAGGTGTCACACTAATGGACTCACAATCATTGACAATGTAAATATAGCACTACAGCACTCTAAAATAAATAGCACTTACACAACCACTTTGTCTCTGTGTAATGTGACACATCAACCGTGAGGGAGATCAGTGATGTTTACCTCATGTCAATGATTATAGAATGTCAATACATCTGCCCTGAAAGAATGTGGGCTGATAACCATGCACTGTGGTCTGGATTGTACCATCATCTGCCCTTCCTGAGGGTTAATTCTGAGGGAAATAGAAACTAAACAGTATAATGATGTGTTGGACAGAATAAGTCTTCCTCAAGGGATGTCTAAGCCAAAAATTATTGCCTTCCAATTTTTTTTCAAGTCAATATTTACCTATGTGACATTTGACCCAAAATGTTCCTAACACACACCATACAGCAGGAATGGATGTGTATGAGTGTACGTACAAATAAGTAACCTGGCTGAACAATGTAACAAATGATAGGCGTGAGTTATGTATACCATACTACATGAGATCATACTACCACTCACCTTATAAGGCTTCACTTGAACATCAGGCTGCAGGCAGACGTAACACAGTGTCCTCAATACCAAATCTGGTCCCAAAGTATGTGAGATTGAAAACATATATAAACAATTAACAACACTTTGGGATCCATAGTAACATTGAGTGGTGGGTGCAATGGATGGCAGACTCTTAGCAAAGCAGCTCTGGTGTAGCTGCCAGTTTAATAGCTCAATTGGGAATTGGTTGCAGGATGGGACACAAATGCAAATACTAAAGAGACACTGTTCAGCCATGGCCAGGCCCTGATCCCCAAGCATGTGACACATACTGTAAAGGAGTACCTAAATATTTAGTTAACAGTAAAAAAGGAAGATAAATCCTGGGGAAACACATTACCTAACATAACCTTTCCTAACTACACATTACCCACAACAGGCCCTAACTAACTTAAGCTAACCTTACTTATCACATTTAACTAAACACTCTAAACATGAACCCCCCTTATAAGACGGGACACATGGAGGACAACATATACTAGCCTAAACACATACTATCTTATACTAAACAAATCTATATTTTTTGTATTTTTATATTTTATATATTTTTTTTTATTAAAACACCAAAACCCCAACATCATCCCCCACCTACCCACACACATAATAAAAAAAGATACTAAAATTATCATACTCCCAACCCACTACTACTAACTAAACTAACAGCCTATTCTAACCTAACACTAAGCCCCTAAACCCACTAATTTAAAGAACCAGGAAAGGGGAGGTTGGGAGGGAATCATGGCTGAGGGTATATTGTTCACAAGTTCACCCTCCGCAGGGTCTTCTTGATGGCACGCACCCTCTTATTAACTTGTGCCACCTCCTGCTGCAGCCTGTTCATTTCCTCAACATGCGTTCAATGTCACGTTGCATCTGTTGGAAATCTGCAGGGTCAATGACTGCAGCAGGGGTGGTCTGGGTGCCAGTTGAAGATGTTTGTCCGGTTGTCGGTGCCATGCTTGTAGGTGGAGGTGCAGGTGGTGCAGTCGTAGGTCCGGGAGCAGTGGAGGTTGATGGTCCTGTAGTGGTGCCTGCTATGGTTGGTGCCACCGTAGTGGTGGTGCTGGTGGTGGTGGCTGTGGTGGACACCGAAGGGCCCCTTGGGCAAATGCCCTCCACACTCTGGAGGCTCTTTCATGGCGATAACGCCGCGCCATGTGTTGGAACCCAGACGCCACATCCAGAATGTGGTGGTAACGCATCGCCCAGCGCTAAAACTCCCGAATCTGGATGGCATTCATATTGGATGCGGTTAAAAAAAAGATAAAACCAAACATTAGGTACTTCATTGTGTGATATAGCTACTGAAGTAAATCAGACAATACATCTAATGTAGCAGAAACAGGCCATATCATCATACAGATCACAGATTGTCCCTGCGGAAGTACATGCCAACGCAGCCTACACATGTCCTGTCTAACAGCACAGCAATGCTCTAAAAGATGTGAAACAACTTAAATGACCTATTCATCATAGTTCAGCCATTTGTCACGTAAAAAATGCTGCAAGTCCTCCATATGTGACAGGCCAACTAATTACTATCTTCTGGATGACAATCAAGGGCCACACGTTCTGTGATTTGTAAATGGAATTGGCAGGATGGAATGCAGTTGCTAATGATGAGTGGGTGTCCTAGTTTTGGACAAGTGATTTACAGATTTACATGTCTGTGTACTAAACTTGGATCATCACTCCTAGGTACATATTTCATAACCCTAAGCCTGTGCCGGGGGGGGGGGATGGACAAGCAACAAATACTTTCCAACATCTTGCACACCCAGGAAGCTTTGGACAGCTGTACATGGGTTTGGGCAGTCCACCACAGGTAAGGAGGATGTCCAACTAGGATACACCCAAACCTTGGACAATCCTATCCACATTTATGTTTGGAAATGCAGACAATTGTCAACTAATACTGTTTTACAACAAGCAGATAGATGCAAGCACACATCTGGCCATGAGTTGCATGCACACCTATGACATTGTACTCAAGTGCCACATACACGTAGCACAACATGTGGAGCTACATGCTGCTCGGAAGTTAAACATACAGTCGAACATGTTCATTAGTGAACAGGGAGACTCAAGTCTGTGGGTAAGACTTTGGCATCCCTATTCTGTGAGATTCAGGGTCTGACTTGCTGACTAAATCATAAATACGGCCCTCTGCTAAATTTTCTTAATAAAAGTTTTATCAACAAATGTCACCCTATTCACCTGGCCATGCCTACAGGGCCGCACTGCAATCTCAAAATATGACTATACGCTAATGATTGTCCAACTCAAAGATGGAAAAAAAGTGATACTCCACTCAAGTAACATATCCGATCCTTTCCCAGCACATCATACCTTGCTATGTGTCCACCACACAGGAGTCAATCACACAACAGCTGCAAACACAACACAGAACAGAAATATCAACACTTACTGGAGATGTCTGGGTCTGCAAATCAAGCCACCTCTCTGATTGTGTAGGGGGTAGGTCCACCTGTAAAGCATGGAAGGGAGAAATGTGCTCAATGTCTGTGCACTGTACAACACTTCCAAATACAATAACTGTGTGTAACACTAAATCTGAAAGTTCACCCTCTCAGGAATGATGATACTGCAACTGACACTGACATACCACTGCAAACATGTACACGACCCAGTTACTCCAGTGAGTGATACACACATATCTGCACACATGCAGTGGCCCTAACTATCATGTGGTGGCAAACATGCTCCATCAATTGTTTGCAGACTCATTTATGGAGTGTACTCCTCTCATCATTTGTAGTAATGAGACACATGCAAAGCCACTTTCCTGGAGCACTGCAATACCAGTCACTCAGATATTGTGGCTTGGGCATCAAAGGACAATCATTCACTGTGGGTTAATTTAAGGTCATGCTTTATCATGCTTTCTATGGTCCCTTACATGTAGGGCCTGTGTTGTGTCTAGGGTACATATGCTACATTAACAGGGTACCCTGAGCCACATATGCCCCCTATGACACCATAATGGCAGGGATCCTGTACATTATTTGGTGACGGTTTGAGGCTAGCCATGGATTGACCAGTTTTAATATTTGGATACAACAAGGAGATATATGTTGACAGTGTATATTGTAGTCATCCATGACAGACTTCATGGGCACAGGTGTAGTCATTGCACCTGAAATGTGTCACTCATTGCCCTGTTTACCCATTATGGGTTTAGGAAATCACTGATGATTCACATTCATCATCTTACATTTGCCAAGTTGGTTGATCAGCGGATATACAGCAAACTGACACTGTGATATTATTAACACATGGTTTAGCAAATGTACCACTGTGTCAATCATCATGATGTAGGTTTCAATTTGTATGTACCTTCGGAATGACAGCAGTCACAGGAATGCTGGTCTTCTGATCTTAGCATACACCCATGTCAGTGATAGCCTCCATACTGGGAGGTTAGTTATTAAACTTATGCTGCCGTAGATCAGCGTGGGTGTGCCAAACTAAACTAGCAAAGTATGAGTGAGCTTTACATGTATGATGGAATTGGTCAGGGGTCCCTTGCATGACATCGTGCACTTAATACATTGTGATCATGCATTCCCTAACGTCAGGTATCCCATGATGATCCCATAACTTATGAGAATTTCATGGCAATAGAGTAACCCAGATGGCAAATGTATTAGCTCTGTTCCAGCTATTGTGACTAAGACCAATGTAAAACACATAGGTATAATGAACAGAGGGCCATGGACAGTTGTTACCCCTCAATTTGTATCATTTGCTTCATTTTATGTGCCACAGCTATGGAAAGTAGCACTAAATATTTAGATATGAACCTGTGTGCATTACTTTTGGCATCCATCCCTAATTTAATTGCAACACAACCAAGTCAAACTATCAGCCTAAGATGTTACCTGAGGTCAGAAATAACTTGTTACGTATGTGTCCGAATTCAGTTCAGACATGTATCAG
This sequence comes from Pleurodeles waltl, assembly GCF_031143425.1. Taxonomy (NCBI): domain Eukaryota; kingdom Metazoa; phylum Chordata; class Amphibia; order Caudata; family Salamandridae; genus Pleurodeles; species Pleurodeles waltl. The sequence goes on along the minus strand of NC_090451.1, from coordinate 58,423,431 downwards.
AAATAATTGGGGGACACATTAATTCTTGAAAATATCTGGATTAAAAACGTGTCTTTCCTGGCACACTCCCAGATCATGCCTAAAACATATGTTAGAGCCACATTTGCATCATCTATTGACGTGAAGGCAGCACTAATTTACAGGCTCCAGTTGTGTTTTGCAGCTGTTGCGTCAACAAATGACAGTAATGTGTAGGAATTATTGTATAACTCACGGACATTGTATGTTGAACTTGCATTTCACATGTCCAAAAACATTGCCTGCAGCATATGAACAAATCTGCTACTGTCACTGCAGAGCATTTAAATGTGCACATTACTCTGAATTGTACTCACCAACAGGGCCACCAATCACAATCCCCAGGTAGTCCAGCAGGTGTTGCTCCCTGTCAAACAGGTCAGCCCAATGGTATTTTAGCTGGTGGTCAGTGCGCGGTGTGTTGTATATCCTTTGAAGATGGTACCGGACCTTTGCCCACCGGAGCCTCCTTGCCTCTATGTGATATCCTTGTGTCACCTGGCCACCTGCTTCTATCATCAATGGGAGGAAGTGGCACACCAGCCAAATAAATCCCCTCAGCTCTTCCTCTCCCATTCTACTAAGACGTGGCCTACCCAACATGCTTGAAAAAAAAAGAAGGAATTAAGGGGTACAGAGGATAATGAAGGGAAAGGAGGAGAGGGAAATGAAAAGTAAATAACACTACAACAGCCCAACTATCCCCAAACTAACACTACCCAAAACAGACTTCCAACAGTACAAAGACAAAATTAGGCACCAGAAATGACACAAATACACTTATACAGTATACCACAGACACTTAGGAAACACCAAAAGACAATATAAAGAGCACACAGGAGACAAATTCACAATATTCACAGAGAGACAAGTCCAAACACAGCCACACAGTCAAGAAAAATCACAGACTGCAAAGTGAAAGTGAAAGTACACCCACTGTTCCAATTCTGTAAACAGGGTATCCTATTACAGCACTTCCTGCCTCAAATGTGGTGTGTTTTTATTCTTATGCGTCAAAATATTATAACGCTTACAGTCTGTGCGTCATTTTGTTTGACGCACATGCTTAGAAATTATCCTGCACCCATGTTTTCAGATATTTTTCATAGTTAACCAATTTCATGGGGTACAGTGTGGGAATTACCGCTCAGGGCCAATGGATGTATCATGGCAGTGAGCGTCATTTTTCGATGCATATGCAGCATTTTTTGACGTATGTGCGTCTTTTTTGACAGGTATGCGTCAAAATTTCTGTCTTTTACTGGGTTTGGGTCATTTCTCAAATTTTATAGTACATGACAGGTGTGACTATACAGAGATAGGCTGTTTGCACCTACATTGTGCATTCCGGTGTATGGGCACATTTGGCAGATCATACTACTGCGGACCATGATCCTCTGGTTGTTGTACCAGATTTGCACTCTTCACTGACGCAATAGATGCCCAAACGTGTGGAATACAAATTGGTATTACCCAGTTTGAGCAGGTTGTGCGTCAATAGAGGATAGCAAGGCTATGCAATTCAATACACCAACTCATTGCCTGTGTCTCAATGTGTGTGAATTGGCTCTTACAAATTTAGTCGTCCCACTGTGTGAACATCACAAGAAGTGTTTTCATAAATGTGCTTGAATGCATGTGTTGTCATTGTGCCCAACCATCAGATGCTACTCAGTGTGGAAATGAGAAAGAAAATGTGTTTGTCATACAAGTAGCAACAAATGCTGTGTGAGCTTCCCATGTTTTTGGGACATACGCATCTCCAATGACAAACCATGCACAGGATAGATAGAAGACGGTTGATCAATGTTCCAAGATTAAGCCATCACATGTCCTGGAATGTTGGATACCACTTCCTTGGCACTTGTTTGTATACTACCCATGAGTCAGGCATTGGAAAATGCTATGTGGGTACAGTGTTTGTGATACTGAGTCCCAAAACCAATCCACAAATGTAATGTCACTCCACAGTTTGAGTCGTATGAATGACTTATGCTTCTCCTGTGGCAGTGGAGGACCAGCAGACCAACCAGCACTTGTTCACATATTCCCAGTGGTTAATTGCACAAAGGTTGTCCAGTTCAAGTGTGTGGGCCAATGTGTAGCCTGTATCATTATTGGGGTCCATGTTGTCACAGTTACGTGCAGGTCTAGTCATGAGTCTCTGGAGCCATTCCCTGCATTAACAAAGTATCCTTCACAGCTGAATTGAACGAAAGCCAAAGAGGAATAGACAACATACATGGGGATAGTCCAGCTATGGCACTGCAGAAGTTTTATGAGACTGACAACAGGGCAACCTTGGTCTCCTCACAAAGTTAAATGAATCAGTAATTTTAAACCGGCAGGTTTCCTCACAACATTTGTACACAGGATTGTTGTGTAGCCATTTTAAGTATAGCTCCATGCATGTTAGTCTACGCTGCTGTGCACTTTGCCCTAGATATATTTTATTCAGCTTCGTACTGTTATTTTACAATAACCAGTTTTTATGGTCTTGTTTTAATTTCTTCTATCACACTGTTTAGCTTCCTTCAGCACTGTGTTCTCAAAACAATGCATTCTTGATTGCCCTGTGCTTCAGTCAAGGCTACAGTCTGGTACATTGCCCGTAAAAGTGGTAGAAGTTTAGTTTCCATCATTCATAGAAAATACACATCCTTACGTAGGGACATTTTCTTAGAACATTTGCTGTGTTAGTTATAAAAACACTTTCTAGTCCTAGTACACGTCAAGAGGGAGAATCCAGCCAGGGAACCACAACTGTATGCTGAATGCCCCGTTGCGGATGCTGATGCAGAGTACAGGCCTTTGCTCAGGTATGAGGGTTGATGTCCTCCCAGGGGAACCTGAAAGGCAGGCTTAGAGCTTAACATGCTGTGCTCGAAATATAATTTAGAGAGGGAATAATCCATCAATACTAACGGCACTATGATAGCCTTATTCTTGTGCTTCACTCTCATCGTCACTATTTTAATATTACTGTGTTGTGTAGTTCTGGTTATTGCAGTTCACGCTTTGCTATCCAAATACAGTTGTTTTATTAAACCAATCTTTAAAACTTATACTGCCTTTACTGTCATTTATATATGATACCGTAGTGTGTATGAGAGAACCGGTTGTGACCTGAGTGACCACGACTTCCCTGAGAAGTACTGATTTCTCATGCGCTCGGCTGCCCAATTGTCTCTACCATTTGGGAGAGATGAGGCACTGCTAGTTAGCCGGAGCAAAACCCAGATTTAGAGTGACAAGCGTCATCCACCGTGGGTCAGACTCAGTCCCCCACATAGTGGACGATCTTGCTGCTCAAAATCCAGTACTCTCATTATGATAATGAGAGCCTACGCGACAAGGTGGCCTCTAAAATTCCCACTGCATCCGGGAAAATCAGTGCCTCTGTGCTGATTAATCTCCCACCTATTCACCACACAAGCCCTATCAATATCTTGGGGGCGATGTGAATCATTGTGTGGACCGTCAGGGTACAAGCATGTGTTGACATTTCATGCACATTATCTAACGTTGTTTGTTGTGCTGGAGGCACCATACCCAATCCATGCATATGGCCATGGTACACTGTCACTATTTGTCACTCATGCATACATGAAACCCAGACAAGGGATGGGCCATGATTAGGCTATTTGAAGACAAGTTCCACCCCATGATACGATAAGTAAACTGATTACGCTATACAATGTATTTGAGTATTCATTGTAGACCTACCTGACACAATACCCCAAGAGGAAAGTGAGGGCATGGAAAACAACTATGAGACAAATGTAGCCACAGGGAACCTTTATGGTAACACAAAGACAGGAACCAGTCAGGCTAACAGGATGCAGGGTCAATCAGGAACAAAAATGAACAAGGCAAATACACAGTGAGCAGACTGAGACTGGTCAAAGGTGGAACAACACTGTGGAAAATGTCAACTGTTTTTGTCCTGTGTGCTGCAACGTTACACAATAACCCAAGGTCTGTGTTACACAAGTGATTTATACGGCAATGCATAACAGTGATATACATATAATGGCAGTTTCTATGCTGTTCCAGGCAGCTGCAAGGGCAGTGCATGTTCAAATGGGTGGTCTGCATGGAGGTGCTCACGGGTGTGAGCAGCTTCAGTCTCTCACAAGTCCTGTAGGTGAGAATCAAGTTCAAAGGGTCAACAGTACCTTCCACTTGGGAAGCAATGGGCAGGTGAATACAGGTCCTACAGACTACAAGGCAGTGCATTATCCAACCAGAAGTCCACGCAGACAGAAGAACAATGACTGTGGCATGCCATGCTAAAGAGGGACGCACACTGGAGTCAGAATGTGAGTCTGGGTCTGTGTAGATGAGGGTTTCTCTTGGTACAAATAGTCCATTTTCCAGAGCCCCCTCGAGAAGGGGGGGAGAGACAGAGAACATGGCAGTGACAGGACTTATGACCTGGGAAGACATGTGCAGCAGGGGATGTCTTGTAAGTAATGCTAGTCATACCTGGGGCACTCGTGCTATCCATTTGCTGCTTACATGGATTTCTTGTCACACATACTCCTTGCAAAGATAGCTGATGTCACACTTAATGCTGTCAAGGGTCTGGTCATACCTTCCTGTTACCAATGCAGTAGCACATCCACTGCCTCATGTATGAGGCATTTTCTTTCCTTAGTGAATGATGGTCTCTTAGTTGTGTGCCATATGCTGCAATGAACCATGTTGCCAACATGTGTGTGTGAAATAGCTGTGGTCCTCTGCTATTGCCCTTCAATTGTGAAATGGAAAGGATATATGTCATTTACAGTGTGTGTGAAGTTGGCTGTACATTCATACCCATCAAATGTGATTTTTCAGTATCCTAATATATATTCCTGCAATGCTCCATGAGGCTACACTCTGATTATAAATCTTAGGGATAATGTGATGCAAAAATGATTACCCAGACCATGATATAGTGATTAGAATAGGTGTTTAATGACATATGGTAAGACGGTGGTGATGGTGACTATAGTTAGAAGTTTTGGACAATGTGTTGTCTCCAACACAATCCTGCAGCTGTGTTTGGATAGTCCCGCTCATGTTGATGGACAACGTCCTCCTCTTCCTCCTCTTCAGCCATTTGTGGGTCTGGTTCATAGAGGGGAATGTTCCTCCTTACACAAATGGTGTGCAGGATGGCAGAGGTCAAAATGATCTTGCAGACCATTTCTGGGGAGTATAGGAGGCTGCCACCGGTAATGTCGAGGCACCTGAATCTTGACTTCAGGATGCCAAAAATCCTCTCGACTGTGGTGCGTGTCCTCCGATGTGCCTCATTATAGGCACACACTGATGCTGTTCTTGGGTTTGCAAATGGGGTCATGATCCATGGCTGGATCCCATACCCCTGATCAGCTGAAAGAGAAAATTGAGTGAAAAAATGTTGATGTTGCTAGCACCATGATTATCACTTTGCATGGCAGTTGTTCTCTTCTGTTGTCTGTGACTCATCTGTGTTTGTGTTATTGTGTGGAATCCTAGGCTTCTAGGATGTACCATCAGCATTGGGATGTTTCATTATCTGAACTGGTGTTTGGCTGATTGACCGGATGTCGGCGGTATTTTTGTAGAGTTGCTGTACATTGTGTACTCTCTTGCATTATGTCAATGAAAGAGGTGTCCATGTGTCTTAACTGGGGTGACATGATACTTCCATACACAGAATCAATTCCACAGTGGTGGTAACACGGTTGCATCTATATGGCCTGGACAACCCATCCAATTTAACATATGCAATAGAATTTGTTAAACATCAGTGAGGCCCTTTGTTTTGGCTAGGTGACAGTGTACAACACATCTCCATAAGTTGTCAGCACTGAAGTGTTGACAATTGACAATGCACAAATATCCCATGTGTGATAAGTTCTCTGCAGACCTATTTCTCTGCCCTTGCCGAGTCGACTCATGTTCAAACGTGTACCTATACTACGGAATCTGTTCCAGTTCAGCTGGCTAACTTGGTTGTGAGGTTGTCGTTTTGAGTGTCAGAAGGTCCATATGCCTGTACATCTGTTGTGTGTGTGTGAAATTGTCTCAATCCGTATGTCTAGGAATGTGCACTTTCAATATTGTCACATCAATATGTGTTCTTAGCACAGTCCACTTGCTTATTGGTAGTGGGCAATGTCAGAGCAGGAGTGATGTGAGATATTGGTACAGCCTCAATGATTCGATGTCACCTTCATTGTAGTCATCATCATCATGCTATGTGTCTCATGGTGTTTGACCTGCAGCAAAACATATTGCACACACCTTACACAGTACTTATTGGTTGGAAGGGTGTTTGATTGAGTGTTATTGATGTGATATTGAAAGATTCATCTTCCAAGATGTACTGCCAGTTAAGGCCATGTCATTTTTATTGTGTTGTTTTTAAATTGTTCCCTTGTGTCTGTGGAGTGGCATCTCTTGTTATTTGGAACTGTCATTTGTCCATAGGTGTGTATCCCATTGGGTGAGGATATCAAACATGCTAGCAGTGTCACAACCTCAGTGTCTTCTTGACCACGTGTCAATGTAGTGGTGTATGTGCTGTATGTCCTACAGGGTTGCTGTGCAGTGTGTATATAACTGGGTTTCTGTACTTACCAACAAGTAGTCCATTTCCATAATGTCCATCCTGGAAGTGTTGATTGATGGTGCAGTGACGGAAGATGAATGAATCATGTACACTCCCAGGATACTTTGCCATGATGTTGGTGATCAATCCCCGGTGATCGACAATGGCCTGCACATTGATGGAGTGTGTGTGCTTCCTGTTGCGGTGTAGATGTTCGGTTGCAGCTGGTGGCACAATGCGTACATGTGTGCAGTCAATGGCACCAAGCACGTGTGGGAAGCCGTTGCTTTGGTAGAAGCCCTGTTTTGTCTCCTGCTGCTTCAGCTGTGTGTTGGGGAAGCTGATGTGGCGGGGTGTGAGGGAGATGATGGCATCCAATACCTTGGGTAGGAAGGCAGAGAGTGAGGGCTGTGAGATTCCGGCAACCAGGGCGCCAGTGGTTTGAAAGGAGCCACTTGCCAACATGTGTAGTACAGCTAGCAGCTTGGTTTCTGGTGGAATGGTGCGGGGTGTCTGCAAGCTGGGTGCCAACTGTGGCTCAATGTTGCACAGCAGCTGCTGAATGGCTTGCCAGTTCAGCCTGTACCTCTGAATGATGTCTTGTTGGCGGAGTCCCATAAGGGTTGTCCTGGTGCGGAATATCCTCTCCTGCCTTCTGCGTTGCCTTTGGGATCCCTTCTGGAGTGGAGGAAGCTGCTGTTGTTGGTCCTGTGCTCTGCTTCTGCGTGCATGCTGGATGAATAGCACCTCCATGTCTTCCTTTTGGAGCTCTGCCGTTGCTTCTGTGTGTTTTCCTTAAGTAATGGTGTGTTTGCCCCATTTTAACGCTTGCCCTGACCCAGGCGTTATTATTTTACGCAAATCGGGCTGTGCGTCATTTTCCGGCTCCGCCTCCCGGCCGGGCGGGATTTTTGCGCGGTAGCATAAATATGGCGCATGGGTGTTTAAGTCATTTTTTGGACGGGAACGCCTACCTTGCATGTCATTGACGCAAGGTGGTTTCCCGCATCCAGAAAATGACGCACACTGCGGACTTTTGGCATTCGAGGGGCTCGGGCGTCATTGTATAAATATGGTGCAAGGTTTGCGCCGAATGTGCGTCAAAATTTTTGACGCACATTCGCCGCAGACAGAGTATAAATATGCCCTTAAGTCTCCAGTGTACCCACCACTCAATTTGCCCGCTGTAACTCGTTGTACCTCAGGAATAGGAATTTAGAAATGTAAAAATGCACTCTGTGGCATCAGACACTGTCCTGTTCCGAGGTGCAGTCCTGCCGGACATCTCTGCCAGGTCACAAAAACTGACTGCTCAGAGTCTCCAGTTGTGACATGTGCTGCCTGTCACACAAATGCCACAAATTTGGGGTTTTCGGGTTGCAAATATTGCCTTTTTTGCCGCATAATTCGCCATCTCGGGCTACAAAATACTTCGAGGGGGGAGGTCTGCAGAGGGAGCAGCGACTAAGGGCAAGTCTGCCCCCACTCCCCTTGCTCTTGATCCTGGGGCGATCCGTGCTGAAGGCAGGTACTGGAAGGGGTGACAGCATTTGACTTTGACGTAAGGTCAAAGCTATTTAAGTGCCTCTGGCTTTTACCAGGAGTCAGTGTATCTTTCCAGATGAGCCTTTGTGACATTTCTTAAGAGCAAAGACAAGACATCTGGTGGCATTTTAGGCTTTTTGACGTGTTTCTAACTTGATAATGCCAATGTTCTGGCATAAAGGGCGCCGGCTTAGACAAAGTGGGGGTTCAGCCAGTTGACACCTACCTCTGAATGGTGTTGGTAGGGATTCATGTCCTAGGGCCGAGGGTTTGACAAGGCCCCGGCTTGTGAGTAGCAGAGGTGGAGGGCTGCAGAGCAGATGTTCACACGTCTGACTGTGAGAACAGCTGCATGGGGAGAGCCCAGTGCTTAATTTGTGCTTGCTGTTTCCGGTGCTGAGCACCGGCACTTATTTTTGAGGGCCGGGGCTTATTCTTCTGCCTCAAGCATTTGCTGCAAGCAAAAGATACATATGGGAAAGACGGAGGAAGAGAAAAACGAAAAAGTGTCATAAAGGGAGAAAGCAGAAAGCTGTAAGAGTGAGCTGAAGGGGCAGGGAGTGGCTGTGAATGGATTGAAGAGGCCAGAGATGGCTTCAGGATTACGCTACCTCAGTATTCCCTGTTCCCACATTTAATTGCAGCAGCCGCATGCTTAAGAATGGGGCTTTGAGCACCGGCACGTTTTTATTTACAAATTAAGCACTGGGAGAGCCAGAAGCAGGAGGAGGTAAGAGAGAGTAACCAGCAGCCTGTACCCCACAGCTGCAGAAGTACTGGCAGCTGCAACCTACTCCCTTGCATGCTGCTACGTCACCCAACTGCTACACACACCATAACCTTGACCTACATCGACTCACTATGTGTAAGATCTGTTGGCCAGCGAATAAACATCAGGGATGTGTGAAACTTGTGTAATTTGCTTTGGTGTAATTATGCAAAATCTTGGAAACATTAGGCAAAATCGGCATTTGGTGCTATATTTTACGGCAAAGTGCATCCTCTCATCCATTTTGGACTTGAGGGTGCAAACCGAAGCCATTCACGTTCTGCAATTACACGTTTTTTTGTAATAGCGTAATTTCACATATCAAGTGTAACAGGAAATGATACGAGGTTACGCTGAACTTACTGTTGCTGCACGCCATTTCATATCACCAATCTATAAACCTACTGTAACAAGATCCCTTAACTTGAATTTAGCCCTAATGTTAACATTAAGTCCCTCCCTAATGCTATCCCTTAGGCTAACTACACCCCAGGACATTTTCATAACCCCAGACCTCACCTACCCTTCCCCAGTCCCTTCATTAATCTTAAACCTAAACATAATACCTTACTGTGAACCTTATGATAAACCCAACCTTGTAGCTAACCCTACCCTTAACCAAAAAGTAAGTCAAGCTAGCCCTTATTCCAATGCTAAACACCGGCCCTACACTCTGCATGGTGTCTATACGGTACTATGTTCTGGTGTTCGAGGATAAGTCGCATGGGTGCATCATGCTTACTCCAACGCCGCTTGAAACGTCACAGCACATACCAGCCAAGGAGATTCGCGTGCGGGTAATCAGTTATTATGACTTTTCGGCATGTCAGGACATTAGTGGCCACTCTGGTAACCGGATTTTTATTAGGGGTGGGCGTAACTGCAAATATTTTGTGTAAGTAATCAAGTGGAATTACCCAAGAATTCCGCAGAATTACACGTGATGATTATCACTTCATCTAGCTCTATTTTCTTACCGCAAATTGCACTTTCGCGTCCAAAATGAGGTGTGTCTTGCACTAAGAAACTAGGGCTAAATACACCAGAACATAAACAGCAGTGCAAGCAACTGCTCGTGCTCACTAGATGTGCTGCTGCGGCAGGATGTTTGTCCTTCAAATTGCTCTTAATTACGTGAGGGAGCATATCTGTGTTGTAACTGGTAATTCTGCATCAAAGAGTAATTCGGAATTACTCAGATTACTCCGTCGTAATTGGAAATCCTCCCAGGCCTAATTCTTATTCGGTCTAGCGCGTTCAGCCCGTTCTCTGTGAAGCACGCCGGGTTCTTTTATTGAGCGAGAACAGCTGGAGCCTGGTGTAACCTAGGGTAAGTGTGACTGCTGTATGCGTGTTTTATTTTCCTAGGGCTAGAAAACCTAGTAGATGTTTTGAACATCTTGGAGAGGAGAAAAATCATTGACAGGTGACATTTTGTTTCAAACAAACGAAAGAGGTAGGTTTTCAAGTGTTCGTGGTTCTCCCTCAAGCAGTCCTCAAGGTGAAGAGGTCATGATGGGGAGTTTCAGGGAGTGCAGACTGTGGGGCCCTTTCCAGGAGGGCAGGAGACGGTGTTATCAGCACGTATAATTAGCAGCGTAACAGGCATGACAGACCTAGCACAGGGTCTCCAGGGCCACTGGGTACCGACAGGCAATGGAGTGACATTAGCACAGGCGAGATGTGGTCAGTTCTGCGTAAGCCAAGACTGAGTCTCCAGGAAAGTTGCTGGAGGTCTACGGAGATACCACTGCAGGAGTAGATACGCGGCACAGTCACCGTCCGTCCACCTCAAGGAGAAGGACAATGTGAGGATGGGAGAATCCCACACATGAGAAGCAGGTGAAGAAGACATTTTCGGTCATGCTGCATGGGACAAATGATAACTCTGAGTCCTAGAAGATCCACTGATTTCGGAGCAGCCTTTGTCCAATCAGAAGGCCGTCCATCTTGGATGGGGACAGTCGACGCTGAGCTTCATACGGTCTCTGTATCCTAGACCTAAGAAGTTACTGTGATCTCCAATCTTTGCACTGTTGCACATGGGAAAGCCATCCGTGGTAGAACAGTGGTTTCCAGATTTCAAGGTTCCATCTGCCACAAATTGCAGTCTCAGATTCCGGCCTCAGGAGCAGTTTGGTCCTGGCTTTCTATTCTGAGTGGAGAGAGCAGTTTGCACCGGAAGGAGTGCCCCACAAATGCACTGAGGGCCTGTGCATGTGGTCATAACTCACCAGGACAAGCGTGGGAGAGGAGAGTCGCGTGATGTCACTGGACCCATGAAAAGGCACCCCACTGTGATGTCTGCCCGGGAAAGAGAGAATTCTGTCGTTTTCACTCCCACGCCAGAAGTGCACTAGTGGGCCTCGGCGTAATTTTAATTACACTGGCGAAATTCACGCACGTTATGAATTGTTCATTACGGAAAAAGAGTGACATCGAATTTTGCAATTTTTGTGCCTAAACTGGCTCGCCCAGGGACCTTTCCTGTTCGAACCCGTCTCTTAGCTGGTAGCTCGTGTGTCTTTTTATGTGAGGTGCGCAGTCATGTAAATAAGCCGTGGTAGGTAAGGGTTAAGAAGTACTTAAGGGGTGCTTTGATGACCCCACGACCTCCACCTCAGCCTTTCAACCAGGGTAGTGAACTGGGGCAATTCTTCAGGAGTTATTCCGTTCTTTGCCTCTAGTTAGTGGTCAGTGGCGTAACAGAACTTGAGGGGACCCTCCTGTACAATACGTGGAGGGCCCCCTTCGGGCTCACGCAGGAGCTGTCAGACCAGGGTACTGTGCTGAGGGGGCACTCTGGAGCACTCCTCCCCCCCCCCCAACACCGGGGCTGCGGGGACCCTTGTTACGCCACTGGGTGGGGGCGTCTTCATCACCCATTACAGCACGTGTGCAGTGAAATGAGCCGTGTTATCCCTTTGCAGTGCTTGAAATGGAAAAATAGAAGTGCCAGCACTCTGTGCCAGAGGGAATGTCTCTCTGTATCAGAGTACCTGCTAGACGTGCCGGCACTCTCCAATTAAAAGTATTACGTTTTCTTTTAAAATAGCAGGTACTCTCCCTCCCAAAATAAAAAAGTGCCGGTACTCAGTACCGGGCCATTTAAAGCGCTGCTTCGAGGGGTGTCTGGGCCCCCGGGAGGGTGGACGAGGGGCCCCGCAGGGAGTCTCTTCCGTCCAGCTTGTGACAGTCCTGTCTCTCAGTCTCACGTGAAACGAAACCCGTTGCCATGGGAGATCTCAAAAAAGCATCTTTTTTCCTCCCATGGGAGACACTTTTTATTCAGCCCCCACCGGGCTCTCGCCCTCCCTCCCCATTCTAAACCCCCTCTCTTCTCCTCCCTCCCTTCCCCCGCCCCCACTTCCCCTTGCACTCCTCTCCCGTCTGTTTGTCCTCCATCCATCCATCTTCCTCGCCTCCCTCATCTCATGGGGAGTGACGCTGCCCCGGGTGACACCCGGGTGAATCCGCGTCTCTCTCCTCCCAGCCTCACTCGGTTCCTCCCCCCCCTCTCTCACCCCTGCCCGGCCTCTCTCTGGTTCTCCCCTCCGCCCTCGACGCTACCCGCGCGGCATCTTTCCTATCGACCCCACACCTCCCCCCCCACTCCTCTCCGCAACCGCCGACCACCTTCCCTCCCTCCGCTCTCTTCCTCTCTCCTCGGTGTTCTTTCATTTTTTCATCCCTTCTCTCGCGGTCCGCCGTGCCTCCCCTCCACCTCTCTCTGCCTCAAGACCTCCCTCCTCGTCTTTTCCCCCTTCCGCCCACTCTCTTTTACCAATGCCTTTCGTCCTGCTTCCTCTCGCCCCCTCTCTTCCACTGCCCTCCCCTTTCCACTCTCTCCTTTCCGCCTCCTACCATCTCTCTCTCCTTCTCCTACCATCTCTCTCTCCCTCTCCTACCATCTCTCTCTCCCTCTCCTACCATCTCTCTCCTACCACCTCTCTCTCCTTCTCCTACCATCTCTCTCTCCCTCTCCTACCATCTCTCTCTCCCTCTCCTACCATCTCTCTCCTACCATCTCTTTCCTACCATCTCTCTTTCCCTCTCCTTCCATCTCTCTCTCCCTCTCCTACCATCTCTCTCCTACCACCTCTCTCTCCTTCTCCTACCATCTCTCTCTCCCTCTCCTACCATCTCTCTCCTACCATCTCTCTCCTACCATCTCTTTCCTACCATCTCTCTTTCCCTCTCCTTCCATCTCTCTCACCCTCTCCAACCATCTCTCTCTTTCCCTCTCATTCCATCTCTCTTTCTCTCTCTGACCAGCTCTCTCTCTCCCTCTACTTCTATCTCTCCCTCTCCTACTATCTCTCCCTCCCTCTCTTACCATCTCTCTCTCCCTCTCGTGCCATCTCTCTCCTACCATCTCTCTCTTTCCCTTTCCTACCATCTCTCTGCCCCCTCTGACCATCTCTCTCTTCCTTTCTACTTCTGTCTCTCTCTCCCTCTCCTACCATCTCTCTCTCCCTCTCTGACCAGCTCTGTTTTTCCCTCTAGGTCTATCTCTCCCTCCCTCTCCTACTATCTCTTTCCCTATCTCTCTCTCCCTCTCCTACCATCTTTCTCTTTCCCTTTCCTACCATCTCTCTCTCCCTCTCCTACCACCTCTCTCTCCTAGCACCTCCCCTTCCCTCTTCTACCATCTCTTTCCCTCTCTGACCATCTCTCTCTGTCCATCTACTTCTATCTCTCTCTCTCTCCTACATCTCTCTCTCCCCTACCATCTCTCTCTCCCTCTCCTACCATCTCTTTCTCTCTATCCTACCATCTCTCTCTTCTCCATTTGTTTGCCCTTTATGTTTCCATTAATTTGCTTTCCTTTTCCCACTCGCCCCTCCTTTCCGTTATCCCTTCTCCCTCCCACCCCACCAGCCTCGGCTCCTCTCCATCCTCCCTCCCTCTCTCATGTCTGCACTCCCCTCCTCCATCTTCTCTCATTCCAGCTCCTTCTCCCCCCTCCCTCCTCTTTCTCCGATTTTCCTTTTCCATGTTCTGTCTTCTCTTCGCCGCCTCTCTTCTCTCTCCCACCCCCTCTACTCTCTCACCCACTCACCTTCTCCACCTCTCCTCTCTTCTCTGTCCCACCCCTCCTACTCTCTAACCCTCACCCACTCACCTTCTCCACCTCTCCTCGCTTCTCTCTCCCACCCCCTCCTACTCTCTCTCACCCACTCACCTTCTCCACCTCGCCTCACTTCTCTCCCACCCCCTCCTACTTTCTAACTCTCACCCATTCACCTTCTCCACCTCTCCTCATTTCTCTCACCCACCCCTCCTACTCTCTAACTCTAACCCATTCACCTTCTCCACCTCTCCTCACTTCTTTCACCCACCCCGCCTACTCTCTAACTCTCACCCACTCACCTTCTCCACCTCTCCTCACTTCTCTCTCCCACCCCCTCCTACTCTCTCACCCATTCACCTTCTCCACCTCTCCTCACTTCTCTCACCCACCCCTCCTACTCTCTAACTCTCACCCATTCACCTTCTCCACCTCTCCTCACTTCTCTCACCCACCCCCTCCTACTCTATCTCACCCATTCACCTTCTCCACCTCTCCTCACTTCTCTCTCCCCCCTCCTACTCTCCGACTCTCACCCATTCACCTTCTCCACCTCTCCTCACTTCTCTCTCCCACCCCTCCTACTCTCTAACTCTAACCCATTCACCTTCTCCACCTCTCCTCACTTCTTTCACCCACCCCGCCTACTCTCTAACTCTCACCCACTCACCTTCTCCACCTCTCCTCACTTCTCTCTCCCACCCCCTCCTACTCTCTCACCCATTCACCTTCTCCACCTCTCCTCACTTCTTTCACCCACCCCTCCTACTCTCTAACTCTCACTCACTCACCTTCTCCACTCTCTCCTCACTTCTCACTTCTCTCTCCCACCCCTCCTACTCTCTCACCCATTCACCTTCTCCACCTCTCCTCACTTCTCTCATCCACCCCCTCCTACTCTCTGACTCTTACCCATTCACCTTCTCCACCTCTCCTCACTTCTCTCACCCACCCCTCCTACTCTATCTCACCCATTCACCTTCTCCACCTCTCCTCACTTCTCTCTCCCACCCCCTCCTACTCTCTAACTCTCACTCACTCACCCTCTCCTCACTTCTCTCACCCACCCCCTCCTACTCTATCTCACCCATTCACCTTCTCCACCTCTCCTCACTTCTCTCCCACCCCGCCTACTCTCTAACTCTCATCCACTCACCTTCTCCACCTCTCCTCACTTCTCTCTCCTACCCCCACCCCTCCTACTCTCTAACTCTCACCCATTCACCTTCTCCACCTCTCCTCACTTCTCTCTCCCACCCCCCTCCTACTCTCTGACTCTCACCCACTCACCTTCTCCACCTCTCCTCACTTCTCTCGCCCACCCCCTCCTACTCTCTAACTCTGACCCATTCACCTTTTCCAACTCTCCTCACTTCTCTCCCACCCCCCTACTCTGACTCCCACCCACTCACCTTCTCCACCTCTCCTCACTTCTCTCAGCCACCCCCTCCTACTCTCTAACTCTCACTCACTCACCTTCTCCACTCTCTCCTCACTTCTCTCAGCCACCCCCTCCTACTCTCTAACTCTCACCCATTCACCTTCTCCACCTCTCCTCACTTCTCTCTCCCCCCTCCTACTCTCTGACTCTCACCCATTCACCTTCTCCACCTCTCCTCACTTCTCTCTCCCCCCTCCTACTCTCTGACTCTCACACATTCACCTTCTCCACCTCTCCTCACTTCTCTCTCCCACACCCCCTACTCTGACTCCCACCCACTCACCTTCTCCACCTCTCCTCACTTCTCTCAGCCACCGCCTCCTACTCTCTAACTCACAACCATTGACCTTCTCCACCTCTCCTCACTTCTCTCTCCCCCCTCCTACTCTCCGACTCTCACCCATTAACCTTCTCCACCTCTCCTCACTTCTCTCTCCCACCCCTCCTACTCTCTAACTCTCACCCATTCACCTTCTCCACCTCTCCTCACTTCTCTCTCCCCCCTCCTACTCTCCGACTCTCACCCATTCACCTTCTCCACCTCTCCTCACTTCTCTCTCCCCCTCCTACTCTCTAACTCTCACCCATTCACCTTCTCCACCTCTCCTCACTTCCTACTTCTCTCCTCCTTTCTTCCGTCTTTCTTTCGTGCTCATTTGCTCTCCCTTGCCTCTGCATCTTCTCTCCCCCCCCCCCCCCCGTTCTCGCTTTCCCTTTCCTCCCTGTTTTCTGAGCCTCTCTCCGGCCCCGTCTCTCTCTCCCTCTTCCCCCCACTCCTCCTTCCCTCCTCCTGCTCTCTTGTCCTTCCTCGCTCTCGCCTTCCTCCCACCATCGCTTTTCGTGTTACCGTTTTCGGTTTCACATGTCCTTCCTTCCCCCTCTTTCTCTTTCCTCTTTCCTATCCGTCGCTTTTCAGCCCCCTCAGATCTCCTCGGGTTCTCTCTTTTCATCTCACGTTATCATTCTCTGCTCTTTCCCTCGCGTTCTCTCCTTCTTCCCATTTCTCTCTTTTCTCTTTCACTCTCTTCTCTCCCAGTTCTCTTGCTGTGTCCCTCCTTTTCTAACCCTCTTTACCCCTCACGCCCCGCCACCCCGCTTCCCTCTCATCTCCCCATTTATTCACTTCCTTCTCTCTGTCTGCCCTTTGCGCCCCTCCTCCCTCTCAGTCCACCTGCCCTCCAGTTCCTCGCTGCCACTCCCTCCTCCCTCAGTGAAGGCTGGCTCCTGCCCGGATCCCTGCAAATAGTTGCAGCATCTTCTCTGCTCTCAGTGCGAGTGCACGAGATATGTCTTGAAACAAAAGGGGCCACATCATCACAGCATCCCCGGGCAGGCCTGGAAGGCTCGCTGATGTCAACATCAGCACCACGGCCGGGCTCGGATGTACTGAGAGGGGAAGATGCGGGTGCCGCTCAGTGCAGCTACTTCTCGCAGAACACCAGCCCTGGTCCAGGGCCCCCTCGGCCCATGCGTTATCCGTGCATCTATCAGCAGAGCCCAGGTTAGAGCAGATAAACAGGGCACAGAGCGCCCCCTGCTGGACACAGGCGGCGGGGAAGGAACAAGGGTGCATGTCAGGCCGCAGAGATCACAAGTGTATTCGTTACGTGTCTGCACTGTCAGTGACTGGAGAAACAATCACACACTGGGATCTGTATCAGAAATGGCATATTCCAAATTGGACCAGGTAGCATAGATTGCACTGGTGTAACTTTGCATTAACTTTTTGCATTGAGAATATTTTAAAACTGCAATAAACAGATCTATCTATCTATCTATCTATCTGGCTACACACACTCACACACACACACTCATACATACATTACACAGGTGCTGTTGTAATTATTCACTAGCTCTTCTGCGTGCATAGGTTACCCTAGTGCTTCAAATCATGTAAGAATTTCTGGACTACGAAGAGTATCTCGAGTTCCTTTGTAATTTGGCACCATTTCTAGGTCAAAGAGATTGCATTGGTGAAGATTTTGCACCATTTCTGCATTACATAGTTTGCACCAGTGCTGTTGCAATTTTGCTCCAACATTTCAATATTTAGCCTTCAGCACGCAAACAATCGTAAATTAAAAAATACATGCTTACATAAGGGTCCTTTAGTTCCTCCTTTTTGTCCATTGATCGGTTAAAACATAACTCACGTTTTTGTTCTGCCCGCCATAGCATCCAGCAAAGGGCAATGAGTCGACCCGCTCCAGCCATGGGCTTGGAGTGACAGTGATTTATGCCTAAAAAGGAGTGCATTTTGTTGTCAGGGCTATTGGGGCAACACTTTACTTTGCCGTTGTTTTTTCTTTATCCTTTCACATTTTGTAGTTGTCCTAGTGTTTTTAAACCGTGGGGAAAATGTAGAGTTTGGTGCACAGGGCGCCCTGTCACACATGTGGCATGACTTTGCTCGAAAGTGTAAGACTGAGGGTTGGCAGAAGCTGTGCAGGCAGGCGTGTAACTCACGCCGAATGAGTAAGGCTGTGCTCCAAGGTGTAGTAGTCTCATCAAGTGAGTGCTTGTGCTCCAAGAAGTGAGACTTACAAAAGAGTGAGACTTTGCTGTGGCAAGTGGGTGAGACTGTTCACCAAGGCATGAGAAACACAACAATGAAAGACACTGTGTATAAGGCGCTGGACTAGTGCCAAACGGGCGGGGCTGTGCGCCAAGAAGTGAGACTTACCAACAAGGAGTAGCACTCCCAGTGAATGAGCCTGTCCGCCAGTGAGTGAAGCTCGCGCACACCCAGTGAGTGAGCCTGTCCGCCAGTGAGTGAAGCTCATGCCTCACACCCAGTGAGTGAGCCTGTCTGCCAATGAGTGAAGCTCCCACCTCACACCCAGTGAGTGAGCCTGTCTGCCAGTGAGTGAAGCTCCCACCTCACACCCAGTGAGTGAGCCTGTCTGCCAGTGAGTGAAGCTCCCACCTCACACCCAGTGAGTGAGCCTGTCTGCCAGTGAGTGAAGCTCGCGCACACCCAGTGAGTGAGCCTGTCTGCCAGTGAGTGAAGTTTTCATCTCACATTCATTGACTGACTCTGTCCGCCAATGAGTGAAGCTCGTGCCTCACACCCACTGAGTGAGCCTGTCCAACAGTGAGCGAAACTCGCACCTCACACTCACTGAGTGAGCCTGTCTGCCAGTGAGTGAAGCTCGCACCTCACACTCAGTGAGTGAGCCTGTCTGCCAGTGAGTGAAGCTCGCACCTCACACTCAGTGAGTGAGCCTGTCCAATAGTGAGCGAAACTCGCACCTCACACTCAGTTAGTGAGCCTGTCGGCCAGTGAGTGAAGCTCGCACCTCACACCCAGTGAGTGAGCCTGTCCACCAGTGACTGAAACTCGCACCTCACACTCAGTGAGTGAGCCTGTTCAACAGTAAGCGAAACTCGCACCTCACACTCAGTGAGTGAGCCTGTCTGCCAGTGAGTGAAGTTTGCATCTCTCATTCATTGACTGACTCTGTCCTCCAGTGAGTGAAGCTCGCACCTCACACTCAGTGAGTGAGCCTGTCCAACAGTGAGCGAAACTCGCACCTCACACTCAGTGAGTGAGCCTGTCTGCCAGTGAAGTTTGCATCTCACATTCATTGACTGACTGTCCGCCAATGAGTGAAGCTCGTGCCTCACACCCACTGAGTGAGCCTGTCTGTCAGTGAGTGAAGCTCGCACCTCACACTCAGTGAGTGACCCTGTCCGCCAGTGAGTGAAGCTTGTACCTCGCACCCAGTGAGTGAGCCTGTCTGCCAGTGAGTGAAGCTCGCAACATACATTCAGTGAGTGAGCCTGTTCACCAATGAGTGAAGCTCGTACCTCACACCCAGTGAGTGAGCCTGTCCGCCAATGAGCGAAGCTCGCTCCTCACACCCAGTGAGTGAGCCTGTCTCCCAATGAGTGAAGCTCGCACCTCACACTCAGTGAGTGACTCTGTCCGCCAGTGAGTGAAGCTCGTACCTCACTCCCATTGAGTGGGCCTTTGCTTAAAGGAGTGAGGGTCAGCTAGTTAGTAAGGCTGTACTTAACCCCTCTGATGCCTCTCTGCCACGGCGGTCAGAGGCAGAGGTGTGGGGAAAGCGCTATCTATGCCTTGATGCAGTGAAATGCAGGAAATGGCATCATATAGCCAGGAGCTTGGGTGCCGGGGTGGGAGGAGGGCGCACAGTGAGAATAAACACTGGAGCCTGAGGGGAAGTGGAGTAAACTGAAAAAAGGGCGACAAAGGAGGAGGAATGGAAGGGACTAGAGTGATGCTGGAGAACAAAACAAAGAAACGATGTAGGATACAGAGCAGAATAGAAGCATCCATGGAGAACGGAGAAAGGATAAGGCAAAGATAAAAGATGCAAGTGGAACTAGGGAGTGTGAGGGAATGGAGCAGAGACTGAGAGGGAAGTGGAGGTATCTTGTCGCGCCCTTGAGAAAGCCTGGCGCAAGGACCACACCGCTGACAACATGACCGCCCTCAAGAAAGCTACCCGCGAACACCACCACCTGATCCGCGCTGCCAAAAGGAACTTTTTCACCGACAGACTGGATAAAAACAGCCACAACAGCAGAGAACTCTTCAGCATCGTCAAGGAGTTCTCCAACCCCAGCGCCAACGCCGTCACGCCCTCACAGGATTTGTGCGAATCCCTCGCCACTTTCTTCCATCGCAAGATCAGCGACCTCCACGACAGCTTCGGACACCAGACCCAACCAAACACCACCGAACCCGCATCCCTGGCCATCACCCTCAACAACTGGACCCACATCAACACGGAAGAAACCAAATCCATCATGAACTCTATCCACTCCGGCGCCCCTTCGGACCCCTGCCCGCACTTCATCTTTAACAAAGCTGACGACATCATCGCCCCGCACCTCCAGACCGTCATCAACTCTTCTTTTTCTTCTGCTACCTTCCCCAAATGCTGGAAACACGCCGAAGTCAACGCCCTACTAAAGAAACCTACGGCTGACCCGAGCGACCTGAAAAACTTCCGCCCCATCTCTCTTCTGCCTTTCCCAGCCAAAGTAATAGAGAAGACCGTCAACAAACAGCTGACCACCTTCCTGGAAGACAACAACCTGCTCAACCCCTCACAAACCGGATTCCGAACCAACCACAGCACTGAAACCGCCCTCATCTCAGTCACAGATGACATCAGAACCCTGATGGACAACGGTGAAACAGTCGCCCTCATTCTTCTCGACCTCTCGGCTGCCTTTGACACCGTCTGTCACCGCACCCTAATCACCCGCCTCCGCTCCACCGGGATCCAAGGCCAGGCCCTGGACTGGATCGCCTCCTTCCTCGCAAACCGCTCCCAAAGAGTTTACCTCCCTCCGTTTCGCTCAAAACCCACCGAGATCATCTGCGGCGTACCTCAAGGCTCATCACTCAGCCCGACACTCTTCAATGTCTACATGAGCCCCCTCGCCAACATCATACGCAAGCACAACATCATCATCACCTCCTATACCGACGACACCCAACTTATACTCTCCCTCACCAAGGACCCCGCCAGCGCCAAGACCAACCTACAAGAGGGTATGAAGGACGTCGCAGATTGGATGAGGCTCAGCCGCCTAAAGCTGAACTCTGAAAAAACGGAAGTCCTCATCCTCGGCAACACCCCGTCCGCCTGGGACGACTCCTGGTGGCCCACGGCCCTCAGCACTGCACCCACCCCCACAGACCACGCCCGCAACCTCGGCTTCATCTTGGACCCTCTTCTCACCATGACCAAGCAAGTCAACGCCGTGTCCTCCGCCTGCTTCCTCACCCTCCGCATGCTCCGCAAGATCTTCCGCTGGATCCCCGCCGACACCAGAAAAAACGTGACCCACGCCCTCGTCACGAGCCGCCTGGACTACGGCAACACCCTCTACGCCGGGACCACAGCCAAACTCCAAAATCGCCTGCAACGCATTCAAAACGCCTCGGCCCGCCTCATCCTCAACGTACCCCGCAGCAGCTACATCTCCGCACACCTGAGACACCTGCATTGGCTCCCAGTCAGCAAAAGGATCACCTTCCGACTTCTCACCCACGCACACAAAGCCCTCTACGACAAGGGACCGGAATACCTCAACAGACGCCTCAACTTCTACGTCCCCACCCGCCTCCTCCGCTCCTCTGGCCTCGCACTCGCTGCTGTCCCTCGCATCCGCCGCTCCACGGCGGGTGGGAGATCTTTCTCCTTTCTGGCAGCCAAGACCTGGAACTCCCTCCCCACCAGCCTCAGGACCACCCAGGACCACTCCGCTTTCCGGAGACTCCTAAAGACCTGGCTGTTCGAGCAGCGATAACCCCCCCTTTTCCCCTAGCGCCTTGAGACCCGCACGGGTGAGTAGCGCGCTTTATAAATGTTAATGATTTGATTTGATCTAGTGAAGGATGCATCGATGTAGGAAGAATAGCAAAGAGGAGGGAGTGAAAAGAAACAGTAAAAGTGAAATAGGAGATGCTGAGAATGGAAACATCAGAGGGGAATGAGGAGAGGTAGAAAGGGGAAGGAGGGAAGATCAGAGAATGAAGAGTAACTGATGGAGGGAACAAGAAGATGAGGTGAAGAGGTTGGGGATATTGAGGGAACGATACAGGTACACATAGGAAGGAAGCAGGACAAAGCTGGCAAGCGCCCTGTGCCAGTGCCTGTGAGGGGATCATTGCAACTCATTTATGTCTGTTTGTTTCCAACTAACCAGCAGGGAGTTGGCACGTCACCCACTTGCATTGGGGTCCATGGCACCCCTGATATGTTTACCTCGTGTCTTCCAATCTTCCTCCAAACTTCATGCTACGTTTCATCTGTTTCTTCAGAGATCTTTTACCCCAGGGGTGTCCAACATACACCCCGGAGGATCTGTCACACAATAGTTTCAGCGTCATCAGTGATATTGCAAATGGTGCACATATATATGAGATGAATGCACATGTATTTTACGCAGCACCTGTGAAACCTGTCATGAAGCTTACCCTTCTGCACTCATGCTGGACACCCCTGCCACTGTCAAGCATCCCCCGCACTCCCGGGCACTTATACTGCACCTACTCCAAGGGACCCTTGTCAAGAAATCTTTTCGCAGACCCAGGTGAGCTACAGCTTTGTCAGCAAGAACAGCAGCCAAGCAGGGAGATATTTCCTGTCTCGGCTTCCCCAGAGCCTCAGCAGGGTATAGAGACAGCAATATTTTAAGTTCTGCAGGGCCATCTCCAAATGAGTAACAGCCACAGGCTCGCTGGGGTGCCATCCCAGTGGTTTATTTCCCAAAACACACTCTGAGATCTATTAACGTGTGTCACGAATAAAGTGCACACACAGGTCACCGTGAGTTACTACGGGTCTCCTAAGGAGTACATCATTTTCAACATTCGTCGTGAGTTTGCCATAGTTTATTTTAAGTTTAAAGAGGGCTAAAATGGAAAACACGTGCTTTTCTGCGCACACAAGGCAAGGTTTATTTGACATATTACAAGTAGGGGGCATGCAAAATTTGTGGAATTCAACTGTTGCGCTATTACGTGAAATACTGCAAAACGTAAGCGAAATTAGGCAAAATTATGTGAAATGTAAAACTGGCATTTAGAGCTGTATTTTAGCACAACATGTGCACTTGTGTTGTTTTTTAATACAAGGATGCATTTTGCACTGAAAAAACTACAAAAACAAAAATGACCTGAACAGCATCTGGTCGTGTCATCAATGTACTCCTAACGTGCTGGACAGGACCTCTTTTTGGCAGATGCCCACTCAACCAAATTCTTATGGGCCCACATTAGTCTTCACAGAAATAACAGCTTTCACTAGTTCTTAAAGTAATTGTATAATATTGGGTGTGACATTTGTCAATTCATTTCTGTCCTGTATTGCCTCCCTGCGTAAAAACTAGAAGTGCGTGAATTTTGCATAATTTCTTTCACGTAACTGCAGGAAATTTCAGCAAAATTATGTGAATTGTGCATAATTTTGCAATCTGCAAATGTGCCATTTTGTTATCAATTGTAGCCCAGACTGCCTCCTCATGTACATTTTTGGCACAGGGGCGCACGGGAAGCACAATGAACTACATCTCTTCACATTCTGTTGTTACTCTGCGTTCGCTCTACATTTTTACCTCAAATGGTGCCATGTGCAGTAAATTTTTACCACTAATGATGATTATTACATGAAGTGGAATATTGGTGCAAATGCAAGAATTTTGCATAACAAGCATGTGTAAATTTCGCACAGGCCTAGTAAAAATCCCTGCGTGCCGGACTCCAGTAAGTGCTCGATGGGAGTAACATGGTAATCCAGTTTCGGTAGACCAGCACATGCTGGAAACCAGTGGTAAACAACTGTGCCCATAAAGAAATACCAACCCATAACCACTTACACACCAAGGCACAAGGGAAACCTTACACTTGCCTTGTGTGATTATATGTCATAGGACAATTTAATGCATCCCCATATTGTTTTTAAGACCTGGGTGACGCATTCTGACAAAACACGAAACATGCGATCCACCTACAAAATAATTTTGTGGGTGTGATCATTTTGCCATGAGTTTCGTGAAACAGGTCTGCCTCGTGAAATTCTCTGGAATTTTGTGTTTTCACTGTTTTGCCGTTACATGGTAGTTCGTGAAACGATGAAACGTCCTAGAAACGTCATGGTGTACCTGTGGAGCATTAAAAAAAAAATCAAAATCACTGAGCAGTAACAATTTCCACATGGAGCAGTGGGATTTCTCAAACCCATCATATAACTTCACCTCATGAAGAGATAAGCAAACCTAGCTTGAGGGGGTGTAATAGGAAAGGACATAATTCAGAGTTTGGGGCCCAGGTTACTTCGCCACAACCCACCAACTTTATTAACACGGATGTAAGAAGTTTATGTAATTTGCTTTTGAATAGTTATGCAAAATTTGGACGAAGTTACCCTTATTTTTAAAAAATGCAATTCTGTCATTTTGCTCTATATTTTAGCTTGAAATGCGTCCTGGCGTTAATTTTTAGTACCAGAAACGATTGAAGTGAAGCACCTCGAAAAACAACAGTTGCTGCTGTTGTGTTGTTCTCGCACCTTCGCAGTAAATTTTTTCCATGAACAGTTCGTAATTACATGATACAGCGTAATTTCACTTATGTGTAATACAGAATTCCTGAAATTGCGTGAATTATGCTTGCCTAATTTACATTTCACCCAAGCCTGTTTATTACAAGCGCGTTATATCACATGGAAATGTTTAAAAAGCAGATATCAGCCACACTCGTGAGGGCGTAAACCGTCCCAAAACTCTAAATCAGGTCTCAAGTCCTTCCTGCGAATGTGACCCTACCAGGGTGTTACCCTGGGTCGGTTTTTGAGTTCCAGTGGCTAAGGACTGAGATTGCACGGCGTGGCCCCTTTCAGAAGAGCGACAGTCCTTCCAGAAGCTTCTCCCAGGCCCCGCCACTCGTCCTTTGAAGCTATTTTTTCGCACAACGTGCTGCTTTTTAATGAGGTGCGCGGACGTTCCGCCAGGTGAGGGGGAGATTAGGGCTGACGCGAAATTCATATTTCCCCTGCCGCCGGCTCCCCTCTCTGGGGCCTCTGTGGAGTCGGCTTTTGTGATGCGCTCGGGCGGTCCTTTCCTGCAGAATGGAGCCGCTCTCCGGCCGCCGCTGCGCAATTACTGCCTCATAAAGTAGCACGGGCCCGGCTGCAGCAGGTGCCCGACCACGGCGCGTGCGGAGGCGCGCGCGCGGCGCCGCGCGCTCCGCCGCGCGCACCCCGGGCCCAGCTCCTCTGATGTAAAAGTCTTCTCTTTTTATGCAGGAGCAACCTTGAATGTCTTTGTTTTTTTTTATTTTTTTTATTATTAAACCATTTCCTTCGGGGTACAAAAGCAAAAACATTGAAAACAAAACACGTAAAAGAAAAGGACATGGGTTTAGAGTCGAAGTCCAAACTACTCAAAAAATGGAAAGCAAGTGTCTTTAAAACGGTAAACTAATGCCTGGAACGTGTAAAAACATTGCGCATTGATAAAATGTCTCAGACAGGGAAAAAAAGAAAAAGGTCTTACAATCCTTATTAAAAATTCGCAATCCCTGCTTTGTGTCCTTTCTTTTTTACTGGTTTAGGCATGGTGGTCCAGACTTTTGAACCTCGCAACACAATTTCTTCAAGCAGATGCCACAATGTGTGGCATTTTGGACTTACTTTCGGTCATCTTTGCTCGGGCAAATTGGGGCAAAATAAATAAATAAACGTTTTGCCCACGGTGAAGCTGTTGGTGGTTAAGATCGATTTGTTGTGCTTTAACACTGAAGCACACGTTTGTCATTGAACGACATGCAGTGCTTAATTTGAACTGGTACTTGCAGGTGGTTTGCACCAGAACTAACCTCTGAGGGGTTTGGCTTAGTTTTCATTATCAGACTTTTAACCAGTGTAAGACAGAAAAAGGAAAGGAAAACAGTGACAAAGGAAGAAAGAAGGGATGAGAAGAAACTGCAAAAAAGGCATAATGAAACAGAGAGCGTAGGGGGTGGAAGAAAGAGGCATGGGGTGGAATCAAGACCAGGCAGCCTCGGTATTCATGAGATAAAGAGACAGGAAGTGCAGGGGGTGGAAGAAAGAGGCATGAGATGGAACCAAGACCAAGCAGCCTTGGTATTCATGAGATAAAGAGACAGGAAGTGTTTGGTGGTGGAAGAAAGAGACACGAGGAGGAATCAAGACCAGGCAGCCTCAGTATTCATGAGATAAAGAGACAGGAAGTGCAGGGGGTGGAAGAAAGAGGCATGGGATGGAACCAAGACCAAGCAGCCTCGGTATTCATGAGATAAAGAGACAGGGGGTGTGGGGTGGTGGAAGAAAGAGGCAAGAGGTGGAATCAAGACTAGGCAGCCTCAGTATTCATGCGATAAGGAGACAGGAAGTGTAGGTGGTGGAAGAGAGAAGCATGTGGTGGAATAAAGACAAAGCAGTCTTAATTCCAGCCTACTGGCAAGAACACTGTATGCTGGGAGAGCTTGACAACAAGTAGTAGCATGGTTTTACATGAAAGATAACCTCAAAATAAAATTCAAGAAATCAAAATCATTGATGTTTAATTCAAACTCAAGAAGAAAAAAAGGCAAATCAATTCACTCTAACAGGTGAAGAAAACAGTCAGGGTGTCCCTTTCCTTGGTTATGGTCTCTGATCAATTGAAATTAAATAATCCTGTTGCACTTGTGTCAAATAAGTCAGAACTAATATCCAAGTCCATTGGAAGATTCAATAAAAATAGTTTGGCATCCAAATTACACCCAAGTTGACACATTATTGCTATAGAAAGTAGGAAAAGTCCTTGCGTTTGGGGCTAGGCGAGACATCTAAATCCCACTCAGTGTTTGAAAGGTCTTGTTGAGTAAAATGCTTCCCTGACATTTGAGTTTCCTTAGAACAGCCCTGGAATGTGATATATTCTACCAGTCAAAATCTGATAGAGTAGAAGAGCCCAATGCGATATGCAGACAAAAGGAATAACTCAACCATAGATCCTCTGGAGGACGTGGCATGAAAGGAGTGTGCTTCAGTGGAAGAAATCTCAGGGGGTCATTCAAAGTTTGGCGGACAGGGTATTCCATTACAAACCCACAGAGTACCATGTCTGAAAAAACTGGCTGTCCGCCCGTCCAATTTAGGGTCAGGAGGACTGGAAACTTTCCCCTGATGAAGCCCCCGTTAGCTTCTTAGAAAGTAAGCTACCTGCGATGGCCTGATGGAGTGAGGGACAGAAAAAAAGCACGAATGACCCCCACACTCTCTGACAAATTCCTGCTTTGCACGTGTCTTTTGTCAAAACAAAAAAATGTTAAAAGTTTGGTGGATGGCCTTCAAAATCGATGGTGGGTATACACCAGATGTTATTGTATCTTGAAGGGTACAACCCTGACGGCCGTTCCTTTCAACCTACAGAGATGATGGCTGTTCCAGCAGACACCTCTAAATAAGACAGTCTACCGTCCATCAGGGTGGAGGACAGCAAGTCCTCGGCCACCATGACGTACGGTCTCTTCAGTAGTTATCAAGATGAGGAAAAATAGTTGGACCCTGCTAGTGGCTATCAGTCAAAGCTCATGTACAATCAGCCTGACCGGTTGAGGGAAGACTGGAAAGTTCAAATGTGTCCCAACATCCTTAACCTTACTTCAGTGCGTGCAAATCAGCTCACGCGAGTTCTTTGGCTGAAAGTGATATCTTGACTTGGGGTGCAAATCTGACCCAAATGATGCATCAGAGAATTTTTTCATTCTGTTAATTGTTCAGAATTCTTTAAAATCTTATGATGAAATTTTATTTTTGTAATTCTAAGTATCCTTTGAAATGCGTCATAGACCCAAAACAGCATAGAGGTCATAGATACTAATACAATTAATTCATTAACTGATGCTACAAGGCAGTCACCCTACCAGAGTTTTAGGACGGAAAGGGGGTATGTCAGAAAAATGCCAAAATGCTTGGAATTTACAGTGGTACATCAAACTACGTGTTCATCTTTAGATGAGTATATAAACTAATAAATTCCATACACTGTTGCTGCAGACATCGGCTGTGAGTTGATAATATCCGGGTGGTCTCTCGTATGATTGGTGATTCGGCAGCATGATAAAGAATTTTCTAGGGCAGGGCTTGTTGAGCTGTTAAATAGTAAAATTCAGTCAGGTCTTTGGACATGCATATTACATATGTATTAGGTGAATTTACATATAATGAATTTCAATGGAGCTAATTTGCATATTTGCTGATCAGCCTAAAGACCTGATTGGATTTTACTATTTGATGGGTTGATTAGCTGAAGAGGTCAGCCCTAGAATTTAGAGTCAATAAGGCAATCAGAAACTGCTCCACGCACGGGAAAAAAATACTATTCGTCCAAGGTTGCAACCCAATTGAATAAATAGTCTACAGAAGTGGTTCCCAACCTTTTGACTTCTGTTGAACTCCCCCCCCTTTATCATTACTGGAACCCGGGGCCCCTGCTGAGTCATTATTGGAATCCATTGACCCCCCCACTGAGTCATTATTGAAAGCTGGGGACCTAATCTGTTTATATTTTTTCATTTTCTAAGCAGTCGTGGACCCTTGGAGAAGGCTTCGCGGACCCCCAAGAGTCCCCACACCACAGGTTGGGAACCACTTGTCTACAGCCTCAGAAATTTGCAAAACATTTTGTATGGCGGTCCACTTAATACTTTCATGTCTATAACAAAAAAGAAACATTCCTACTCCCCCTTTACCAAGACTCTAGTTTTTTTTATTTTTATGCATTTACGTCACTACTGCTTCTTGCTTCCAACACACATTCCTCTGCAGCTCACACCTCAGCCCACAGAAAAAGTGGCAGGGTTTTTTTTTAAAGTAATGCGGGGAGTGTCAGTGCTTTGAATGTGCAGATACTGTCTGGTACTGAGTACCTGGACTTCTTTATTTTGAAAGGGAGAGTACCTGCACTTCTCAGAAAGAATTGAATACCTTTAATTGAAGAGTACTTGCAATTTTCATAAGAAAACAGATATTAGGGGATTGTGGCCCACATTCCTCAACAGGTCACAGCTGACCAGGGCCAGGACAAAACATGTGGCTATGGTTTTCTTGGTAATGAGGTCATGGTTATGGCTTTCTTGGTGAAAAATTAAAGCTTTATTAACAGAAACCATCTGAGAGATCTAGTGCTCGATTCCAAGGCAGCAGTAACTCCTCTCTGTAAAGAACCGTCAAGCGAGCCGCAGATAGGCAGTCCTCTTAAAGAGCATCTTCGCCGCCAGCTTAGCGCCTTATGATTGCAGCGTCGCTCGCCGCGGGGGCGGAATTACGCGCTGCCACACCACATTTCAACGAATTAGGGCTGCACTGATTTAGAGACCCAGAAAGTTGCAATGTCCTCCAGCATCCTAGTGTCACGCAGAGATTAAGGGGGGGGTAGATGTGGGGGAGGTTGTCAGACGAGTCCCAATTTGTCGGCTTGCTGGAGGTGAGCCGCAATCATGGAGTCTGCGATTTGTAGAACAAGAGTGATAGGGTCAAACAAAATCTCAACGTTAACTGATGCTTTGTGTGTCTGAGATGTGGAAGAACCACTTAAAGGATTGAGGGGGGATTAGAGGGGAGGGTCGAAATTATTTCGTGGTGGCTACAGAAATGGATCCTGGTTTACTAGAGTTCTATGAAAAACAGAAAATCCCATTAAGCACTATATGAATAAACCTCAAACCCGGGAGAGGTTTGCATTGCAGCTTATAAACAGGGGTGTGCAAAGCTGCAAAGTTTTTTGTTTAGAGCCTGTGGGAATGCTGGCCACCATGCAAAGCTGAAAAGATGTTCGTTCTTACAAATTCACTTCAAAGATATGAATTTTGAAACAATCATCATATATCAATATTTTAACACTGACATATAGAGATATAGCTGGGCAGCTGTCAATAATGAGCGTATTTTCTACAGAGGGATTCCAAGCATCATAGACAAGAAGTCTGGAGTTCAAGGTGCCTGATGTCACTTGCAACCCTGAGGTGCAGGGACATCTTAAGGATTTTAGGGGCCCTGAGCCAAAAGCAATTTGGGGGCCCTTTTTCGGAACAGCTTTCATTGCATTATCCAATTTTATCTCTCTCCTGCCCTCTTTGCCCAGGTCACTGACATTGCACGGGCACACTGGTCCAAATTCTAAATATGTTTACATCTTATATGCAAGGGTAGTGACGTGTCTTTTCAAAATTATTATACAGCAACAGCGCTCTAATATTATTAAAAATACTATTAGCGGTCCCTGCCCGGTTTTCATAAGCGAGGTCCTTTTTTGATCTAACAGAAAGTTTGTTTATGGATGTTGCATGGTGTTAAATAACATGTCTGCAAAATGTCACCTTTAGACTCCCATAAATCACATGCATTATGAATAAACTAAAGGAAAGCGGTATTTAAAACAATTGTTTTAAGAATTATTCAAGGTAATAAGACACAAATGTCTGTAGAACAGAGCTGGCTCTGTCAGTGGGCGAACCTCACAGGCTGGGCCCTGGGCCAGAGCCCATTTTGCCCATACCTTAAAAACTCACTGCCGAGGTGCAAGGCTCCTAGTCACTAAAAGGTTCCCATCTACAATTTCATGTTATGTATGGGCCCTCAAATTCTTGTACCCAGCTCTGATCCATTGTGCAGTGGGGAAGCCACACACAAAATGGCCTCACCTCCCTCGACCTACTGCTGCCTCGTGGTGGATGTACGTAAGTACGCCGTCCGCCTTATAACTCCGGCCAACTCTTCCACCCTCACCCCCAATTTCAAAATAATACCTGACATGCTTCCACCCTAAAAAAACACCCTCTCCACCACCCTCCTCTCACAAAGTCTCAAGATGAAAATAGCACCGAGCCCCCCGAGCCCCAGCATTACTTCCATCCAAACATACATTTAACACACATTGGAACTAATAGGTCTCGCCTTTGGGGCCTATTGGCTTTGCCAGTAGTTTTGCCATGCATGCAGCATTGATAAAAATAAAAGAGGAAACAAAGGCTGTGACGTAGCCAGCGGTATCATTTTGTTGGTGTGCGCACGAAGCATGGGTGCCCTCAAAATGATTATTTTTTTTCTTTTTGTTTATCAATCAGGGTTGGATCAGTAACCAAAAATTGAACAAACTAGTGTAAGAGGATGGAGGTGAGCAATGCAATGCAGGTGGGGGAAACAACACAGAGGGGTGAGGAATCATGGCGGGTTGGGTAGGAAAACAACAGGAGGGTGGGGGAAGCAACAGTGGGCGGCGGGCGCAACACAGTGGCACGAGTAGTATGCAAGCAACACTGAGGGCTTGTGAATGGGGCAAATGAAGAGAGAGGGAAGGCGTGGGGATGAGCAAGAGTGCAACGTGCAGCAGGGGAGAGAAGCACATAGGCAAGAAAGCAAGAGGTGAAAAGAAGCACACCAGGGCAAGTATATCATGAAGTGGGGCTTGGAGAAGCACACAGCCATAGAAAGAGCAACATGAAAGTGGTGGAGGTGGGAAGTACCAAAGGAAGACAGCTGGAAAACACATGCACTCTCATGGTATGCCTAGGCAAAAAGGAAAAAGTAGCACCTGTAAGAAAGCAGTGGAAAAACACAAGTAGGGCATCTATGCTCCAGGGGAAGGACAAACACCTAAAGAGGAAGTAAAGCCAGCACTTACCCATGAATTACAAGTGAGGAAATGAGACAATAAAGCCAAATGGTGGTAAGTAATGAGCAGGCTCTAAGCTTACTTTAAGCTGGTAATACATCTCGCAAAAAGACAGAAAACGTGGTGTCTATTATGCAAAACCTAAAAACCACTAAGTCCCAAAAATCCCTGTCCAACTTTCTCTTTATTAATTTCCTTTCCAACCGAGATATAAAATATACAACTTTTTGTCCTGCCACCATCTCACGCCACCCTCTGTACTTTCCACCCTTCCTCACCTGAAGCCAATCTGTAGAACTTGCACTCATAGCGCCTTCCTGGGATCCGTGTAAGAGCATCCTGGAACACCCTATGAGTTACTGGTCAGAAGATACAAGGGGGTCACAGCCAAGATAGCTGTTAACACTGCCAGAGCACAATCCCTGTACCAGTGGTTCCCATGGGCCTGCAGAGACCCCAGAGAGGTGGGGAAATATGGATGAGACTGTGGACCACTTCACTCAGGTCGCCGGACTCCAAGATAAGGCAGCAGAAAGACCAGTGTTATCTAGCATTCATGCTGAGGGCCATATATGATAAAATGGTACTTCATAAAAAATACTTTGAAAAACACAGAAAATGTTCTCCTGCGCTGTACATAACTAGGTAAATGTGCAGAGCAATATTCGGAGTGCATTTGCCTGCTTGGCTGGGTCCGTTAAGCATGAAAATGGTCAAATTATGGAAAGAAAATTAAAGTGCCAATGCCAAGGACAGCCAGGACACTTTACACTTAACTTTGGCCTGTGGAACTAGAAGCTTTGTTTAGAGGTTGGATGACGGGATACCCTGTCACAAACGTGATGGATATCTCATGCACCACATTATAAGCCTGTTGGAGCCGATGGAGCCCGCAATATGGATAGCTACCAAGTTTGACGGAGTATCATATTTGCTCAACCCTAAATGAGGCCTAAGTCAGACCTCTCGCTTGGCTCTGTCTCGGCTCTCCCTAGGAATTGCTTAGCTTGCCCAGCAGTGCAAGCGTGCAAGACGTTTAATCTGTGCACAGCGTACAGGGGTTGGGCTGCTACCCCTCTTGTGATCATTGCTGTAGATGGGGTAGAGAAGGGTTGGGTGTCTGGCGGTAACTGGGATCTGTTCTGGGTGTGTTTTTTCATTATTGTTGTAAACCAGGAGTTGACTAGTGGTTGTCTGGGTTCTGGGTGGGAGCCCATTTGCTGTTGGCTTTTGAGCATAAATTCTGACCTCTCAGACTGACTCTGTGGCATTGCTAACTTACCCTTGTTGCCCTGTAAGGCGTTACAGGCTGGGTGGCTGTGCATTGCAGTGGAATGAAGTGTGCCAATGATGACACTAGGGTGAGGCTAGTGCTTAATTTGTGCTGGTGTTTGCCAGTGCTTGGTACTGGCACTTATTAACACGGGCACTTATTCTTGACAGTCCACCACATGGTGGCAATGTCTATTTTTGAGCGGAGCTTATAAATTAGAAAAAGTGTTCGAAAAATAATTGCACTGTAGGGTCAAACCATCCCTTCAGCATAAAGTGACCTGGAACTACCCTGGCACTCATAATAGTTTTACAAATTAAGCACTGGATGAGGCCAGCTGATGGATACTGGCTGTTTAATTGACTTACTGAGAGTTTGTAAGGCACCCCTTTCACATTTTTGGTGATGGTCACTAGATGGAAAACTAAAGATTGCCTGCAAAATCACACTCTAGAAACAAGAAGGGCTTTAGGCACAGTCGGGTCTTTATGGCAACCATTGTATGAAAAATAGTGGGGGCCAATAAACAAATGGATGTTCCCCGATTTAGACAAAAGAGGGCTTTCATTGATTTCTAGTGAGTAATATGTGAGGAATAAGCCTTGTTGAATAAACCCCGCCTCCTCCCACTCAAACTCAGCCAGTTACATCATCACCAGACCCTGGGACAGCTCAGTCACAGGTGTGGTCATTCTCTAGGCCCAGGTGAAATTTCCATTTTGCTGTTGTAACCTTTCATAATTTTATGAATGTTGAGTTAGGGAACTATGCCATTATGCCACGTGGTGCAATTATGCTACATTCGAGCAACATTTGGCACAAGACGGCCAGGACGCGAGCAGCTGTAGTTTGTGGTACTTGTGTTTTCTCAATTTTCTTTGTAGTGTAAAATGCGTTCTCTTCTCGAAAATGACTTAAGGGTGTATTTTGTGCTAAAATACAGGGCCAAATGCCAACTTTGGACTTGGCGTGATTCCCACATTATTTTTGCAGAACTTCGGGTAATTTCGCAAAAGCACATTAGATGAATTTCGCACACCCCCATCATTTACACCAGCTAGATCACCAGGAACCCATGAATCTGCAGAGGGCCATTGTGGGACCAACTAGTGTAGGCCAGCCTGCGACATCAAATCCAACCCCCAGAGCAAACCCGCCGGCGTCAAAGGTTCCACATCACTTACGCGTCTTCGTCACCCGCCTGCAAGCCAAGCCAGTGCTAGATCACCAGGAACCCATGAATCTGCAGAGGGCCATCGTGGGACCAACTAGTGTAGGCCAGCCTGTGGCTTCAAATCCAACCCCCAGAGCAAACCCGCCGGCGTCAAAGGTTCCACATCACTTACGCGTCTTCGTCACCCGCCTGCGAGCCAGGCCAGTGCTAGATCACCACGAACCCATGAATCTGCAGAGGGCCATTGTGGGACCAGCTAGTCTAGGCCAGCCTGCGACATCAATCCAACCCCCAGAGCAAACCTGCCGGCGTCAAAGGTTCCACATCACTTACGCGTCTTCGTCACCCGCCTGCGAGCCAGGCCAGTGCTAGATCACCAGGAACCCATGAATCTGCAGAGGGCCATTATGGGACCAGCTAGTCTAGGCCAGCCTGTGGCTTCAAATCCAACCCCCAGAGCAAACCCACCAGCGTCAAAGGTTCCACATCACTTACGCGTCTTCGTCACCCGCCTGCGAGCCAGGCCAGTGCTAGATCACCACGAACCCATGAATCTGCAGAGGGCCATTGTGGGACCAGCTAGTCTAGGCCAGCCTGCGACATCAATCCAACCCCCAGAGCAAACCTGCCGGCGTCAAAGGTTCCACATCACTTACGCGTCTTCGTCACCCGCCTGCGAGCCAGGCCAGTGCTAGATCACCAGGAACCCATGAATCTGCAGAGGGCCATTATGGGACCAGCTAGTCTAGGCCAGCCTGTGGCTTCAAATCCAACCCCCAGAGCAAACCCACCAGCGTCAAAGGTTCCACATCACTTACGCGTCTTCGTCACCCGCCTGCGAGCCAGGCCAGTGCTAGATCACCACAAACCCATGAATCTGCAGAGTGCCATTATGGGACCAGCTAGTCTAGGCCAGCCTGTGGCTTCAAATCCAACCCCCAGAGCAAACCCGCCGGCGTCAAAGGTTCCACATCACTTATGCGTCTTCGTCACCCGCCTGCGAGCCAGGCCAGTGCTAGATCACCACGAACCCATGAATCTGCAGAGGGCCATTATGAGACCAGCTAGTCTAGGCCAGCCTGTGGCATCAATCCAACCCCCAGAGCAAACCCACTGGCGTCAAAGGTTCCACATAACTTATGCATCTTCATCACCCACCTGCGAGCCAGGCCAGTGCTAGATCACCACGAACCCATGAATCTGCAGAGGGCCATTATGGGACCAGCTAGTCTCGGCCAGCCTGTGGCATCAATCCAACCCCCAGAGCAAACCCACTGGCGTCAAAGGTTCCACATCACTTACGCGTCTTCATCACCCGCCTGCGAGCCAGGCCAGTGCCACAAGCAGCTCTGCCCATCCACAGGGAGGAGAAAGGGCCAGAGCTCTTTCAAATAGAAATCATATTATGTTCTATTAAACCATGATTAAATTATGTAATCAAGGAAGCAGTCCTGTGTGCCTAAGCTCTTAATTAGCTCGATTCACATCTCGCCACGGATCTCCTTGAGTGTTCAGAGCTTTGCTTTCTGGCGCTGGTAACAAGAACACAAAGTCTGTCCTGCTTGTGTTTGTTGCATACAACTTTTGTGAAAGTTGTGGAAAAGGCCCCTGATGAAGGGACCCTTTCGTTCGGACCTCTGCAATGCGAGCCTCCTTGATTTGGCTTTATCCCAGTCTTCTTCCTGCTTTTTTGGTTTATTGACTTGTTCTAGGTACTTGTGAGTTTTAACTAGGCCTGGGTGAAATCTTAATTATGCTGGCAAAGTTTGTGAAATTCTAAGTGCTGTGTTACACGAAATATGCGTTTTTTCATAATTTCACCTTAGACTGTTTCAAGGACGTGTTGGTCGCCGGCGTGGGAGACTGGTAAGTGCCTAACATGTCTCCCTGAGAGACATTTCCTGCTCAGCTAGACTCCTGCCAATGTCTTGCAAAACTGAAACTGTAACTGTAATTTCATGGAATTTTGGGAAATTTTATAAAAAATTCAAAAATTTCACACAGCTCTACTTTTATCCGTTTGATATTTCCATCGGTCCAGTTAGTGTGTGCCTCTTGGCTCTAGAGGGAGATATCTGGTTCTAGATGAAATCTCCTGTTCACCCCAACCCAAAATGTCAGGCATTTATTTTACTCCTTCCTTATTATTTGATAATTCGCTCTCAAACTGGTAGCGTCCAATACTTGCGTGCACACTACCAACCCAACGGCGGACACTCAGACCCGCGCTTCCCAGATAGTCACAATTCGGTGCACATCATCCGCAGGCTTAGCCGTTGAATAATACGCTGCTTTGCAGAAACACATTGGGATTTTCAAACGAATGGTGCACACAAAGAAATAGTCAATTCACAATTCCATAAAGCGTCAACTTGATCCTTTATTGTGTTTCAACATCGTCCTATAAAAGTATCCAAAACAACAGCCTTTCCAATATTTGATACAAGCACTCTACAGAGCCACCCTCATAACAGAACCTCAGCACCAAGCTTCCTGACATACATTCAATCACTGATTTAAAGCATTTCATGTTATTTATAGGTTTTAATTCAGAACTGAAATAGGTTTTGAATTGTAGGATCAATGGGATCTACACCAACTACGGAATCAGTATGGGACATAAGTCAATTTAAAATATTGATACTTCAAAATGCAAATTGAAAAACCATTATTGTTTCCTGGAATGGGCACTTGCCTAGTTTTTCATAATTCAGATTATAAGCACGGTTATTATCTATTGGCTCAGTGAGGCTACGTGTATGGGGATGTCTCCAGTCTTGATGAATCGGGTCATTAGCAAGTCCCAGATAAAGCAGGTAAACGTACTGCTACCCCTCTGTTATTGGCTAATTTAAATCACATCTGTGTTTACCCTTCAACTGTTTGCTATCACGTCACAACTATGCACACCCTTCCGCTATTGGCTAACTGAGATCATGTTTATGTTAACCCTTCCTCTATTGGCTAACGCAGATCATTTTTATATTTACCCTTCCTCTACTGGCTAATTGAGGTAACACGTATTTTACTCTTCCATTATTGGCTAATTCAGGTCATAAACATGGTAACGCTTCTGTTATTGGTCGGTTTGGAGCATGAGGTGGCTGCTCCCAGTGAAGTGTTTCCATCTGCATTTTAGTGGGTTCCTCAGTTGACTCTCCTATGGTGTATGGCAGCCACCATCATAGATGCTCCGTCGGCTTCATCTGAAGGGGCCTGGGGCTCTTGAGACACCCATTGTGCTGTTATGGGATGTGTTGCTCCTGTATTCATCGAAAGGCAGCAGAATGGAATCTATTTTGCATCATTTCAATTATTTAGGTAATAAAGGGAGGGAGAAAACCAGTTTCACCCGTTTGCAAAGGGCAAACATCTGGGTTACGCACGAGGCACCACCAGTTTGCTCTGTTGACTAAAACATAAGTTGCTAAATAATTTTGTTCCATTTGAGACTCTCGGTGCCAGTTTAAGTAATATGGCTTCATGTGTATACTTGGGTCAGACGTCTTCATTCAGATAGGGCCTGATTTAGAGTTCAGTGGATGGAGCAGATAGTACTTCTGCCATCCTTAGGAATCTCCACCCACCAAACCTAGAGTTGTCCACCAACTTTGCAATCAACTCTCAACATTGACAGGAACCTTCATTATCGCGGCTGCTATCAATCTAGAAAAAGGCTGACAGATAGACCTGTCAGCCATAACAGCCGGACGGCCAACTTTTCCAAAGTTTTTTCTTTTTCAAAAACAAAAGTGGAAGTTTGTCTCTGGAAAACAAAAAAAGCTAGTGGTTCCCACATCCTGGGAGTCGTTTTTTTTTCCTTGCCAATAATTCTACGTTTTTCCTGTTAATCAGGGACAGAAAAATAAAGACCTTAGACTATCTACCCTTAATTGGGTGCGTGGTGTAAAGTTCTCCCTACAACAGCCCCCACCCACTCCATCAGGAGAAGCATTCCATTGATAGGCTCAACACGGACTCCCTCAATGGAATACTTCTAATACGCCAGACTCTAAATGAGGTGGACAGACTAAGGGTTTGGCAGACTGAGTGCCACTATTCTACCCACCAAACTTTAAATCAAGCCCATAATCTCCATGAATCGAGCCATGCCGAATCTCCATCAGAGACCCAGGCCCTAGACAGCGCTCCCATACCTGGGCAGGCTTTCCCCTTCAGTTTTTTAAAAGACACAGGATTTGAAAACCCTGCAAAGATCCCTACCAGGTTGACAGAAATGAATATATTGACGTAGCTGCTGCTGTGCCCAGACATTGTTAAGTAATCGACATTTTTGGATCGGTGCCGGAATCCTGCAAAGAAGAGCCATTCTCCCCAGCCCTGGGAATTACCCAGACTTCCAAAGTTTGAACAACTCCGGGCCAGGAGAATTGCGCTCCGCAGTTATTAACTTCCCATCTGGTGCTCTTTTTCCGAAAGGGAGGATGTTTACATGTTTCCTGCAGAGAAAAGCTGTTCTGGTTCAGAGAAATTGTACGTTCTCAGAAATAGCAGACGAGACCAGTTTGAGCAACTGGGGTTATAGGTGTCGCCAGCTGCCCTTTTAT
Organism: Pleurodeles waltl; assembly: GCF_031143425.1. NCBI lineage: Eukaryota > Metazoa > Chordata > Amphibia > Caudata > Salamandridae > Pleurodeles > Pleurodeles waltl. Next base: position 58,384,822 of record NC_090451.1, on the reverse strand, counting down.
TTGTAAGTATGATTGGGGTGCTTCAGACTGACACCCATTATCTCGCTTGAGGACTTGGCTGCTGACAACGGGCGCCTCCATCCCTCGCGGGCTCGCGCGCGCAGAAATAAGAAATGCCTCCACCCCCGCTCCCCTCCTGGTACCCGCGCCCCTGAGGCCAGCGCCTCCATCTTCGCTACAATGAGATTCTGAGACCCATCAAGAGTGGGAAACACTGGAGGTGAGGGGGCAGATGCTGGATCACTTGTTAGGATAAATTGAGTTATGGCGTGCTGTTAAGCGCACAACAAGGCAATGGTTCATTTTTTTTCAGTTCCCACCAAACACCGTTATTGATGTGAGTGGCCATTACCCCACCCGAGTTAGAGAATGTAATGGCTGGAGGAATGCTTTCGATATTTGAGGTTTATCACTGTATAGTTTGGAACAGTGCTTAATTTGTAAATAAAAACGTGCTGGTGCTCAAAGCCCCCTCTTAAACACGCGGCTGCTGCAATTAATTGTGGGAACATACTGAGGCAGCCTAAACCCGAAGCCATCTCGGGCCTCTTCAATCCATTTACAGCCGCTCCCTGCCCCTTCAGCTCATGCTTGCAGTTTTTTTATTTCTCCCTTTATGACACTTTTTCGTTGTTCTCTTCCTCCGTCTTTCCCATATGTGTCTTTTGCTCGCAGCAAATGCTTGAGGCAGAAGAATAAGCCCCGGCCCTCAAAAATAAGTGTCTGTGCTCAGCACCGGAAACAACAAGCACAAATTAAGCACTGGTTTGTAATAATTCCCAATGTTCACCTGCACGCCACCGGCGGAGGCAGAACGGTTGAGAGTATTCTCCCTTTTACCTGTCTTCATGTCTCTTATCACCATGCATACATCAATCAGTTTCAAAATGCCTTTTAATAAGCAGCGGAGAAGCGGAGGGCCTGGTTTATTGATCGGCTGCCCGCCCATGATCCACCAAGATGATGGAAGACATTAGCTATGCCACCCTGACACACCACCGCCAACCACACTGGGGGACCACGTCAACCACACTGGGGGACCACGTCCAGCCACCCCCGGGCCCTAGCAGAAGCCTCCGACATAGAAGCTCTTGGGAACACACAGAACATTTGGTGAGCGTCCACCGTTTTCCAGGTGGCCACACCACATTTTTTGTTTTTTTCCGAAACAATCTCACAGAGCGGGAGTTTGTTTTTGAAAACAAAATACTAAGGACCCTGACGCCGTGGGAGTTTTCTCCGATGGTGTGGGGGATCATTAGTAATTTTTTCTCTTCAGGACTGCCAGGAATTCTGAACCTCGACCCGGGGTGGGCGGTCTGACGTTGTTACACCGACGACCCTACTCCTTCAGGCCTGTGGGTGCAAGGTTTCCGAAGGGTGGGCCATGGAGGGGACCAATGCCTAAAACGTGACAGTCCCCCCAACTCAAAAGAGAGCTGGAGGGCCAGCGGTTCGACAGACACTGTAGCCCCCCATCTTTGTGGCGGAGCACCCTGTACGCAAACTAGAATTCAAGCCCTAGGTATACATTCTGATGTCAGTATCATTCATATGTCAGTATCATTCATATGTCAGTATCTTAGACAGTGCAAGACCCAAGGCTTCCTCTTCCATGTTCCTGGTATTCAAAAGTTCTCTCTCTTTCTCTGTCCTTCTCTTTCTCGCTGTCCCTCCCTGTCTCTCTCTCAGTCTCTAAATCTCTCTCTTGCTCTCTCTTGTCTCTATGTGTCTTTATATCTCTCTCTCTGTCCCTCCCTGCGTCTCTTTCTCTCTCTCTTGTCTTTATATCTCTGTTTCTCTCTCTCTCTGTCCCTCCCTGCGTCTCTCGCTCTTGTCTCTATATATCTCTCTTCTCTCTCTGTCCCTCCCTGCCTCTCTCTCTCTCACTCTTTCTCTCTCTGTCTCTCTCTTGTCTCTATGCCTCTCTACATCTCTCTTTCTTTGTCTGTCTCTCTCTCTCTCCCCTGCGTCTCTCTCTTGTCTCTATGCCTCTCTACATCTCTCTTTCTTTGTCTGTCTCTCTCTCCCCTGCGTCTCTCTCTTGTCTCTACGCGTCTCTGCATCTCTTCTCTCTCTCTCTCTCTGTCTCTCCCTGCGTCTCTCTCTTGTGTCTACGCGTCTCTGCATCTCTTCTCTCTCTCTCTCTGTCTCTCCCTGCGTCTCTCTCTTGTGTCTATGCGTCTCTGCATCTCTTCTCTCTCTCTGCCTCTCGTCTCTCTCTTGTCTCTATGCGTCTCTGCATCTCTTCTCTCTCTGTCTTTCCCTGCGTCTCTCTCTTGTCTCTATGCGTCTCTGCATCTCTTCTCTCTGTCTCTCTCTCCCCGCGTCTCTCTCTTGTCTCTATGCGTCTCTGCATCTCTTCTCTCTCTGTCTTTCCCCGCGTCTCTCTCTTGTCTCTATGCGTCTCTGCATCTCTTCTCTCTTTGTCTGTCTCTCTCTCTCTCTCCCCTGCGTCTCTCTCTTGTCTCTATGCGTCTCTGCATCTCTTCTCTCTTTGTCTGTCTCTCTCTCTCTCCCTGCGTCTCTCTCTTGTCTCTATGCGTCTCTGCATCTCTTCTCTCTCTCTCTCTCTCTCTCTCCCTGCGTCTCTCTCTTGTCTCTATGCGTCTCTGCATCTCTTCTCTCTCTCTCTCTCTCTCTCTCTCTCTCTCTCTCTCTCTCTCTCTCTCTCTCTCCCTGCGTCTCTCTCTTGTCTCTATGCGTCTCTGCATCTCTTCTCTCTCTCTCTCTCTCTCTCTCTCCCTGCGTCTCTCTCTTGTCTGTATGCGTCTCTGCATCTCTTCTCTCTCTCTCTCTCTCTGTCTCTCCCTGCGTCTCTCTCTTGTCTCTATGCGTCTCTGCATCTCTTCTCTCTTTGTCTGTCTCTCTCTCTCTCTCTCCCCTGCGTCTCTCTCTTGTCTCTATGCGTCTCTGCATCTCTTCTCTCTCTCTCTGCCTCTCGTCTCCCTTCCAGTGCCTCTCCAGAGCTTGTCCCCCTGAGCGCCATCTCAGTAGTCCCAGGCCTGGTTTCTGCTCCGGCATCAGCTGTAAACATAAACCCACACGAGTATGAGTTTTCGCATCACCCAACACCCAAAGAAGCAGATTATGAAATAAACAGCCGGAGCAAACAAGTGCCCTAATGTGTTCTTCACCCTTCAGTGTGCTTTATTGTCCAATATCTCCGAAGAAGAGATGCAAACATGAAACCGTTTTTCCACTCCTAGAAAGTCTCATAAAATCGTTTAGCATGAAGGGATCCTGCACAGTGAAACAGAACCAAACATTATAAAGGTGTTTTTAATGCTATTTAACAGCCACTTTTGATGCATGCAGGCAATTAGGAATAATACAGGAAAGTCGTTTTCTGTTTCTATATTTTTATTGAGTTTATGGAGAAGAGAAAGACAGGAAGCAATGATACATTTTTCAGATAGCACCAGCATCTTGTTGTTCACCTGGCCGTCTAGCACCCACCTCTGTGACGTAAGCATTGTGAGCCAATCAGGCGAAAGAAAACACATGTCCTCAGGAGAAAACTCACTGTACTTTCTAAGAGGAATAACAAGGGGGCGAGAAAGGGGCAATAAACGTCACAGGGACCGATTGACGTAGACCCTTTACATCTAGCGCCTTCCCCACGATGTAGGCCAAATCCTTTGGCCGCTACGCACGGTTTTCTTCAGATCTCATCTTCGCTCACTGCTTCTTGTATCTAATGTTCGACTTTTTGCTTTCCTCAAAGTCTCTTTGGGGATCAGCCAAAGCCCAGGCTTTCTGCACCTGAAGCCCCACCAGATGCCACTAGGAGGCGCTACATTTCAACACCAACAGTTACATATTTATGGTTTGGAGCTCAGACCTCCTGGGTTGCGTAGTTTCGCTTGAGCCTGGAAATAGAAGCTCTTTCCTTCCCTTATAGAAAAGCCTCCTGCTCCTGGAGGCAACGAGTGTGACTTTTTCCGTTTGTCACATAGTTCCCCAAAACTGTACCAGAGTCCGAGGATGTCCCCAAGAGTTGCGAATGGCCTTACCGATCCCTTCTCACTCACCTTTGATTGCAGAAGTTTCTAGATTCACTCTCTGATGTTTTCTCCATCATCTAACCAAGAGACTCCCAGGATTCTTGGGCGCGAGACTCCTAGTGAACTATCCACCTCCCCCATCTCTCTCCAGTTAGACCACTTAAGCTCTTTCACAATTCCCTCAATCACCATGTCCTTGAAGTCAATACTACCAACTGGGCTTCTAACTTTCAGCAATTCGTGACTCAGTGCCTCCCCTGGAGCCAAGTCAGCTCTGCCAGGGTCCTGTCGTGCATTGTCCCACCTGTGCACCTGGGGTGGTGCCACACTGCATGTGGAGAAAAATACTTTCTTGTCTCTAGAGGTCTTTGTTCCGACCTCTTTAGGCAGAAGACGGCATCTGGCTACAGTGGCCGATTGGCAGGCCCACATGGCCACCGTGTGTCAGGAGCAGTGTGGTCTCTTTAGAAATGCCATGCTTAAGCAAGTGCCATTATTGGCTCTTTCAGGCCTTACCTCTGCGGCCTCAGCTTTCACCATTACTTATGGAGCTCATCGCGCCACTACACTGGGTGGGTACCTGAGGTGTCCCAAGCCCTACACCGGACCTTTGGAGGCCACGGGTTCCTCTTAGGTGACGTCCACCTCTGTTCACTGTCCCATGCCTGCCATAAGGCCCTCAGCGCATGCCTGGAGTATCCTGCAGCCCTCTCCAGGCTCTGTGTAGAGAGACACGGTCTGCCCTAGGTGCTCACCCTCAAGACAGAGGGGGACGCGATCACCTCTCAGCGTTTTTAGAGGTAGAAACCTTTTTGACATTGGCCATAGAACCAGCCCGAGGGTCTCTCAGTTTCTCCCCTCTCCCACACAAGGCCACTGTCCTCAGCCATAGCCAGAGAAGAGCTGGACCTCCACAGAAGGTTGTTAGTCTGGGCAGGGCCGACCCTAAATCTGATTGACCGGGACAGCGTCCTGGGCAGAAAGAATATTTGGTGTTTGTTGTGGGGAAAGGGGGGTTGTTTCAGTACGTCGGGCAGAAGGTGGGAGGAAGATGGGAGGAGGGCAGGGAGTTGATGGGGTGCTAACAATTGTGCTGAGGTACATTAAGGGCTGATGATAAAGTCCTTAATGGGACCCGATTGAGACCACGTGCAATGGATGAGCTGCTGTTTGAATGACATTAATGAGGCAGCTCCCGGCTGCGCCCCTCGGAATATTGGCGCCCTGGGCCCAGCTCGCCCATGCCAAGACCAGCCCTGACTGTTGGAACCCGGCTACCTTCACCCCAGAAAGGCTTTTTTAATGCAGAGTTGGAGTCTTTCTCTAACCTTAGGACCCAGACCATCTAAGATATCTACTTGCTGCTTCTCCAAAAATACTGGAGTGCAATCTGTAGAGCTCAGTGCTTAACATGTGGCGAGGGGTGGTAGGTGTTGGGCACCAGCACTTACTTTGGGGACCAGGATTTTGTTTCCTCGCCAGACTTTTGACCAAGAGCAAAACAGCCAAAGGCCTCAAATGCAGAAAGAACGAAGAAGACGAACATAGGAAGATGGTGACATAGGGTGACAGCAGGAAGAAAAGAGATCCTGCAGGAGGGTGATAAAGAGAAAAGAAGATTGGGTGGTGGAAAAAAGAGGCGCAAGGCAGAATCAAGACTAGGCCACCTTGCTGTGCAAAAGTGTGCAAATGCGGAAGGTGTGAGTATCTGGCAAGTATTATAGAATACAGGGTGTTTTATGCACATATCTCTGATAAAAACATGAATTTGACATTGATTTGGGAACTAAACATGTAAAAAGTCCACTTGGCGAAGAAATGTCCTCAGAATGCAAACCCTGTTTCTGGCACCTTGAATTTAGCATCATGTACTTCTGGTCCAGAAGTGAACTGGGAGAACATGAAATCCTTTGTAGTGCCAGCTGGAGACTCCATCCTCTCAGGGGTGGTGCATGAAAGAAGCATTGGGGACCTGCTGCTCCAAGTAGACTCTGGCTTCACTGCTGGATATAAACCTTTTTGAGGAGCAACAGGCATAAGGGGTTCTACCAAGCAGAAGGACATTTGTATATCAATCAATCCATCAAAGCATCTGTGAAGCGCACTACTCACCCTTGAGGGTCTCAAGGCGCTGGGGGGTGGGGGGATTACTGCTCGAACAGCCAAGTGTTGAGGTGTCTCCTGAAGGTAAGTCGGTCCTGTGTCTGCCGCAGGTGGGTGGGAAGAGTGTTCCACATCTTGGCGGCGAGGCGGGAGAATGATCTGCCACCGGCGGCTGTTCTGTGGATGCGTGGGACGGTGGTGAGGGCAAGGTCAGCGGAGTGAAGCTGTCGGGGTGTAGAAGGAGAGCCGTCTGTTGAGGTATTCTGGTTCGGTGTTGTGCAGTGCCTTGTGAGCGTGGGTGAGGAGTTTGAACGTAATTCTCTTGTTGACGGGGAGCCAGTGCAGGTCTCTCAGGTGGGCTGTGATGTGGCAGTGGCGGGGGATGTCCAGGATGAGGCATGTGGGAGCGTTCTGTATGTGTTGCAGTCTTTTCGGGAGCTTGGCCGTGGTTCCTGCGTAGAGAATGTTGCCGTAGTCCAGTCTGCTGCTTACGAAGGCCTGGGTGACTGTCCTTCTGGTTCCAGTGGAGATCCATTTGTAGATCTTCCGAAGCATGTGGAGGGTGTTGAAGCAAGAGGAGGAGACGGCGTTGACTTGCTGGGTCATTGATAGCAAGTCCAGGATGAATCCCAGATTGTGTGCGTGCTCAGTGGGTGTCGGTGCGGTTCCCAGTGTGGCAGGCCACCAGGAGTCATCCCAGGCGGAGGGGGTGGAGCCAAGGATGAGGACCTAAGTTTTGTCAGAATTCAGTTTCAGGCAGCTATTCTTCATCCATTCGGTGATGGCCTTCATTTCTTCGTGGAGGTTGGTTTTGGCAGGGGCCTTGGTGAGGGATCAGCTGGGTGTCATCAGCATATGAGACGATGTTGAGCTTGTGAGATCGGATGATATTTGCGAGCGGAGCCATGTAGATGTTAAAGAGGGTCGGTCTGAGGGACGATCCCTGGGGTACACTGCAGATGATTTTGGTGGCTTCAGAGCAGAATAGCGGGAGGTGGACTCTCTGGGTTCTGCTGGTGAGGAAGGAGGTGATCCAGTCCAGGGCTCTGTTGTGGATCCTTGCATCAGTGAGGCGTGTGCATAGGGTGTGGTGGCAGACAGTGTTGAACACGGCTGAGAGGTCCAGGAGGATGAGGGCTGCGGTGTTGCCGTTGTCAAGTATGTTCCTGATTTCGTCGGTGGTGGCGAAGAGGGCGGTTTCGGTGCTGTGGTTGCTGCGGAATCCGTATTGGGACGGGTCCAGAGTATTGTTCCCCTCGAGGAAGTGAGTCAGTTGTTTGTTGACAATTCTCTCAATGACTTTTGCCGGCAAGGGGAGCAGGGAGATGGGCCGGAAGTTCTCGACATCCTTTGGGTCCGCCATGGGTTTCTTGAGGAGGGCGTTGATCTCAGCGTGCTTCCAGCTCTTCGGGAAGGTTGCAGTCTTGAAGGAACTGTGGAAGATCTTGCAGAGTTGGGGTGCGATGACGAAGCTCTCTTTGTTGAAGATGTGGTGGGGGCAGGGATCGGATGGTGAGCCGGAATGGATGTTGTTCATGATTTTGATGGTGTCGTCGTCGTTGACATGGGTTCAGGAGAGTAGGAGGCCAGTGTGGCTGGGGGGCGGTGAGACTGTGGTGTCAGTGGTTGACAGGGGGTCTGGGTATTGAAGCTGTTATTGATGTCTGCGATCTTGCGTTAGAAGAAGGTGGCTAGGGAGTCGCAGAGGTCTTGTGATAGTGGGAAGTCGTTGATGTCGGCGCCGGGGTTGGAGAGTTCCTTCATGATGTTGAAGAGCTCCTTGTAGCTGTGTGCGTTGTTGTCGATGCGTTCTTTGAAGGCGGTTCTTTTGGCGGTTCAGATAAGTTGGTGGTGTCTGCGGATGGCGTTCTTGAAGGCTGTGTGGTTGTCCGGTGTCTGTTCTTGGTGCCACTTTTTCTCAAGTCCTCGGCATGTTTGCTTAGATTCTTGGAGGTCGGCGGTGAAACAGAAGGCCTTTCTGTCGGTGCGTCTGTTAGAAGGTATCTTGATCGGGCGAGAGTGTTGGCACAGTCGTCAATCTATTGCCTGAGGTTGCGGGCTGCTGTGTCGGTAGTGTCGATAGGTGGGTTCCAGGAGAGGGTGGTGATCAGCTGGTCTTCGACCATCCTCAGCTGCTTGTGGCTATCCAGAAGACCATCCAACTAGGGATCCACTTAGATTCAGGCCCTCATTATGAGTCTGGCGGTCCTAGGACCACCAGACTTGTGGTGGCAGTCTGACCGCTGCCAAAGCGGTGGTGCGACCTCTTTTCTGGCAGTCAGACCGCCACATTATGACCATGGTGAAAGCGCAAAGGTCGTACCTCCGACACCACCAGTTTCCCTCCACAGGAGGAGCTGGCGGTGCCGGCGGTCCTAATCCACAGAACAGCACTGCATGCAACACCGCTCTGGGGATTACGAGTCCCCTCTCTGCCAGCTATTGCATGGCAGTAGCACTGCCATGTAAAATCTGGCGGAGACAGGATGCAGGGGGCCTCTGCACTGCCCGTGCACTTGGCATGGGCAGTGCAGGAGCCCCCATGGACAGCCCCTTCGCGCTTTTCACTATCTGCTTAGCAGATAGTGAAAAGCGCGAAGGGTTCCTGTTGCAACCTACACACTGCAACATTGCCACCGGCTCGATTATGATCCGGCGTCAATGTTGTGGGCTGTTTCTTGCTGGGCCAGCGGGAGGAAACTTTGTTTCCACCCGCTGACCCAGCGGGAAACTCATAATAGGAGCCGCAAGAAGGTCACCACACTGGCAGTGACCTGTCAGCGAGAGTTTGGCGGGTGGCCTTTTCCGCCCACCAAACTTGTAAAGAGGGCCTTAATGTCCAGCCTACCTCCCCTCATCAATGGTCAATTTCTGTATCCATCCTTGTGTCACTGGGTTTCTATGTGTGGATTCCATCGTCGCCAGCCTATCAGCTGGCCACCTGTCTAGGTGAACCAGTGTCACCCAATAAGGTCTAGTGCCCATGACCATCATAATCTGTAAATTGGGGCAGACAACATTTGGTTTTTTCCTGTGGCTAACGCTGATGAAAGAAAATTAATAGGTATGTGTGAGGGAAGCAAGCAGTTGAATGGATCAAAGTACAGGGAAAGTTGACAATGGCTATTGAGAGCCAGGCTCCAAAGGAACTCATTAAAATATTAAATTCCCAGTGAAATCCTTAACAGGCAGCAAATGTGTTCCAAGCCCCTGTACAGCTTCTACGCATCATCTCCCTAGTCCACGACAGCTTGATCTCTGCTGCCGGACAAGGTCATCGTCAACTTGTGACTGGTGAATGCAATGCCGCACACCTAAGCGAGATGCCGCGGTTCTGCTGGCGACACTGTGTGGCCCTCCGTACATAAATCAACTCCTTTGAAGCCTTGGTGGTCAAATCAGTTTTCATGCCTCTATTGGTGGCCTCCTTTCTGAAAAGGCTCTTCTGATTGGCCTCCTTTCTGAAAAGGCTCTTCTGATTGGATACTGGCAAGACACACAAGTACGGTACCCGGGGATGCTTGTGTTAGTACTGTGAGGGGATGAGGCCTGACAGTTCGTTCAGGTCTGTTCCTACTATAGAAGGCCAAGAGTGATTTGTAAATTGTGTTGGTTTGCAATTACATTTATGTGGAGTCTAATAGCCGTAATGAGGTGTCACAGTACTTTTTTTGCAGGCATGCTGCAAGCTACTATGTACATTTAGGTCCAATAGTGAGATTTCACTGGGATTACTGTGGACTTTGATTTTCAGATTAAAAAATGTTGAGCTAAAACTGGTTTCAAATGGTTGGTGTCAAAAAACAATCCAACATATTTAGAATTGAATGCATGCAGAATCACGGTGAAGACACGCATGCTTTGCATAGACAACATGTACACAGTGTGTTTTGTGGTTCCACAGAAGGGCAGTGACAACGTGCACCTCGTTTTGTGCTGCACAGATTGCTAAACTCCTGACAAGACAGCCTCCTAGTGCCAAACGATCTGCACAGTTTCGCATTATTTCTACTTAGCGCTCATTGTATAATTACACCAATACTTTACTTTCATGTAATTGACAATTTAAGTCTGCGCTGTAAAGGGAAATCGCTCATCTTCATTGAATGTTCCATAAGTAATTGCTGCTCACACATTGACTAATTGAGCATACAAACCTTGGTAGGTTTCTCAATGATTAATTGGAAAAGAGGCTATCTGCCAGGTATAATGTTTCTTTTCATTTAAGAGCCACTTTCTAATGAAGAACGCAGTTCTGTCGGCCTGTCCTCTGTGTGACTGCTAACAAATGTTTCACTATTAAATTGGTGCATCTAATACGCTGCAATGCTTCAATTACTTGCTGGTAATCTCATTAGTTGGATTCTGCTCTCTCATCCCAGTTATTACGTCATGAGAGGAGTCGCCACCAAAGAGGTGGCCGCCTTGCTGCAAACTTAGAAGAAGAAAAATGGACATACCTCCCTCCCCAGTGTGCCTACAAAGGACCACCTCTGCCAGTAACCCCCCTGAGCCAACTACCAATGCCACCCCTGCTCACTGCAATCAAGGCTGGGTCTGCAGCAGACGTCATAAATACCGCGACAAGCAAGAATTGGAGACAAGGGATTTCCGGTAAGTAACCAAAGCATTACATCCTCATCAATCCCTTGCCCCTCGTCTTGAGGTTAAAGTAGAGCATGGTGAACTGGCATTGATTACCCACCAATGTAGGTTGTCAGAAAGGGCAAATTCCAGATGCATAGAACAATCCCAGGTGCCAGCACCAAAGTTATCCATCAAGCACTAAAAACCTAAAAGGCAAAGGGATCAACCTGTGTGGCCAGCGATGTAGGGTCTAAAATTAAGGAACACCTGCAAAGGCAACCCTGAAGAGGCAACAGGAATAAGGAACCCAAAGGCGGAACCATTAACCCACAGCTAGCAGTGCAGGGAACAAGTCATGATGGACCGTAAAACGCCAGCTCGAAGACTCTCCAACCAAGGAGGCTTTGCTCGAAGACTCTCCAACCAAGGAGGCTTTGCTTCGCTCCAGCAAAAATGCTAGCCCTTGGAAGAGAAGGTCACAAGAGCCTTCCTCTTTGCGGTGATGGAGGACAGGAACAATAATGCCAAGTAAAAAGGCTCACATGCGAGAAGGGAGAAAAAACAAACCCAACCGTAAGCACCTTTAAAGTCGCAAGAACTAGGCCACAGATACTACACGACTCCCAAAAGAGGGCACAACAGCAAATCAGCCTGCGCAAGTTGCCAAGACAACCAAAGGGGAAGCAAGAAACGGTGCCAGCGGTCACCAACAAGGCAGCAGATTGGTGCCCAGTACACATAAGGGGTGAGGATGTGGCGCTGCGGACAGAGATTCCGACTTTGAAATTGAGGAACCAGGTTTCAGTCTCTTTTGGCTCAAGATCCTGTGATTCTTTGCAAATCATTTAATCTCCCTGTTCCTATAAAAATGAATATGAAGTTATGTAATTTAACCAATGTTCATGTAAAGCACTCCAAAAAATATCATGGTAAAAATTTACTGCAAACACACCATTCACGTGAAAATGTACTGCTAATGAACAGGAACGACAGAACATAGCAGCTGTTTGCTGTACTTTTGTATTTTTACACCACTTTTTTAATGTGAACTGTGTTCTCACGTGAAAAATTGACATGAGGATGCATTTTGGTCTCAAATATAACACTAAACGACAGATAAGTATTTTGCCTAATTATACATAATTTCACTTAATTTCGGCAAAATTTCATGTATTACGCTAAAATAAAAGAGGTGAATTTCACACACATCTACAAAGCAGGGATTAGACCACACACCAAAAAAGATGGAAGAAGACAAGGCTCCAACAAAAACACATGCAATTTTAGGTAAAACAGGACAACGGAAGGTCAAGCTATCAACCCAGTAAATCCAACAAGAAGATTGGGGAGGAACCTCTGGAATCCAGATCAAACAGGTCCACCAAAAAAGGCCAGAGCAACCACAAGAAACAGTTCCAGGGCATCCATGCCCTAAGCTCGAAGGCCCAACAGGCAACCAGGACCATAAAACCCAGAGAAGCCACTAGAGACTCATACAGGGGGACCCTTCTCGATAACCTTGGTGGAGCAGTAGAGGAAGCCACTCCTTTCAGCAAAGACCAAGCAAGTGCCACAGAGATAGATGGTCAGGACTGTCAAAGAAAGCACCCACACTGTGGCACAGCAAACTGCAGGAGGGCGCCACAAAGGGCACATGCCCCCAAGGAGAGGCAAGCGAGAGCCACGTACCCCTTTCTTAAAATCCCCAAATCCCGACCAACAAATTCACTTTTTTTTTTAAGTTTCTTGAGCTTCGCGAAATCCAAAACTCACAAGTTTTATTGCAATAAAAAGGAATTTAAACTTTCATAATCTTTTGTGACAGACTGTTGTCCTAAGAGGCCACAATAGCTGCTGGACAGCCATCACCTCCTCCAAACCTACACCTGAACAAAGTCCTAGGTTCACCTTACCTGAAATGTGCCACTCTCCCTCTCTGAAACCCTCTCCCCTCGTCTGTGGCACTCTCCCCTTAAGAGCCTGACACCCAGCTGCCATACCATTTCTGGCTCCATGATGTGTCGCCCGGGTGACATCTTGCAGCAGTAGATCTGAATTTTCACTTCGCTGGGCGGGTTTAATTTTCCCTCAGGTGAAGGTGAAAAAATGTACCGGCTTTGACAGCTAAAGCTTCTCACAGCCCTTGTTATGATTTGTACTAGTGATCTATGCAATAAACAGATTTCAGAAACTCTGCCAAAATCAGACTAATCTTACCAGCCATGCTGCTGCAGTTTCATGTCTTAAGTGCAAACAAGACAATTTCCATACTTGTCCCCCTCCACTCCTCAGCATCACTCTACTCAACTTTGGAGCTAATGCAAGTCCTTTCTCACTGTCACGCAGAGTTGGAGAGGACAGGCACAGACAACCCTTCTGACAAGAGTCCTGGGATTGAAAGTTCTGTAGACTGCAAGAATTTTAGGAGCAAATCCGTTGCAAACAGTCAGATCCAGCAGAAGAATCCAGCTCAGTGCTAAAGAAAGTCAACAAAACTTTCTAGGCGGTGAGTAATTTAGTGATGGGGCGGACACGGTAGAGAGAACCTCTCTGCTCAGGGGCTGCCATCCTGCGTGCACCAGCACAGTTTAGAACTTAGATATCTGGGACACATCTCTGGGATGCAATAAAGAGGAGAAACCATCTGCAGAATCTCTGTTTCCACTCCATTTCACTTTCCCCCAAGGTAGAGCATTGCCCAGGTCAGTGGTTTAAGTGCCTAGAACCTTCATTAGAAGATGGGGGCCTGAAGCCACTCTGAGGAGTGACAGACACTTCTCCCAGCTGATTGTCTACGAAGAGGTGGCTGTTTGCAGGTGGCTGATGGTGTCTGTGCAGGCAGCAGGGTATTTGTCATTAATGTAATCTGTCTCCTGTACAGTTTGATGCCTCATGTCCCACCACTTACACAGATCAAGACATGCACAAACATTTACACCTATCCATAAAAACACAAGTTCCTAAACAACGTAAGTGGAGTTGGGTGTATTCGTGACTTTGTGTGTGCTGTATCGTGCTCAGATGTACAGTCTCAATCAGGGCCTCACTTATGTTCTGTTAAGTGCTTTAAATCCAAACAAACTGAAACTACAAACTAATAAACATAATTCTCAGCTGTGGAGCCTCAGATGTAATATTAATCTAGCTTTTGGACATTTCCTGCCTTTAAAGTCTCTCTACTTCCTTTGCCTGGATCTAGGACTTTATCCAATTCGATTTGTTGCTCGGCACCTCGTTTTTAGACTTCAAAAATAAAATGTAGATGGATTCTGCCCGACCCTTTAGCTAACTGTCCACTTTATTCTTTTGGCAACTAAGGGCGTGATTTAGAGCAGTGGTTCCCAACCTTTTGATTTTGGTGGACCCCCACTTTAACATTAATGGAACCCAGGGACCCCCCCTGAATCATCATTAGAATCTGGGGCCCCCCGCCTGAGTCATTACTGGAAGCTGGGGACCTAATTTGTCAATATTTGTTCATATTTTTTTATTTTCTTAGCAGTCGCGGACCCCCTGAGAAGGCTTCGCGGACCCCCAGGGGTCCTTGGACCACAGGTTGGGAACCACTGATTTAGAGCTTAGCGGATAGGGTTACTCTGTCGCAAACTTAACGGACATCCCATCTGCCGTATTACGATTCCATTACATCCTATGGACATTGCAATACAGGGGACGGACTATCCATAACATTTGTGAAGGAGTAACCTCTCTGCCCAAACTCAAAGTCAGGCCCTAAATCTTTTACACGTCCCCCAAATCCATGCCTTCGAAAGTTTGAGGCAGGTCGTTTTATAACTTCAGCGCTTATGTGTTTATAAGCGCACTAAGGGCTTGTCCAACACACAAGCCTTGGCAGACTCACCCAGTCATTGTACAGCCAGAGCAAAGAATCTGAATTATTGTGGGGGTGAATGCTATCATGTAATGTTCATTGAATAGGTGCCTTCAGTTTCTTTTTGAGTTTCATAGGTTTGGACGAAGTTCTGATACTGGCTGGGATGTTGTTCCAGATCCTACAGCATAAACAGAGTGATCCTGTCTTTCAGTTTCCACTTTTTTACAGTTCTTCTTTACAGTCCAGCATGGGGTGCGGTGTCCCTGGGGTGGTTCTTGTCGCTGCCTCTATTCAGCGGTGCCCTTGCTGATGGCCTTGCATGTGATCCTGCTGATCATGAGAAGATGAGGGCTTGGAGGCAGAGCGAGCAGAGCTCCTCCAGGTTCGGTGTGATGTGGTCAAACTTCTTGCTGCTGCTGAGACATTCAGCAGCACGTGGGACGTCTTTTACTAGGGGACGTGTGATGCCTGGGACTCCAAAGTGTTGGGCTTTGACTCCATCCAGGAGTGAGATGTCCAGGCATGGACTGAAGTTCTCAAGTAATTTTCTAGAAGGAAAGGCTTTATTTTGTTCCTCTGGAGGGAGAAAAAGTAACATGCAGTCTTGATTTTCTTAGCAATGAATTCTTTGAAGGAGTGGGCAGTTTGGTCCAAGTGATTTTGCCTTGGATGTCAGCTGGGGGCAAAAGCCATCCAGGTTAATTTGAGATTGCCAAATTTTTATTTTTAAGCCGTTCTAGCAGCTGGTGAACCGGGTGAATTATTTTTGGTGGGTAGAATTGTAGGTAGGCGCTGAATTTCCATTTCTGAATGAAATCATTTTGAGTCCCCGAATCTACTGAGCGGTGGAGATTTTTAGATGGAGCTGCATGTTATCTGTATATTAATAGATTGTGATGCTGGTGTTGGTGAGTAGGCCTCAAAGTGTTCCACATGAAGGATGAATAGGATGGCTGAGAAGAAGGAATCCTTGGATACCCTCCAAGAAATTGGATGTTTATGTGATTTTGACGCTCCCAGCTGAATTAAGAGGTGATGATTGACAAGATAGGTGTTGAACCACTCCCGCCCGTATGGTAGAAACCAGCCTATGTAGCTGTATAAATATTGCATTTGATCGGAGGGAGGGGATTTTGTTGTTGGTTATCTTGATGACATTGTTGACTACCTGAAATTTAGCAGTCTGTCTGCTCAGTGTGGTCTGAAGCAAGATTGGTAATACTGCAAAAGGTTGTTTTTGCAGTTCTGGTGTCTGCATTGGATGATCAGTGTTTTCTTGAAGTTTTTTCTCATGAGTGGAAGATGTTAGAAGAGTGGTATTTGGTGCGAGGATCTGGTTTCAATATGGGCTTTTGAGGGGGAAGATCTGTCCATTTTGAAGTTGTCGGGAAGGGTCCTTGATTGAGGGAGGCATTCATGGATGATGCTGTGTCTGGGTGGGAGGGTACCTCTGTGGAAGATTTACATGATGGATATGGCTATACTTCAGTCTTTATGGGAGATAACCTTGATGGAGTGTAAGAGACTGCGGAGGTCTGTGCTCAAGAGGAGGACAAAAGCTGTGGAATATCTAAGGATTAGGGAAGACTGGATGTCTGTTTATACCCAAGTTATTTACCTATAAAAATGCAAAAACATTTCAGAGCTGCTGCACTGCTTGCTTACAATTGAACCACTCGCATCCTATTGGAGGAAGACAAGCCCCGCCCACCAGTGGCCTGTATTTCCGGGAGTCTGACTGCTGCTATTAAAACAGAAACTTTACCTTTGAGTTAGGATGGCGAGGTCGCTTCTCCCCTCCCTTAATGTCACTGTTAGCAGCCCCGCGTGACACAGCGTGTCAGCACGGCCTGCATATGTGCTGTGCACGCACAGTGGGGTTTTTGTGAACTTTTTTTTGACAGTAAAGCACCCTGGGTTGAACACCCCTGGGGTTGCAGTAAGCCTGGCCCGCGTGCAGGGATGGAGAGTGGTACCTTTGAAAGCCCGTCCAGCTCTTTCCATCAGAATGTGCCTCGTGCTCCGAGCCCCCGCGGGACCTGTCGTGTTATTATTTTAATAATAGCCTTCCTCTGCCGACCAATCCGATGATTACCGGGCCTCGTTGGGGAGAGTGGCTCTTAATTAACACAGGCAGCTCCCGCTAACAGATGGCTGCCAACTGGCAGCAGTTTTACGAGAGTGGCAGGCCTGGCAGCTGAAAACAAACAGGAGGCGAGGGCCGGGCCACACCGAGCCTGCCTGCCTCAGCCTGGTGGGGGGGTCGGAGAGGTGCTCCTAGCTGCCAAAGCTGTCGTGACACGTCTTTCTACCTCACAGAGCTGAAACAAACAAACATTGGCAAAGCCAGCAGGTCTGCTTTACAACAGGATGAGGGTGACCAGATTAAAAAACAAGCATTTGCAATGCACTAGGGTCTCGCATTTGTCGGAGTTACAGCTGTTCACAGTTGTAAACTCCCAACCGGATTTTTCTTGCATTAAAAGAAAAAAACGGCGCAATCGCGCTGCTACAGTTCACACTTAACAATACCTATCGGCAAAAGTGCAATTTTGAACGTAACCGGCAAAAGTGCAGTTAACTGTGTAACAAGGTCGATAGTATGCGAAGTGCTCGACTTCTGCCCAGCGAGATCGCGCTGCGAAAATATAGAAAAAGTAGTCCACAAACCCAGCTAGCCTCGCATGTTTTCTGTACTTGGTGGCTGCGCTCGAGGAGGGCTCACCACCGGAAAAGGCATGACGTATGCATGCCTTCCACTTATCAAAAGAAGCGAATTCTAACAGGCAAGCCAACTTGCCAATGAAAGACACTGACGTGATGTCGACGGGGCTCCAAGCCCTTTTCTAATACCTAAAGCATCTTGCCAGCGATGCGCATGCGCAAGCGCAAGCGCATGCGACGCAGGCTCGACCCTAAAAAAACTGGGGCATTTCGCAAAAATAAAAGGATTACAATTTTACATCAACCCAGAGTTGCAAAAAGACAGCGCTTTTTAGCATAAGAGCACAGAACAAGCAAATACATACATACATAAAATGCAATTTTGAAATCTAGGGCCAGATGTAGCATAGGATTTGTGCCTCGCAAACAGCGAAAATCGCCGTTTGCGAGGCGCAAATGCCTCTTTGCTATGCAGAAATGCATATTGCGAGTCGGGACCGACTCGCAATATGCATTTCAGAATCGCAAATAGGAAGGGGTGTTCCCTTCCTATTTGCGATTCGGAGTGGTATGCAATACCATTTGCGACCGCATATGCGGTCGCAAATGGTGTCGCAGTTACCATCCACTTGAAGTGGATGGTAACCCACTCGCAAATTGGAAGGGGTCCCCATGGGACCCCTTCCACTTTGTGAATGGACCCCCAAATATTTTTTCAGGGTAGGTAGTGGTCCAAGGGACCACTACCTGCCCTGAAAAAACCCCGAAACTAAAGGTTTCGTTTTTTTTTTTTAAGTGCTGCTCGTTTTCCTTGAAGGACAGCAGGCCTCCATGTTTGCGAGTGCCTAGACTCGGGATGGGGCCGCAATTTGCGACCCACCTCATTAATATTAATGAGGTGGGTCTTTGCGAGCCCATAGCGACTCGCAGGTGTCTGAGACACCGTTCTGCATAACATTTTGCGAGTTGCAAACTGCGAGTCGCTAGTACTCGCAATTTGCAAGTCGCAAAATGTTATTTTGCTACATCTGGCCCCTAGTACCTTACATGTTAATTACATTGCTTTGTTATAGCATCTGCAAACCAACCCTGCGATGGAACACATAAAATGTGCCTCTGATTGTTTTCTGTCGACCCTCTTTAAAAACCGGGACACAAGTCAAATTTGACAAAATCTGCAGGGACAGCTGGTGAAAAGCCGGGACTGTCCCGGCAAATCCAGGACGCCTGGACACCGTAGGCCTTTGCCGAAGGTTCAGTGCACCTGGTCCCTGATCTTGTAATGCTTAGCTGCAGCAGCATCCCTAGGCAGGGGAGTGGGCGGGGTTAAAATCACCGGATGTGCACAAAACAAGAAGTGGACTAGTGACAGTCGAGCAGTTTGTTAAAGTATTGAATGTGTGAGGAGTGACTGTACTTTTCAAACTAAATAATGGATGTATGATGATTGACTATACTTTCAAGTGGAAAATAGTCCCTGATGGGTTCCAACTGATGCGGAAGGATACACCCGAACAGCCAAGAGAAAGATGAATGAAGCTAAAATACTCCTGTGAACTGGTGAAGAGGAATGTCTCAAGCCAGTAGCTGAAGGAAGTGGGCGAGAGCCCTCTTCATATGTATATTTAATATAATAAAGGCCCAGATGTACTAAACGTGGTTGCTTAAAGCAGTTTCAATTTGTGTGCCAACTGTTTGCAATCACAAACATACTCTGCAAACCGACCTGTACATGAATACGTTGCTTCACAAAGTAATGAATCAGAGTGGGTCGCAATCCGATCTGTCATTGTTATTCATGAGGTAGCTTGCAAACGGTGACTCAAATTAATTAGTGGCCATCACACGGATGATGATTTGCTAGGGTCAGCAGACCACCGTGTTCATAATCCCTTTTAAAGATTTTTTTTTAATGCAAGACAGTTCCCTTAAAGGAACCAAGTTGTGTTTTGAAAAAGTTATATTTTTTTTTAATTTGAGAGTTGGCAGTGGTTCCTTGGACCACTTGCCACTCCCAAGCAAACTTCTTTTTATATTCATAATGGAAAGTGAGCCCAAAGGGACCCCTTCCGGTTTGTGAATGGGTCACGGTCTCAACTCAAAAGTCAGTAACTTTTCAAAGATTTGGGAATTGAAACAAGGACAAATTTCTCCTCAAATATAGAGATAAATGCCAGATTTACATTTCACATATTTTTTTATGGAGGATTACTTAATTAGGCAAAAGGTAGTTATGTGAATTTCGCCCATTCCTACCATATATAGGTCGATAAAAAAAAAAGTACTACAATATCTTAAAAGCATGAGTGGGAACTGAAATCATTACTTTGAGCTTAATTACTAGGATTTGCTTGAGCATATTTGTGTAAATACCAAGACACTGACATAGTGGCTGGTATGTAAAAAAGAAAATCTGCAATTTCACCTTTTGTGTGTCTTGAGTGCCTCTTAGCTGTTTGAAGCTGACAGAAAAAAGCAATATTATTCAGACGAAAAATCATCATGTAGAAATCTTCTTTACTAACAGTGGAGTGGGATACGGCCCTGAGCGATTCCTAATGGCCAAGATTAATTCAAGCATTCCACCCATCACCTTGTTGTTGTTGCAACTGATGCCATAACTGGAACAGGGATGCTTAGACATAAGTCCTTTACACACTGTGCCACTGGAACCAGGCAATACCTGACTGATGTGCCATAATAAAGGCAAAACCGATCTTGGGCAGGGGTGTGACGAAGGCCCCTGCAGGCCCCACGGTGCGGGGGGCTTAGCCCCAGTGGCCTCCTCAGCACAGCACCTGGCCTTTGTGAGTCAGGAGTGGGGGCCCTCCATGTTCTGTGCAGGGAAGCCCCTTCCAGTTTCGATACGCCACTGGTCTTGGGTTGCTTGTGTTCTGGTTCAAGGTGGACCTGGCCTGGCATTTCAGACTGACCTACTGCCACTAAAACAGTGTTAGATTGATTTGCATAAGACTGGGTCCAAACTGAGATTTCTTGGCGTGCAACATAACGATGGACTGGGATGCGGCACATATAATCACAATGGCTGAAATTAATTCAAGCATTTTATCCATCACTTTTGTGTATACTTCAGTGTGTCGCCCTGAGTGGAATGGGTATGCCCTGGGTTCTGTACATACTGTGCCACTGGAAAGAGGCTATACCAGACTGATGACTCCTAATAAGGGCAAAACTGGACTTGGGTTAATTGTTTTCTGGGACAGAGAGGACCTGCCAGTTAGTTTGGGCTGAACTGTTCCCATTGGAGCAGGGTCAAGACTGATTTGCAAATGGCTGGATCCAAACTGAGGTGGCATGGTGTGCAAGATAATGATCAAGTAGAATGCGGCCCAAAGTAATTAACAGTGGCTAAGGTTAATTCAAGAATTTCCTCTACCACTTTTTGGTATACTTCAGCATGATCTGTGCAGCAGCAATATTTCTGAGAACCACTCAATTTCCTCTGAAAATCTAATAATGTGAGTCACAAAATTATTGCCATTTCCAGGTGAAGAGACAGGTCAACGAGTGGCAGCCAAGAAGAACCACCAACTGTTTAAGCAACTTTGGGGTATCTTTCAAAGAAATGTAAATAGCATTAGGGTCAGCAGACCACCTACAACTACAGCTATCTCCGTAAAGGTTCATCTAAAGTTCGAGATGTAATTGAGTCACCTGCCCCATTTCATCTAATGATTTTGCAGCAGAAGGCTAAGCAGTCATTCCAAATCTGAGGTTTTTTTTTTAGCTCTTTAGATTTCGCTTAGAAGTATGTTCTGTGGTTTTCAAAGCCAGTGACCATAGGCTTGAGTCATTGATCACCACGGCAACATCCAACACCACGTTAGTCAGATAGAAAGGCCTTCGTCAGTCAAAGAAGGCGCAGCTGAGGGAATAGAGATTCTATTAGCAAGTATGATGGTAAGTATCATTATTAGAGCTGCACTCAATATCTCAGTGGGCAGCTGGTGGCTGATGAAAGATACTCTGCAAAGAGAAGATCTCCCGCATCCCGACAAAAGGTGTTCCCCACCGAATAGACCACACAGCTCAGCCAAAGCGGTGTTCGTAGAAAGCAGTAGCTGGATTTCTTAAATTGCAAAGTTAAAAATGTTCAAGTGTGCAGATAATGCAAAAGATCATCACTGTGTGCTAAATTAAAGGGCTTCAGTACACAAAAGAAGGCCTCTGTAATTGCATTTTCAGGTGATTTGGAGTTTTCAAAACAATTGGTTATTAATCTCTTGCCCTCTGTGGACTCCACTGAATCACAACTGAAAGCCCGGGACCCCTAAACCATTTCTACAATCTGTACCTCAGCAGTAATACACCAATACACAAGAAATGCCCAAATGAAAGCACGCTGTATGAACTCAGGTTAGGAAGCTGGCTCTGTATATACTATACCAAAGTAAGGTATGACGTGCACAGAGTCCATTGGATCCCCAGGGGCTTTACAGAGGCTAAAGTATACAATAATAATGCTCTCTTTTGTGGTAGTGTGGTCGAGCAGTTAGGCTTATCGGAGGGCAGTGTTAAGCATTTGTTGTACACACACAGTCAAGAAATGTGGTAGACATTCAATGACTAACTCCAGTCCAAGGTGTTTTGCATCAAAAATATATATTGTTACTTTATTTCTAGAACCAAAAGGATCTTTGCTGCAGGTAAATACAGTTGCGAGAATGTATCACCTTTAAGTATCAAATGCTCTTTGTTTGTAATTCGCAGTTAAAACAGTTTTCAGGTAAGTAATACTTTTCAATATCAAAAGTAGACAGTGCAATTTTCATTGAAGGCAATGCAGTCCTGAGGGGAAAAGTATATACACATTTTTCAGGTAAGTACTAGGCTTACGGTCCCTATTTTCAGTGGTTAGGATGTCCACAGGGCAAAGTTTAGGAAGACACCAAGGGTGCACCACCAGCAAAACAGGTCCGGCCAGGTGCAGAGGTCAAGGTTCGTGTCGGGCGATCAATGGAATCCTATGGAGACTGGGGGCACTTGGAAGAAAACAGATTGCAGGTAACTACCCGTGACTTCAGGGCACAGACCTGTGGGGTCTACATCAGCACCGGTGGGGACCATAGGTCAGTACCAAACACACACCTTCAGCGGCGGCCAGGTGCAGGGTGCAAACTCAACTTCGCGCGCCCAATGCTTTTCAAAGGAGGAACCCCGGGGGTCATAAAGAGGCTGCAGGCTTAGTCCAAGGAGTCGGATAAAGAGGACCAGTGGCTGGACAAGTAAGTAGAGAGCCCACTGGATGTTAATGGACCATCAGTTGGGTTCCCCGAGGCCCAGGGACTGCGGGTGCAGGGTTAACTTTACGCATCAGGAATCTTCACCTGAGCCGGTCTCAGCCAGGGTGGGTCCTCTGGATTTAGGCTGCAGGCCTCGTCGTGTTGGTCAGGAGGAGTCAACCCAGGGTATACTTGGGGTCCAAATTGCCTGGGGACCCTCTCTGGTCCGATGGGCCACCTGGTCTCGGGCCATGGGCATCGGGTGGAGAGTGGGCAGGACTCGCAGATCTGGGAGGTTCTGGAGTAGTCCTTGTAGGAGGTTTCTTTGTGGTCGGGGCCGCTGTCCTCTGGAGTTCTTAGTCCTTGAGTAGGAAGGCAGTCCTCTGGGGGTTGTAGAGGTCGCTGGACCTGCAGGATGTGTCACCTTTTTGTAGCAGGAGTCTTGAAGCTGCAGACAGGCGAGTAGGGCTGGGGCCAAGTCAGTTGCGGTCTGGAGTCTTCACCGCTGGTGCGGCTCTTCAGTCCTTCTTCTTCTTAAGGTCGCCAGGAATCTGAAGAGCAAGGTTCAGGGGTGCCCCTAAATACTAGATTTAGGTGCGTTACAGGGGTCGGAGGGCAGTAGCCAGTGGCTACACCCTTCCTATGCTACCTCCCTTTGGGAAGGGGGGCACATACCTAACCCTATTGGCTATGACCCTCTAAAATAAGATGGAGGATTCTTCAAGGAGGGGTTCACCTCAGCTCTGGTCACCCTAGGGGTGGTCCCAACTGGGATGGACACTCCTGGTGTTTACTAATTTTCCTGCAGGCCCTGCCCCCAAAAGTGGGGCTTGTTCTGGTGGGGGGCAGGCAATTCCACTAGCTGGAGTGCCATGAGGCAGCAGAACAAAAAGCAGAAGCCTTCAAGGCTCAACGCCAAGTTTTACTTTTCCTGAAGGGGGAAGTGTGAAGCACCTCCACTCAGAGCAGGCTTTGTCCCATACTCCTGAGAGCACAAAGGCGCTCACTCCATGGGGTCAGAAACTCGTCTGGTAAAGGCAGGCTGGCATAGACCAGGCAGCCACACACTTGAGAGTTGGGTGAATTCAGGGTACATCTGTAAGATGTCCTCTTTGTGCATTTTACAATAAATCCAACACTGGCATCAGTGTGGGTTTGTTGAGCTGAGGAGATTGATACCAAACGTCCCAGTCTTCTGTGCAGTCAGCATGGAGCTGTGGAGTTCGTAATGACAAACTCCCAGCCTATGTCCTCAATATGGCTACACTGCACTTACAGGGTCTAAGAATAGACGTAGACACTGTTAGAGTATATTGCTCATGCAGCTATGCTCTTATGCTCTCGCCTGTGGTGTAGTGCACCCTGCCTTGGGACTGTAAGGCCTGCTAGATGGGTGATTTACCTATGCCACAGGCAGTGGGTTGTGGGCATGGCACCCAGGGAGGGATGCCATGTCAACTTTACCTTTTTCTCCCCACCAGCACACCCAATCTGCAATGTCCGTGTACATGTGTTTGGTGAGGGGGTCCCTTAGGGTGGCACAACACATGCCGCAGCCCTTGGGGACCCTTTCTGTTCACAGGGCCCTTGGTACCAACAGTATCTTTTACAAGGGACTTAGATGTGTGCCAATTGTGGAAACAATGGTACAGTTTAGGGAAAGAGCACTGGTGCTAGAGCCTGGTTAGCAGGATTCCAGCACTCACTCAGTCAAGTTAGCATCAGATATCAGGCAAAAAGTGGGGGGTAACAATGCCAAAAGGGGTGCTTTCCTACACTCAGCACAGCTACCTTTCTGCTTAAATATTAGAGCAACTACATATGGGTATCAGATCTTGGTTGTATTCATGAATCAGTAGGTAATCATGTGAAATCATTGCTCTCAACAGAAGCAGTAACTGGATTGCCAATGGCCTTGGACAGACAGAGGGCAGAAATCAAACCTGGTATGAACAAACAGGAGACCATTCAGTTTCTTTGTATCAAACGGTGACAAACAAAGGAATTGTATAAACACTACAAGGCCAAGTGTTCATTATTCCAGAGTATATGGTTCCTACTGGGTAATTGAACTCTGCCTGTTGAAATGTTTAAGCTCTGCTGAAATATGCAGATGTGACATCGTTCTGACACATGAAATGTAGGTGGCTGGACTCTGTAATTGCTTGTAGTGTTAAGCAGTGGGTGGGAGAATGTAGAGACTGGAAGAAAGGGCCTTTTGGGCAGTCTACCCATGTATGCGCGCATAAGTCACTAATAGCGTATACACTGGCTGGAAGTGTGCAGGTGTGTCGGATTTCAGAGAAAAGCATAAGCAATTCAAAAGTGTTTTTAGTCAAGAGCTGACGACTAGTTTGAGTTGGGCCTTGTTTGGATGTGAACAATGACTGCACATTCACACCTGCTGTGTCCTGAACCAGCAATCCGTTTCAGGCTAAAAACCTTTTATAACTGTAATATTTTTAGGTGCACCTTAGTTGATTTTGTAATTATATATATTTAATACTTTGACTAAGCATTACAGTAGAATTCAAGTAATTATTCATATTTTATGAAACTATTATCATAGGAAAGGATGCTGGTTAGTGGTCATATGTGACGACACCTCCTGGATAGGTGTGGGGTATTTCGACTACAGATTCAGAACCACTAGTGTAAAATACTCAGATCTTTGGAAGTTTGAGGTCATTGTTCTGAAGAGGAGGGGGGGAAAGGTCACAGCAGCTCCTTGCTGGTCCTGTTTTCAGGAAGTTGGGTGCCCGTTTTCCGTGTGTTCAAAAAGAACTGTGGTAACCTGCAAGGAATACATCTAAATGGATGAAATTCAGCTGGCCAAAACGTATTCTTTGAATTGTTTAGACTGCAATTCAAAGATTGGTACCTAGTTTGCATGTCACTGGCTGCAGTGTTTGTTGGGCCACTAAATTGTCTCTGAGCACTTATAGTAGATGGTAAACAAACGCTACCCCATCTCTGAATTGTATCATTTTCTTGGCTGATTGAGAGCCATTCGAGCAACCTAAAAGGGTGATGGACGAGCAACCTAAAAGGGTGATGGACGGAGTGCTGAACAATGGAAACACTCACCCCCAGTCACAGATCTGGGTTTAATCCATCGTTCTTTTGCTCACCATGCCACCCTAGTTTGGACCCAGCCATATGCAAATCAGTCTTGACCCTGTTCCTCATGGGAACAGTCCAGCCCGAACTGCCAGGCCAGGTCCTCCTTGGACCGGAGACAAGCATCCTGGGTCCGGTTTCAGGGTATCACCCTTCATCAGACTCACGGCGACCACATCGCCAAAAATGCCCGTGGAGTCGACCGACGTCACCTAACGGCGCGCAGGGGTACTTTTCGAAGAAAAATCCTCCTGATCCAGTCTGACGCCTGGGGAAATTCAAAGGTAAGGAATCTGCAACTAGAATATGTCTCTACCAGATATATCGTTACCGAAGGTAAGTAACTTGTACATCATGTGCACTCTATGATATATAGATGAGACTTGTAATAAGAATACCTAACCTCACCATAAGATATAGAGTGAATTGTTTACTTATGCTACCTGGGAACACCTCCCATTTGACCCTGGTCAAGGATAGAGGGGTCAGGTCACTTGATGCGGTATAGGGAGTCTTGACACCTTCTACACCTAGAAGATTTTAATGGCATGCTATATGCATACTTGAGCTGTAGGAGGAATTTTCCTTAATGCACACATTGGGTAAGTCCTTAAATTCAATACACCAGGCAGAAGAAGCCATCTTTGTATGGTACTAAGTGTCCCAGCCACTTTCTTGGGAAACCAGACACACCTTGTGTACTGGTACCCACTTCCCTGAGACTTTATGTGAAATATTACAAACAAATCACACCTTCTCTTATAACTCCAAAGCTAGGAGGCTGGTCTTCCAATCTCCTACCCCTCTCTCCATTCATGGTCCTCCGCTTCTCACTTTGGGCTGCGTCCATGCAGGCAGTGGGTGGCGCCGTGACACCATAACAGAGAGATGGGCGTGTCCAACACTGGCGGGCTTGTGAGTGGCAGCCCATTTAGATGCATTTTGGGCACCCCCACTTG
Source organism: Pleurodeles waltl (assembly GCF_031143425.1). Lineage (NCBI taxonomy): Eukaryota > Metazoa > Chordata > Amphibia > Caudata > Salamandridae > Pleurodeles > Pleurodeles waltl. The sequence continues at coordinate 58,358,304 of NC_090451.1, read as the reverse complement.
TCTTTTTTTGTTTAAGTTTTACAAATTAAGCACTGCTGCAAAGAAGGCACCTACAGAGTTAAATAATTGGGTGCATTGCACAAATCAGAAATAATTAGATTCACACGTAGAATGTCTTAGGGAAGGGTCAAAGATCAGTCTACCTAAACAACCAATTAAAGATACAGACATCAAAGTAAGTGAGACCCTCTGAATTTTCGCACCACTTAAAATCTGTGTTTGCAAAAAAAAAAAAATGCTGCCGAAACTGCTGTGCCGGAGCAGGGTTAGGGGCGTAGTCAGGTAGTCATTTTGTACTTAAGTGCACAAACGTGTCTGGCAGCCGGCCATTTTGTACAGCAGTGAGAAAACGTGTGGCAGATGGCTATTTGTGCATATGTGCAAAAATCTGCCCAGAAAAGCAGGACGTTTATAGAAGCGAGTCTAAGGGGACTGGAGATGCATCTTCAGCGTACACTATGCTCGTTAAAGCTGAATGTGCTATACATTGAGAGGAAATGACCGCCCATCGAAGGTGGCGCTAATGGGTTTCTTTGAAAAAACTCCCCAAGTGTTCCTGGAACACCGCACTTGGTGTGTTTTTTTCCCCTCATTAAATCACAGAGAAGGTTGAAATCTCACATATCTCTTTTAGGTCCATCGGATATTCCTATTTTACTCTAGGCCAGACATTGTTCACCTTTTGCCACAATCTTCTGCTTCAACTCTAAATTTTATAAAGTCATTTATGCGTAAAATGGTATTTAATAACCTGCAAGACCAGGTTTCACAAACAGTTGAACGGGTTTCTCATGAAATTGCAAAGATTTACAAAATAATAGGATGGAAAAATCGTACTTCCTGGAATAAACCCTAGTAGTGAAGCATTTAAAATACATGGGGGTTGTTGCGAGGTCAAAGAGGTCAGCTTGGTCCTATCTTTCGTTCCACCTTCGGCTGCTAAAAGGAGTTTGATTGGCTAGTTCAGATACCTCGTACATTGAAAGATGTAGCCATCTTGTTTCTGGAGTAGCTCCTTGGATTCAGTAGCATTCTTAGTTTACATTGTGACATTTTTAAACATTAACTGTTTACTAAATTTAGAATTTCGGTGCACTCATATGTTATTTATCTACAATCTACTGTTATATCCGATTATGCTGCCTCATTTTCAGTATTTTTAGGTCTAGTGTAAGCGTATGACCTCTCGTATACTTTTAAGTATACTTTTTCTTTGGGCTTCCTGCTAGTTCATTTATTAGTTTCAGTGTCATTTAGAAATCCTTGCTTCCTAGTGGTCAGTCATGCCTCTTTGTCCCTCCTTCTTCTGTGTGGGAGCAAGGACCAACGACTGTATAATTACACTTTGTCCTCTTTATCTGGTCTGTAGGGACTTTTTGTTTTAACTTTGTTTCCTGCTACTGTCCAGGAAAGCTTCCCTTTTCATTTGCAGAGCATTCTTGCTCTGAGCTTAGCTGTAAACTAAGCTATAAATCAGGCTGGTATCTTGAACACATTTGGTCTTTATGGGCTCTCTGCACCCTCTCTCAGTTGCCTGGTTCAAACCCTTCCTTGGCATTGATTTCCTTTATCAAGTATGCCTGCCTGGAGGATCACTTGTAATTGCTTTTAGCCTAGGCACCCAGCTCTACCAGGGCTCCGCAATCCTTAGAGACAGTGCTCACTTCTGCTTCATACAGGGATCCCACTTGCAGCTCCACCAGTGCACCTCAGTTCACACGCTGCAAGCCCTCATCTTTGCTAGTGCCAGGAACCCCATGCACGCTGTCTGCCAGAGCACATCAGTACTTCCAGTCAGTACACTCTGCTGCTCCAGTACTGGGACCTCAGGTTCAGCTCCATCAGTGCACCTCTGTTCACACGCTCCAAGCCCTCAGCCGTGCCAGTGCCAGGAACCCCATGCATGCTATCTGCCAGAGCACCTCAGTTCTTGCAGTCAGTACACTCTGCTGCTCCAGTACTGGGACCTCGGGCCCAGCTCCATCAGTGCACCTCCGTTCACACGCTCCAAGCCTTCAGCAGTGCCAGGAACCCAAGCAGGCTGTCTGCCAGAGCACCTCAGTTCTTGCACTCAGTACACTATGATGCTCCAGTACTGTGACCTCGGGCGCAGCTCCATCAGTGCTCCTCCATTCACATGCTCCCAGCCCTCAGCTGTGCCAGTGCCAGGAACCCGATGCAGGCTGTCTGCCACAGCACCTTAGTTCTTCCAGTCAGTACACTCTGCTATTCCAGTACTGGGATCTCAGGCACAGCTCCATCAGTGCACCTCAGTTCTACCTCATTGAAGTCACTTCCTTTCCTATACTGGAACCTCGCTCACATACAGTTCCTTTACAGCAGTTCAATTCTAATATTCAGTCCCACTGCCAAGCCAATACTGGACCCAAAAGAGCAAAACACAGCTCAGCCAGTGCACCTCAAGTCTAACATCCAACACCACTGTTGATGGGAACCCTCACAGCTCCACCAGAATACATCAGTTCTAACATTCAGCGCACATTTCTTCTCAGTACTAAGCATCACACAAACGCCCTTCAGGACTCCTCCCTTCTGTGGTTCAGAGGCAATGCCACTCCTATACTGGGTCCCACTCACAGCTTCACCAGGGCACCCCCAGGCTAACACCAGGAAACACTGGCACACCAATACCAGGTTCCACACATAGCTCCATTAACGTACCTCACTTCTGACTGTGTGTGCCTGTTACTATTCCAGTACTGCAGCCCACATACAGCTCTGTCAGTGCACCTCAACCCTAACCTGCAGCACCCCATTATTCCAATACCAGGAAGCACAGGGCGCTCCGTTTCGCTTTCCTCACCCGCTGCCTTTCTGTTATTCCAGCACCGGGCCGGGTTACAGCTCTGTCTGTACCCCCAATCCTGATCTGAAGAGCCCCAACATTGTTGTATTGGGGTTTACAAACAACTCGGCTAATGCACCTCCTGCTGCTCAGCAGTGCCCCCTTCTGATCCACACTCTGACTTCTGTTTGAGGACGTGGAGGAGCCAATTAAATCTATTCTTAGCTGCCAACTTTATTTGGGAGGGTCTGTTTCACCTATCTGTTCTTTCCTTTACTCTGTTTACTCTCAATGTTTTCTTTCTCCCCCACTTTTCTCTTTCCAGCTCTTAAAATCCACACGTTAACAGTTTTGCTCTTTCTTTCAACTGTTTATTTCTACTCCTTTCCTTTTTTATTTCCATCTTCCTCCTGCTACCTCCTCTTTCAAATTTGCAAAAGCTTGGTTATTTCTTTCCTTGTTTCGTTCCTCTCTTTTTTCTTCATCGGGCATTCGTTCTTTCAATCTTTTTTTACTCTTCCCTTCATTCTTTCTTTGTCTTTTAACTTTTTTTTTTTTTAAAGGTCTTTCTTCATTCCTCTGGTGTTTTTCTTATCTTTAGCTGTCAATTCACGTTTTACTATAAATCCCTTGTTTTTCTCGTCTGTATGTGGAAGCCACAAGTTACTTGTCAGGACGCGAAGTGTCAAAGTGGTTTTCCCATTCTGTGTCTGTGGTAAATGTGTCAGTACATACATGCCCTGGTTCTTTTGCTGATTGTTTCTCTCACGTCTCTCTTTTTTTCTCTAATGTTCATTTTTCTTTTTCACACTTTCATTATTTTTTCCTCTTAATCTTTTTTCGCTAGCTTCCTTCCCTTTTTTCTTTTATCTTACAGGTTTGCTCTATTTCTTCTCTTAGTTGTTTGTTCATTTTCTCATTCTTTCTTTCTTTTATTTCTTTGTGACCCCTTCTCTTTCTTCCTTTTTATCAGATTCCTTCCTTTTGCTTCTTTCTTAATGCCCCATCCGCTTTCTCTCCTGAGGACTAGTTATCAATGGAGCAACAGGTGCAGTGACCTTTGGGCCTCACTCAAGTCTAATGACTGCTCTATTTTCCTACAGAAATTGCAGACAACCATTTTTCTTTCTTACTCCAGGGCCCATGACACCGTTATTACGCCACTTGTCCTCTCCATCTTTACTCCAGACTCCCTCTCTCCTTTCACCCTCAAATCTGTCCCAAATGATACTTTTGTTGTGTTGTTTTGTTAAAGGTTTATAAGATAATTGCATATGTTTTAAGATAAAGGAAGAAGGAGAGAGTAAGTACTTTCGTTAAATGCTGAGCCACTGGAATTATATGGCTGGAAAAGACGAAATTATGAGGCAGGATTGATCAATTTTTTGTGGCAAAAAAGTCCAGTTATGAATTTACAATGCTAATAGCTCTAACTCAAGAAAATGTGAGACCTATTGCTTTGCAAATACTTGTTTTGCTTCATGTGGGGAGATGAGCAATCAGCCTGATGGAGGAATTTTCCCAAGGTCACACGATCAGGTGAGAGAGCCAAGAGTTTCTTCTTATATCTATTATCTCCTAATTATTTGCCGTAGGTTGACAAAGCCTATAGCCACCCCATCCTCCCCTGACACCACTGTTGCAGGTGCTGGGCTTTGACAAATAATTTTTAAGGAATCATTTGTCATTATTAGACTTTGATGAAGAGCATGAGAGACAAAGACCACCATTGATTGTAATCAGTGTAGAGGATCTTGTGACACTGGCAATGAGAAACGCTGGTCTGTGAATCACACCTCTGGGACATAGAGCTGTAGGTTGATCAGTAAGATTTGGGGGTGCGAGCCTCAGATTCCCCAACAATCATGCTGGCATCTAATGTTAAAGTACATTATACGACGAGCAGGGTGCTTGAGAGGAGCTTAAAAGGCAGTGGAAAGAGAGAGGTATATGGATTGGTAGGTATGCTAAGTGAGAGAAGCACAATATTTTGTAAAATAATCAACTTTCTTTAGGGCTTTCACAACAGAGATGGCAGTGAGTGTGTGTGAGCTTTTGTTAGTGTGTCCCAGGAGAAATCCGACAGACACCTCACCATGCCCAACTGAAAGCATCAGCACCCAACTATTCATCAAAAAATACATTTATTTTGGGGTGTAACAACCCAAACACCCCCACCCCCTAAAAGCTATGACTCTGCTCGGACAGTGTACCACAATCCAAATGTTTTTGAACATACATGTTCATAACTACCAGCACACGTGGGGCAATCTGGTGTCACACAATATTGTCTCGCCTCACACAGTCTCCTGGTGAAGGGTCAATATCACAGTGTAAGATAAGACGAACTACAAACCCCCACACAGAGAGGGTTTCATGCTCAAGGCTGGGGGTTGTGCACAGTTGATGCTCATCAGGGGTTTTGCAGCCTGCCTGAGATATGGGTGTCAGGTTTAGAAGCCTTGGATTTTTTGGTGGAGGGGTAGGAAGTTCTGCCCAGATAAGTTCCTGGGTCTAACCCTGCCCCCTCTCCTTGCCTTGTCTTTTTGCAAGGACCCTCTTTGGTTTGCTAAGGTAGTAGTGACTGTTTCAAAGCCACTCCCCTGTTCTTGGTCCGGCCTCCTCCACGGCCTCTACTCCTTTGACAGGATGGAATTATTTTAAAGACTATCATCCTTATTGGGTAAAAACAAAGGGAAAACATATTAATACAGACACACAACACAGAACATCTCCTTGTTAACTGCCCAATACCAACAAGGGAAATGGTTTGTAACTTTCAATAGTCAACATATGGCAAAACCACACACACCATGCAAATTGTTCCAGTGGGGCCCACATCACTGCAAACACACTTGTGTTATTTATTATTTCTCACCCTGAACCTGAATATACAAAGCCTCATGGGAGTGTGGGGGACATGCCCCTGTAGTCAGACGCTGGGAATAAAAAGTCATGTACAGGAAAGGGCGATAAGAAGATGATCTTTTCAACTGAGCTGAGAAATTTCCAAAAAGGTTCTTGCCGAGAACTACTAATCAATGTTGCTTATGTCATCAAGGGTGCCATGCCGTAACCAGCCCACGCAGTGTACTCGCCTCCCGTAGTGCTGGGCTCAACCATGGTCAGTCTCCTACTAAACCTAAGGAGTCTTAAGCAGTAGGGCATGAGTGCCGGCCAGACGCCTCTTTTCAGTGGACAAATTGTTCCAAAAAGATCGGTTACGTGTTGTATGGCGCAATACCCGCAACTGTCTGATACTAACCCTTAATCCAGCTAAATGACTATTGGGCGCCATGCTGGTAAAAAACTTAGATGAGGGAAGACAGTTTAGAAACACAAGTCCACATCAGCTTCTTTAAGAAGAAGCTAGAAGTAAAGGGAGAAATCTCCAAATTAAAAAAAAAAAAGTTTGTGACTCCAAAGCAGGATCAGAAGACTGAAGAAGGACATTAAAAAGTGAACAACTTGGTCCAATATGATGAGCTGTGAGGTCTAAGCTCTGCTGGTTCCAGGTGACATTCCTCATCTCTGTGTGCACAGAGCACTAGGCTGCTGTGATTGGACAACCACTGCCCGGCCATTGCACAGTAATAGGCCTCATCTTTGGCAGTGCATGAAAGGGGATCACCATCTGCAGATTGCACAAAACACAAAAACTCTGTAACGTGTGAGTTTGCAATCTCTGTATAAAAGCCTGTTGCTATTTCCTTTATGACATGTGACTTGTGGCGTCCTAGGTCACCTGTAATAGAGAAGTGACATAGTTGTTCAACTATGCCTTATTACAGTTGAGTTCTAAATGGAAAAGGCAGGTTACAGAGCATAATTAAAGCTGCACGTTAAAAAAACAACGAAATATGGCTTGTCTTTCTTCTGCTCTGTTTTTCGAGATTATCATTGATAAGCAGAAAGGGGACATTTATAGGAACATGTTTGTTATTTTCATGCTTTATGTAATTAGCATTCTGACACATTCTGAGTTACATTGTGTTTTTTTAAATAATCTGACATATTAAACTGATTCTAATATCCCTTTGTAATAAATATCTAACTGCTTTTTGGTGTGTTTAATTATGCATTAGAGGTTCTATTTTAGTCTTCATGTTTACAAATATCCTATGGTTTCATGTGAAAGAGCACCACTCCAAGGATTTAAGTGATTTGAGGGAAGGGTTATAATGTCAATATCGGTTATGAGAAATAAAGTACCCCCTGCTTTACATTATAAAACTATTGCCAGTCACCTGAGAGTTCCATGACCTTATAATGGAACTTCTCTGTGACTTGAAATATCCTTATAATGTATGTGGCGTGGGGGCAAGAGCAACCGTCAACGTATTATAGATACAGGAGATGAATATGTATCGAGTTGGCCTCACCTGCAGGTGGAGGGAGGGAGCAGAGGTGGTGTGGTGAAGCATGAACTGGCAGAGCTCCGTTCCTATATAATCACAGACGTATGTCCATTACATATATAGCAGAGGTGGCTCAGGCAGACACAATAATATGTACAATAGTCCGTTTAGCTCTAATGCTTCAAGTGACCACCCGACAGATGTCAACAACACTAAGGGTCACACTAAGGGTCTCTCTTCTGTGACCTCCAATGTGGCCTCACAAACAAAAGAACAAGAAAATTAGTGTGGTTTTAGGAAATAAAAAAATCCCTGTCAAAAAGTCTGTATTTTCTAGCATGGAGTTTAAAATACCTATAATTTTACATGATAGGTCCACAGCCATCTTGGGGTTGGGTGACATCACTTGTCTTGTGCCATCCTCTTATGTAGTTTTGTGTATGTGGCCACATAGACCGGAGTGTCCACGCTGTATGCTGCAGAGTGGTGGCATTCAACAGAGAGTATATTAGGAGGAGTACAGAAAGAGAAAGGCAAATACATCCAGGTATGGAGAAGCAGCTCACTTACCATCCTTGCTGGCTTCCATTGGCATTAAAATGATCTTACATTGCGGTGAAAAAATTCATACAGATGAAGGTGATCATGGGAAACATTGCAAAGATCATCAACTTTGCAAAACTAGCTAAAAAAACATAGCCCGCTTCTCACAACATTTGCGTAAACCAGTGGTTCTTAAGCTGGGGACCCCTGGAGTGCCCACATTGCCTACTCGGGGGTTCGCTACTGTTTAGAAAATGAAATAATGGTAGCAGATTACTAAGAAGAAGCAAAATGTTCAACTGAAATGTTGACATCTCTGTAAATGTGAAGACATTTGAAATAGGAAGCAATTGATCTCCTTGGCTTGGTTTGTAGGAGAAGCGCATGAGTTCAGCAAAGAATAGTATTGACGATTGGTGGTTACAATTTAAATACTACTACACACCAACACAAATCATGCATAAGGAGCAAACTTGGAAAAGTGCTAGACTGGAATTTAGCATGTCCCGTTGTCTTTTAGTTAAAAAAACAACTTTGGGAAGCTCTAACCTTTCCATTAAATGACAATTTCGACTTCTGTATATGTTTATTTGTGAATTGAAGAAAGTATTCCAGATTTTGTGTAGACATTTGATGTGAGCTTGTTTCTGTAGTTTTGTATGTTTTGTTGAGGTACAAATACTAGAGATTGCTTGGTCGGGGTCCACAGCTTCCAGCCGTGATCCGGTGGTGGTCCACAGAAGCCCAAAGGTTGGCTGGCCTGGACTGCAGGGATTTCTGGCAGTGGTGGGATGCTCTGCTACCCTGTACATGATTTCCTCGGATTTCCTTGCAGTGTTGACTCTGCTTTTTGTTGACATGGGGATGAAGTTGCTGTGTACACTGTTTTCATTAATGTTTGCTTGGAGAGAAGCTGTTAAAAACACCACTGCCTTGTCGGCGCGGGCTCTTAAAGACTCTGATTGTATTGCTGATCTCTTGGGTGGCTTGTGATGCTGCTGTGTGCTGTCCTTTTCTCATCACTGCGGCCAGTAGCACAGGGTGAGTGCTCAGTGAAACATCAAAGACAGCATCCCGAGCTGTTGGTGAAAAGCCCTCAGCAATGCCTGGAGATCTGGGGACCATATCACATTTGAAGTGCATCCACATTTGTTCTTTGCTATCGGGTGGGGCTGCCCTATTTGGAGCAAGCAATGCCATTTTTTAACAAGCATTTGCAATGCAACGGGTCTCGCATTTGCTCATGTTAGAGCTGATAGCGTTGTAAACTCCTAACCCGACTAGGAGGAGCTAGCCCTTCGGTACCACTGCAATTGCCCCTGCTGTGACTGGCCTCAAGGGTCATGATGGGGGTGACAGGAACAGGAGGTAACAAGCATTTGCAATGCAACGGGTCTCGCATTTGCTCATGTTAGAGCTGATAGCGTTGTAAACTCCTAACCCGACTAGGAGGAGCTAGCCCTTCGGTACCACTGCAATTGCCCCTGCTGTGACTGGCCTCAAGGGTCATGATGGGGGTGACAGGAACAGGAGGTAACAAGCATTTGCAATGCAACGGGTCTCGCGTTTGCTCATGTTAGAGCTGATAGCGTTCTAAACTCCTAACCCGACTTTTCACCTATCGGCAAAAGTGCATTTATGTACGTAACCCGAAAAAGTGCAATTAACTGGGTAAAGCGCTCGACTTCTGCCAAGCGAAATCGCGCTAGGAAAGTAGAGAAAAAGTAGTCCACGAGCCGGACAGAAAACAGCGAGCCTCGCATGTTTTCTGTACTTGGTCGATGCGCTTGAGGAGGGCTAGCCACCGGAAAAGGCATGACGTATGCTTGCCTTCCACTAATGAAAGCAAGCAGATTTTATTAGGCAAGCCCACGAACCAATCAAAAACACTGACGTGACATCGACAGGCCTCCGAGCCCTTTTCTAAACACTAAAGTGTCTCGCTGCGATACGCATGCATAACAATATGCCTCACGGTTGGTTTCCTGCAGCAGCTTCTGATCCTGGGGGGGGGGGGGGGAGGGGGGGGGGGCATCTCCAACATTTAGGGGGTACTTTAAGGTCTGTCCAGCAGACAGTCGTCCTGCTTTGGTGGCGGCATATGAGCCCCCTCCACCAGGTTCTCATTGTAGGTCTCTGCTGTTCCGGGTGGACAACTGCTCCCGTTGGTTGACACCCGGATGTGGGGCTCTCCCTGCCGAAACGTAGCCCCAGAATGGATGCCATTACTGCTGTTCTTCAGAAACTAACCACCCAAAGCAGGAGTTTTTTGGGGAAAAACAAAAATTAAATGAGAGTGACTTTATGGGTCGGGTAGGTAGAGGTAAAGGGATGTAAGGGTGACTTTAGGGGTCGTGTAGGTAGAGGTAAAGGGATGTAAGGGTGACTTTAGAGGTCGGTGGGTAGAGGTAAAGGGATGTAAGGGTGACTTTAGAGGTCGGTGGGTAGAGGTAAAGGGATGTAAGGGTGACTTTAGAAGGTAAGTATAGGTAAAGGGATGTAAGAGTGACTTTAGGGGTCGGGTAGGTAGAGGTAAAGGGATGTAAGAGTGACTTTAGGGGTCCGTGGGTAGAGGTAAAGGGATGTAATAGTGACTTTATGGGTCGGTGGGTATAGGTAAAGAGATGCAAGAGTGGCTTTATGGTTTGGTGGGCAGAGGTAAAGAGATGTAAGAGTGACTATGGATTGGTGGGCAGAGGTAAAGAGATGTAAGGGTGACTTTAGGGGTTGGTGGGTAGAGGTAAAGTGAGGGTGACTAGTATACAGTACGGTATGGTGTGGTATGGTATGTATGCTATGGTATGGTGTGGTATGGTATGTATGCTATGGTATGGTGTGGTATGGTGTGGTATGGAATGGCATGCCATTTTATAATATGGTATGGTAAAGGCTGTTATTGTATGTTATGGTCTGTTCTTGTATAGCATGGTATGCTATTCTATTGACTGTCATTGAATTGTATGGTATGGCATGTTATGGTGTGGTTTGTTATTGTATAATATGGTATGTTAGGGTCTGTTATTATATAATATGGTATGGTGTAGCATGGCATGGCCTGTTATTGTATAGTATATTATGGTATGAGTATGGTATATAGGGCCTCATTACGACCCTGGCAGCCGGCGGTAAGCTGTCGGCAACACCGCCAACAGGCTGGGGGTGTTCCGCCAGCTATTATGACCATGGCGCAATAGCCACGGCCATACCGCCGGCCCCTCCAACATACCGCCAGGCTTCCTCCTGGTGGTCATAATCCCCAGGGCAGCAGTGCAAGTACTGCTGCCCTGGAGTCCCCGACCGCCAGCCTGGCCACTGCGGTAAAAACCGCCATGGAAAGGCTGGCGGTAAGGGGGAATCGGGATGCCCCTGGGGGCCCCTGCACTGCCAATGCACTTGGCATGGGCAGTGCAGGGGTCCCCAGCCACAGCCCCATCGAGCATTTCACTGCCTGAATTTCGGGCAGTGAAATGCGTGGACGGTGCTACTGCACCCGGTGCACATCAGTATTGCCCCCGGCTCTATTACAAGCCGGCTGCAATGTTGATGTGACTTTTCCGCTGGGCCAGTGGGCGGTAACACTGTTACTGTCTGCTGGCCCAGCAGAAAATTCAAGATAGGGAGGCAGATATACCGCTAGCACTGGCGGTATACTGGCGCCCGCAGCTTCGGTGGTCTTTGGCAAAGCCCACCGAATGTTGTAATGAGGGCCATAGTGTTTTTGAAGAGTACAACATACAACTGCTGACAGCAATCACAGACATGAATTTAGGCAAGTGCTGATATCACCAGTTGGTGCAATTTAAAAACATGTAAGGTACATTGGCTTTTCCAATCAGGTAGGAAGGCTGCATTACAGAGAATATGACCAAAACAAGGATAAGTCATAAACAAACACACCAGTTAGTGAACGCTGCAGCATGTAACGTTATTAAAATTTAATAAACAGTGTGTTTATGCGGCTCGGAAAAGACTGGTGGGAGAAAAGCAGCTTACTGGGAAGTGAAGTTTTGAAAGATCTAGAACGCAAACAATGGGCGAGGGGAGCGGCGGGCCGAAGATGAAAAAACAAACACAAAGGACCATAAAACCAATTAAAAAAAAGAGATACAGTCGCATAGGAGCATATAAATAGAACATACAAACAATACCAATACACACTCACAAGAAAAAAAAAAAGGTACCGCAATCCGAGCACAAGCAACGGGAAAGAACACTAATCAAAAAGATCAATCAGTACTTGGTCCATGCTTCTGTGAAGTAAAAAAACACTTAGACAATGTCAAACTGGCATGCACAAGTACGTACTCACCATTGAAATGGAAGAAAATAGGAGTAACAGTGGAGCCAATCAAGGGTAAGCAATGGGTGGCTAGAAGCCCCTTTTTAGAGTTTTTTTTGTAAGAACAGATCATCACGTGCGACAGCGCTTCCGCTCTGTCTCAGGCAACAAGTAAAACAGAGTAATATTTGCCTAAGACAACACAATTTAATCAAGCAGGAAAACCGAGATTGAGTTTTTTTGGTTTCACATTGTTGAGTTCAGCCACTAGATGGGCATCTCTTTCTCTTGTCTGTTTTACATTAAAATGTAATGTTTTGTCTTTAATTCTTGGCGCCTGAGGTTAGAGCTTGGGGATAGGCAGAAGCCACATGAAACAAGCTCGGCTTACTTTGTGGTTTGAGGGTCCAAGAGGACCTCAGACTAACCCAGAGTCGGGCATCTGGCCTGGGCCTCCAGTGGATCGCCCCCTCCGGCCGAGAGAGCACTGGAAGCTTTTAGAGGGAGACAGAGAAGCGGGCCCTTTTACCCGTAGGTAGCCAGTGTGTCGGGCCCTAGTGCAAGGAAGGAAATGGCCCCTTTGGATGCTGTTTGAATTATAAAATACAACAATAGTCAGCGCTCAGTGGCCCCTCAGGCCTCTGAGCCCGGGTGTAGGGCGACCAGATTTTTAAAACCAAAAACTGGGTCATTTCGCAAAAATAGAAGGACTACATTTTTTACATTAACCGAGCGCATAGAATGGCTGCGCTCATCAACACAGACTTACAGAAGAGGCGCTAAGAAAATATATAAAATGCAGTTTTTAAAGCTAGTATCACGGCTGTTAATTAGATTGCTTTTCTTATATCAGCTGCTAACCATCCCTGCTTTGGAAAACATCAAAAGGAACCTCCCACTGTTTTCAGGTGACCTTCTGTAAAAACCGGGACATTACTTTTAGTTCACAAAATCTGTCAGGACAGCTGGTGGAAAGCTGGGACCTTGTGCAGCTGCACCTGCTGCACCGTTGCAAGTTACGTATTAATCCCTGGCCCACGAACACCCTCTTTGGGGCAGAATTCGGGCTCTGACATCAGCGAGGACCTCACCTCCATCGGTAGGTCCCTGCTCGCCTTCCCTCCATGGACATCATTTAAGGGCTGCCAGGGGTCGCAGCTGCAACCCCTGGCTTGCCCCTTATGACTCCTGGCACTGCCTTTGAGACCCCTGGCCTCGGAGTTGCCCCTTGCGACTCCTCACACCGCCTTTGAGACCCCTGGCCTCGGAGTTGCCCCTTGCGACTCCTCGCACCGCCTTTTAGACCCCTGGCTTCGGAGTTGCCCCTTGCAGCTCCTGGCACAGCCTTTGAGACCCCTGGCCTCAGAGTTGCCCCTTGCGACTCCTGGCACAGCCTTTGAGACCCCTGGCCTCAGAGTTGCCCCTTGCAACTCCTGGCACCGCCTTTTAGACTCCTGGCCTCGGAGTTGCCCCTTGTGGCTCATGGCACCGCCTTTGAGACCCCTGGCCTCAGAGTTGCCCCTTGCGACTCCTGGCACAGCCTTTGAGACCCCTGGCCTCAGAGTTGCCCCTTGCAACTCCTGGCACCGCCTTTTAGACTCCTGGCCTCGGAGTTGCCCCTTGTGACTCTTGGCACTGCCTTTGAGACCCCTGGCCTAGGAGTTGCCCCTTGCGACTCTTGGCACTGCCTTTGAGACCCCTGGCCTAGGAGTTGCCCCTTGCGACTCCTGGCACTGCCTTTGAGACCCCTGGCCTCGTAGTTGCCCCTTGCGGCTCCTGGCACAGCCTTTGGGACCCCTGGCCTCAGGGGTGCCCAAATCGGTGCCAGGAATACAAGAAGAGCTCATCCTCATGGTCCTCGGTTGCGGCTCCGCTTTCCTTATTTTCCGTCATTTTTTATTACAGTATAGTGAACAATATTATACAATATTTGACTATCATAGAATTATGATTTTTTATTACTGTGATAAAGAATGTATTACAATTAGCTGGAATATGCCCCTTCCTGGCAACTCAGGTAATTAAGAACTGCTTGTAAATGTATGCTGTGTGCGCACTTGCGGGTGAGGGCGTGTTTAGTAAGAGTGTGTGCATGTGTGAGTGTGGGTGTACGTGTGAGTATGTGAGTGAGTGAAAGTAAAGGTTAAATGGTATTTTGGTGAATTGACGTTCGTGCTTCCCTCGGGACCACCCAGGACAATTCGTCTCTGAAAACTCGACAGTGCCGGCCCAAGCGTGCTCAGGTCCGGGTGCCGGGAATCACCGCGTCCCGGCACCCCAGAGCATCAGTGGGGGGTGACTGGCTCTGTCATTGGCACAGAGCGCTCCTCCGTGATGGAGGCCCGTCTCCATGGAGACCGCACACATGCCCCTTAATGTAATCAACAGATGCTGAACTAATCTGCAGGATGGAGGGCTTGTTCCAAGCATCCATTCTGCGAGCTCCGGATATCGCCTTACAGGGCCTGAACTCACTTCATCTTACGGCTCTAAGCGGACATCTCACTTCAAGCTGGAAGAGGCCGAGAGGAGAACTCATGGAATGGAAGGGTGCGTGTCACACTCGCTGAAACAGAATAGGGCCACAGAATGCATGCAAGAATCCCAGACAGGTCACCCTCCATGAAACAGCCTCAGATCACAGGATGCATGCTAGGACCACAGACATGCCACCTTCCCTGAAACAGCCTCAGATCACAGGATGCATGCTAGGACCACGGGCATGTAACCCTCCCTGAAACAGCCTCAGATCACAGGATGCATGCTAGGACCACGGGCATGTCACCCTCCCTGAAACAGCCTCAGATCACAGAATGCATGCTAGGACCACAGACATGCCACCTTCCCTGAACCAGCCTCAGATCACAGGATGCATACTAGGACCAGGGCATGTCACCCTCCCCAAAGGAAAACACCGACAAGGGAAACATGCATGTCACACTCTCTGAAACATTCTAGGACCACAGAATACACGCAAAGACTTCAGACATGCAATCCTCCCTGAAACAGCCTCAGACCACAGAATACATGCCAGAATCATCCCAGACATGTCACCCTCCCTGAAAAAGCCTCAGATCACAGGATGAATGCTAGGACCACAAATCTGTCACCCTCCCTAAAAGCAGGCTTAAAGGAAAATGTGCATGTCATTCTCCCTAAAACAGCCTCCGATCATAGGATGTATGCTAGGACCACAGACATGCCACCTTCCCTGAAACAGCCTCAGATCACAGGATGCATGCTAGGACCACAGACATGTCACCCTTCCCGAAAGAGGCTTAAAGGAAAAATCCTGCAAGGGAAACATGCATGTCACACACTCTGAAACAGTCTAGGACCACAGAATACATGCAAGAATCCCAGACAGGTCACCCTTCCTCAAACAGCCTGAGATCACAGGTGAATGATAGGACCACGGACATGTCACCCTCCCTGAAACAGCCTCAGATCACAGGATGAATGCTAGGACCACGGACATGTCACCCTCCCTGAAACAGCCTCAGATCACAGAATGCATGCTAGGACCACAAATTTGTCACCTTCCCTAAAAGTAGGCTTAAAGGAAAACTCATGCAAGGGAAATATGCATGTCATTCTCCCTAAAACAGCCTCCGATCGCAGGATGCATGCTAGGACCACAGACATGTCACCCTTCCCGAAAGAGGCTTAAATGAAAAGTCCTGCAAGGGAAACATGCATGTCACACTCTCTGAAACAGTCTAGGACCACAGAATACATGCAAGAATCCCAGACAGGTCACCCTTCCTTAAACAGCCTCAGATCACAGGATGAATGCTAGGACCACGGACATGTCACCCTCCCTGAAACAGCCTCCAGTCACAGGCTGAAGACTAGGACCACAAACATGTCACCCTCCCTGAAACAGCCTTAGATCACAGGATGCATTCGAGGGGCACAGACATGTCACTGTCGCCGAAACAGGCTGAGAGGAAAACTCATGGAAGAGAAATATGCATGTCACCCTGTCTGAAACAGGCTTAAAGGAAAACTCATGCAAAGGCAGGAGACATCTTACCCTCTCTGAAACCGCAGAATACATGCAAGTACCCAACACATCTCACCCTCTCTGAAACAGGCTGAAAGGAAACCTCATGCAAAGGCAGGAGACATCTCACCCTCTTTGAAACCACACAATACATGCAAGTACCCAACACGTCACCCTCTCTGGAACAGGCTTGGAGGAAAACTCATGCAAAGGCAGGAGACATCTCACCCTCTCTGAAACCACACAATACATGCAAGTACCCAACACATGTCACCCTCTCTGGAACAGGCTTGGAGGAAAACTCATGCAAAGGCAGGAGACATCTCACCCTCTCTGAAACCACACAATACATGCAAGTACCCAACACGTCACCCTCTCTGGAACAGGCTGAAAGGAAACCTCATGCAAAGGCAGGAGACATCTCACCCTCTCTGAAACCACACAATACATGCAAGTACCCAACACGTCACCCTCTCTGAAACAGGCTGAAAGGAAACCTCATGCAAAGGCAGGAGACATCTCACCCTCTCTGAAACCACACAATACATGCAAGTACCCAACACACGTCACCCTCTCTGGAACAGGCTGAAAGGAAACCTCATGCAAAGGCAGGAGACATCTCACCCTCTCTGAAACCACACAATACATGCAAGTACCCAACACACGTCACCCTCTCTGGAACAGGCTGAAAGGAAGACTCATACAAAGCCAGGGGACATCTCACCCTCTCTGAACCAGTCGGAGACGGAAATATTTTCAAGGGCGCTAAACACTTCGCCCCTCCCTGAGACAGGCTGCGATGGGAGCGTGTGCAGGGATCCCAGCCACCCAGCCTGTCTGAAACAGCCGCAGGAGAAAAATACATGCAGGGGCGCCAGACACTTCGCCCCTCCCTGAGACAGGCTGCGATGGGAGCGTGTGCAGGGATCCCAGCCACACAGCCTGTCTGAAACAGCCTGAGACCAAAAATACATACAGGGGCGCCAGACTTCTCAGTACACCCTTAAACCACTTCAGGCAAAAAAGATGCAAGAACCTTTGTGGTGAAATCACCCAAGTTTTTAGCCAACCCACCACTCTCTGAAATGATCTTGGCCCCAAATATTGTTAGGCATCGACCTAGGACCAAGGACAAAATTGTGCCATTAGATGTTAAATTAGAATTTGTTGGTATTGGTCTTCTACAAGATAAAAAAAGCACACGTCCTGTGATTGTCGATATGTTTCGGCCTCTCCCTTTCCCTTCAGCAGTGAAGGGCATTCATCAGGACAGTGGTTGTACTCCTGTCTCCTTAAGTGTCCTCTGTGGTACTGGCTTGTAATAGATGTAGAGAAATAAAAGACACTGACTCACCCATCACCAGATAAAACAGGTCTGGGTGATGCTCCTTGCCAATATCCTATTAGTGACCACAAGATACCCAGTGACCGATGACTTACCTAGAGGTAAGGGAGTGTGTTTCTGCACCAGCCCCGTCTTACGTGTCCTCCTCAGGAAGTCGGTAAACCCAAAAGTATCAGTCATTGACGGATTCAGGAATAAAACCATGCGCATCAAAGTAAAGAAAAAATATTTAAATTCCTGTAACTGACCCAAAAGAAGCCATTTGTAACCGGTCAACTGGAATTTCTAATAGATAGGCCATGTATGCTTTGTTATTGATACAGAAGGGACCCAGGTGATGGTTTCTTAAACACCAGGGTATGAATTTTTTGCAGACTATTCAAAGCAACACAAAAAGCGATAACTATTTTTAAACCCGCCCCCTCCGTTCTTTCAGCAGCGACAACTTACCCAGGCTTCCGATCTGACGTGCGAAAAATGCATGGAGCGTGCGTTAATTAAAGGACAAATCATACGTGATAATTGTGATGATGAGGTTCGCAGGAACATATTTTAAAAAATATTCTGTTTCCTCATTTATATCCTTCAGTTCCACTTTTTCTATTGTGCCATTTTTCCACATTTTACTCGATCTGCATTTTTTTCCCTTTGCATTGTTAACCATTTCTGAGTGGATGGCCACAGCTGTACTATGAATCCTTCTGCACACAGCCTTCTGTTACGGCACTGGTCTGCAGGGCCCCTATTGTAAAGCAGTGTCCCCCCAAAACAGCAAACTAAGATTTTCTTTGATTTTTTTTTTTTTTGGGGAAATGTTAAATCCTATGAGAAAACTAAAACATTGTAGTGGGGCATGAAGGCACTTTTCTTTCAAATCTTCAAAGATTTTTCACAGATTTTTCACAGATTTTTCTTCTTACGATTTAAACTGCGCAACCTATGCAACGCTGCAGAAGCCTGTGAAGTTCTGAAGGTGTGACAAAAAATGAAATTAGCAAAAGGAAAACTTTGCAATGTCATGCGCCTGTAACGCAGGGTCTTGGATAGCTCAGTGGGTCACCGCACAGCATGCAGATGTCTGTGCATTACCTCCATGTTACAGGTTGGGGCGTGATGCATTAGTCAGCTTTATATCATTTCAGGGCCTTGAGAGGAGTACTAGTAATTCAGGTAATATTTAGTATTTTTGTCATGCTGCTATTACAACATGGATGTTACAAAAATGAGCCCCTAGTTGTGAGAAAGTAGCCTCTTTCTAGCCTTGTTACCCACCATTTTGGCCTGTTTGTGAGTATATGTCAGGGTGTTTTCACTGTCTCACTGGGATCCTGCTAGCCAGGGCCCAGTGCTCATAGTGAAAACCCTATGTTATAAGTGTGGTTGTTATGTGTCACTGGGATCCTGCTAGCCAGGACCCCAGTACTCATAAGTTTGTGGCCTATATGTATGTGTTCCCTGTGTGGTGCCTAACTGTCTCACTGAGGGTCTCCTAACCAGAAACTCAGTGGTTATGCTCTCTCTGCTTTCCAAATTTGTCACTAACAGGCTAGTGACTAAATTTACCAATTCACATTGGCATACTGGTACACCCATATAATTCCCTAGTATATGGTACTGAGGTACCCAGGGTATTGAGGTTTCAGGAGATCCCTATGGGCTGCAGCATTTCTTTTGCCACCCATAGGGAGCTCTGACAATTCTTACACAGGCCTGTCACTGCAGCCTGAGTGAAATAACGTCCACGTTATTTCACGTCCATTTACCACTGAACTTAAGTAAATTATAAGTCACCTATATGTCTAACCTTCACCTGGTAAAGGTTGGGTGCAAAGTTACTTAGTGTGTGGGCACCCTGGCACTAGCCAAGGTGCCCCCACATTGTTCAGGGCAAATTCCCCGGACTTTGTGAGTGCGGGGACACCATTACACATGTGCACTGTACATAGGTCACTACCTATGTACTGCGTCACAATGGTAACTCCGAACATGGCCATGTAACATGTCTAAGATCATGGAATTGTCACCCCAATGCCATTCTGGCATTGTGGGGACAATTCCATGATCCCCTGGGTCTCTAGCACAGAACCCGGGTACTGCCAAACTGCCTTTCCGGGGTCTCCACTGCAGCTGCTGCCAACCCCTCAGACAGGTTCTGCCCTCCTGGGGTCCAGCCAGGCCTGGCCCAGGAAGGCAGAACAAAGGACTTCCTCAGAGAGAGGGTGTTACACCCTCTCCCTTTGGAAAAAGGTGTCAGGGCTGGGGAGGAGTAGCCTCCCCCAGCCTCTGGAAATGCTTTGATGGGCACAGATGGTGCCCATCTCTGCATAAGCCAGTCTACACCGGTTCAGGGATCCCCCAGCCCTGCTCTGGCGCGAAACTGGACAAAGGAAAGGGGAGTGACCACTCCCCTGACCTGCACCTCCCAGGGGAGGTGCCCAGAGCTCCTCCATTGTGTCCCAGACCTCTGCCATCTTGGAAACAGAGGTGTTTGTGGAACACTGGATTGCTCTGAGTGGTCAGTGCCAGCAGGTGACGTCAGAGGCTCCTTCTGCTAGGCTCTTACCTCTCTTGGTAGCCAATCCTCCTTCCTAGTTAGCCAAACCTCCTTTTCTGGCTATTTAAGGTCTTTGCTTTGGGGATCTCACCAGATAACGAATGCAAGAGCTCACCAGAGTTCCTCTGCATCTCCCTCTTCACCTTCTGCCAAAGGATCGACCGCTGACTGCTCAGGACGCCTGCAAAACCGCAACAAAGTAGCAAGACGACTACTAGCAACCTTGTATCACTTCATCCTTCCGGCTTTCTCGACTGTTTCCAGGTGGTGCATGCTCTGGGGGTAGCCTGCCTCCTTTCTGCACCAGGAGCTCTGAAGAAATATCCCATGGGTCGACGGAATCTTCCCCCTGCAACCGCAGGCAACAAAAGACTGCATCACCGGTCCTCTGGGTCCCCTCTCAGCATGACGAGCGTGGTCCCTGGAACTCAGCAACTCTGTCTAGGTGACTCCCACAGACCAGTGACTCTTCAGTCCAAGTTTGGTGGATTTAAGTCCTTGCCTCCCCACGCTAGACTGCATTGCTGGGTACCGCGTGATTTGCAGCTGCTCCGGCTCCTGTGCACTCTTCCAGGATTTCCTTTGTGCACAGCCAAGCCTGGGTCCCCGACACTTTAACCTGCAGTGCACAACCTTCTGAGTTGTCCTCAGGCGTCGTGGGACTCCCTGTTGTGACTTTGGGTGGACTCCGGTTCACTTTTCTTCTAAGTGCCTGTTCAGGTACTTCTGCGGGTGCTGCCTGCTTCTGTGAGGGCTCCCTGACTTGCTGGGCGCTCCCTCTGTCTCCTCATCCAAGTGGCGATATCCTGGTCCCACCTGGGCTACAGCAGCACCCAAAAACCCTAACCGCAACCCTTGCAGCTAGAAAGGCTTGTTTGCGGTCTTTCTGTGTGGGAACACCTCTGCAAGCTTCTTCACGACGTGGGACATCCATCCTCCAAAGGGGAAGTTCCTAGTCCTCTTTGTTCTTGCAGAACACCAAGCTTCTTCCACCCGGTGGCAGCTTCCTTGCACCCTCAGCTGGCATTTCCTGGGCTCCTGCCCACTCTCGACACTGTCACGACTCTTGGACTTGGTCCCCTTGTCTTACAGGTACTCAGGTCCGGAAATCCACTGTTGTTGCATTGCTGGTGTTTGTTCTCCTTGCAGAATCCCCCTACCATGACTTCTGTGCTCTCTGGGGTTAGTAGGGGCACTTTACACCTACCTGTCAGGGTCTTGGGGTGGGCTATTTTTCTAACCCTCACTGTTTTCTTACAGTCCCAGTGACCCTCTACGAGCTCACATAGGTTTGGGGTCCATTCGTGGTTCGCATTCCACTTTTGGAGTATATGGTTTGTGTTGCCCCTATACCTATGTGCTCCTATTGCAATCTAGTGTAACTTTTTATTGCTTGCATTACTTCCTTTTGCTATTACTTGCATAATTTTGGTTTGTGTACATATATCTTGTGTATATTTCTCATCCTCATACTGAGGGTACTCACTGAGACACTTTTGGCATATTGTCATAAAAATAAAGTACCTTTATTTTTAGTATATCTGTGTATTGTGTTTTCTTATGATATTGTGCATATGACACCAGTGGAATAGCAGGAGCTTTACATGTCTCCTAGTTCAGCCTAAGCTGCTTTGCCATAAGCTACCTTCTATCAGCCTAAGCTGCTAGAAACACCTCTTCTACACTAATAAGGGATAACTGGACCTGGCACAAGGTGTAAGTACTCTGGTACCCACTACAAGCCAGGCCAGCCTCCTACACTAGTTATAAAAAAAAGAGAACACAAAGCACTATAAAAGCCATGAATCTAAAAGACGTTCTGGAGTGTACAAAAACGATTGGTTGGAATGCTACCCCAAGTGATTGCCAGTGGTTAGAAGATGTGCAAGCATTCCTCCCGTCACGTTTTGTGTGACTGATGTAACGCCCTAAGTGGTCGGGATATGCCCAGATGTCGGTTCCTTGCGCTTAGTGCAATAAGTTCCAAGCTATACCTCCCTGACGAGGCCTAACAAAGCTGAAGCTGGTCTAGGGTTGTTGTGTTTCCTTCTAGAGGTGGCCTCGTCTGGCAGTTCGGGACAGACTGTTCCTAGAAGGAGCAGTGTCACTACTGATTTGCATAAGGTGGGCCTATGTCTAGAGTGGCACATTGGGCGTAAAACAAAGCGTTGGAGTGCTACCTGAGTGATTGCTAGTGGTTAGACTATTTGTGAGCATTCCTCCTATCACCTTTTCTGTGTATCAAAACATTCTAGCAGTTGTTTAAATCCATAATTCAAGATGACAACGTCATTTTCTGGAATTACTGGTTTAGAAACTACTAGTGTTTGTGCAATAACAGCAGCTCACATAGTAGAAATATTTGTTTGCACAAATCCAGGTATATAAAAATATGCGTACACACTATGCCAGCACACTGTACTTGCACTGATCATATTCTAGACGTTGAGTTGCAATTAGCAGTATGATGGCAGAATCAATCAAATGAAAAATGCATATATATCACCACTCAGTTCTAAAAATGAGTACAGCTCATGGTCATATATCTGAGAACGATATAAGCTGCCTATGTGTGCAATAACATGTGATGCGCCCACTCGAGCTAAGGACTTAATGCACATCTTTGGGTGGGAGACCAATGTGGGATGTGCCTTCCTGTTTCTAAGTACTATCAACAAATAAGAGAGGTGCCAGGCTGCAGTCAAGTTAAACAGTTTCAATGCAAGCAAGTCTTGCATGTAACTAAGGTTGTGCTGAACTCAGGTAGTCATACGCAGGGCTGGAGACTCAGAAGAACACTCTTAATACAGGAAGTTGCGCATCCCTCAGCACCACATTAATCAACACCTACATGACACCCCCAGCCACATCGTCAGATCCCACAGGCTCAACATTATCTCCTATGCAGATGATACTCAACTCATCATCTCACTCACTGAAGACCCCTCCTCCACCAGGACAAACTTCTGCAACGCCATGACCAGCGTAGCAGACTGGATGGAGGCAAACTGCTTAAAACTCAACTCAGACAAGACGGAAGTCCTGATCTTCGGGAAAAACACTTTGTTGTGGAACCCTAGCTGGTGGCCAGTCAAACTTGGACCTGCTCCCATGCCCACAGATCATGCCCACAAACTTGACATCATCCTCAACAGCAATCTGACCATGAAGTGGCAGATCAACTCAGCTGCCTCCTCCTGCTTCCACACTCTGCATGCTCTGCAAAATCTTACAATGGGTCCCAGCTAACACCAGAAAAACCATCACCCAGGCCCTCGGCACCAGCTGCCTCAACTAAGGCAATGCTCTCTATGCCGGTATCTCCTCCCAGCTCTTAAAGAAATTCTAGGCAATACAGATCACTGCAGACCGACTCATCCTGGACCCTCCTAACTGCACCCACGTTACCACCTACCTCAGAGACCTCCAATGGCTTCTCATCCAAAAGAGGTGCCATTTCAAGCTCCTCATGAACAGTTACAAAGCCATGCATGACCACGAACCGTACTACATCATCCACTGCCTACACTTCCACCAGCTCACCAGACACCTCTGTTCCTCCTCTATTGCCCTCGCACACACTCCCAGGATCCGTCTCAGCCACAGCGGAGGCCACTCTTTGTCCTACTTCATAGAAAAAGCCTGGAATCATCTTCCTCTCCCCCTCTGAACCACATCCTCACTGGCAGACTTCAGGAAGAGGCTCAAGACCGGGCTCTTCCACAGATACATCGTACCCAAGCGCCCAGATACCCCCAGGGGTGACACTGCTGCGTTCTGCAAATGATTGACTGATTTAAACAGATTAACAGTTGCTAAAATCTTGGCAACACGTGGCAGCACAGTGGAAGACCCTATATAAGGGTTGACCTGTCACCTTCTATTTGATACCTGCTGTATTTGGAGGTTAAATGGGTACTAGTGGGGTGAAAGCTTGGCCTAGACAGTGTTAACTGTTGAAAACAAATGACAAAATTATGAAGTTAGCAAAATATTCTGCTTTATGTATCATGATTTGCCTTTCTCCACATAATTCATGTAGCTCTACATAGAGACAATCACATGTACAAGGCCATGCCTTGCAACACATATAGGCCCCCATTACGAGTGTGGCGGTCTCAAGACCGCCACACTTGCGATGTAGGTCGGACCGCCACAGATAGGGCGTCCTATTATGACCGTGGCAGCTGGGCCACGGTCTGACCTCCAGCACCGCCAGGTTGCCTACTGTGGATAGCCTGGCAGTCTTGGCGGTCGCAAATCCGCCAGGGCAGAGCTGCAAGCAGCGCTGCCCTGGGGATTACAAGTCCCCTTTCTGCCAGCCTTTGCATGGCGGTCTCACCGTCCGGCCCAGCCGGTTTCAATGTTGTGGTGAGTTTTCCCCTGGGCCAGTGGAAATCTCCTAGTAGTGGCAGTATGCTGGCTGTAGCAGCTTCGGCGGTGTATGTAAAAGAACGCCGAAGCCGTATTGAGGGCCATAGTGCCTCAGTGTGACACGTGGTTTTATGTCTCATCGCACAGTGACTTAGTGACGAGGCATAATCACATGGTGAGCTGGAAACTTGCACAGAAAGAGTTTCCATCTAAGGTGTGAATGCTCTACACAGCTGTACTCCCATTAAACCCCGTAGGACACAGGAGGTGGTGCCACATGAGTTCAGTAATGCTGTGGGGCAGAGTAGCTGAGGCTGTTTAGGCATAACAGTGGGTCCCAGGCCCTGCCACCTCACCTAGACTATGCCCCTTCTCCCAGTACACACTCATGGTGAAAACAAGCATTTGCAAGGCAGTGGGTCTTGCATTTGCTCGACTGAGAGCTATTAGCGTTGTAAAGTCCTAACTGGACTTTTATTGCCACAAATTGAAAAGGAAAAGTAATACAGTTGTACATATGCGAGCTGATTTAAAGCGCCACGCTATGAGCATGAGCGTGAAGGAGCACACAAAAGGAAACAGATGTTGGCTCGCAGTCAAACATATCAGCAGTTATAGTTATCCATGTAACAGGGTCAAGGTCATGCAAAGCGCTCGACTACTTCCCAGCGAGATCGCGCTGCATGGGAAAGAAAAAGTAGTCCAGAAGTCATGTGGAAAACGTGGAGCCTCATATGTTTTCAGTAGTTGGCCGGTGCGCTCGAGGAAGGCTAAACACCGGAAAAGGCATGACATAGGCATGTCTTTCACAAATGAAATCAAGCAATTTTTAAGAGGCAAGCCCACGAACCAATGAAACTGATTGGCATGAGGTGGGTGTGGTTAAAAGCCCAGAGAGAGATTACAACAGGCTACAGCGCTTGCACGCTCGACCCTAAAGTCTTAGGTTGGCAAGTCCTCACCAGGCCCAGGCAGCACTGGTGTGCCTCAGCCCGGCTGACCAATCAGATGCACGTCCTGTTTGCAAATCTCCAAATTCCCCAGAAGGCCAGTCCGACACAAAGCTGCCTGTCTCATCCCGCACAGCCAATCAGAGGCAGCAGCATGTCGCAATACTCTGAGTTTTCAGTAGAGCAATTTAACTCCTAATTGGCTCTGCCATCGTTTGTTGGCCAATGAGAGCCAGAGGCCTGTCGGGATATCCCCAGGGGTCGTTCAATGAATCCACTGACTTGATTCGTTACACTAATTTGCAACTCCAGAGTTCCTGACAAATCAGAGGCAGTGGGCTGCTGGTAACTCTAACCTTGACTAGTGATCTGACTGCTCAGATCAGCCCTGCTGGGGGATGACTTCTCCATGCCTGTTCTAATGTCCCCGACACTCTCAGATGACATTTCCTTTACCTAGAGATGTGAGAAGTTCGGTGTTCGTCTATTTCGCCCCGATTTCCGCTTGTCGTGTAGTTCGCGTAGTTTTCCAGTTTTTATTTGCCTGCTCAACGATTTTTTCTACTTTGCAGGTAATTTTCATGTTAGTAAAGCCTGAGCAGCCCAAGCACTCCCAGTGTGCCTTTCAAGCTATCTGCATATCTTTCTCGAAATTCTACAAGCCAAACGGAAGTACAATTTCTCTCTCCAATTTTACGAGCTTTTCAGTGCACGAGGGGGATGCGGAGGAGACCGACAACTCTGGCCTGATCAAGATGCGTCCGCAAAAATGCAAAATGCGCACCTGCTCATTTGCATTAGAGTGGAGTGTGTTAATTAGCAGGTGCGCAATTTGCATTCAATTATAAATTTGTCACCTGGGAATGGGAAATTATGCTCAAATTACAATCGATCCCACCCATGTTCGGCTGCACAAAGTGACATTTTGTGGGTTTTTTTACCCGCTCTATTTGGGCAGGGTTTCCTGTGCCAGGCAAGCTTTGCACGCAATTCCTAATCACACTCTGCGATTTAGAACAGGAAATACGATTAGCTGACATACTGCGATAAGGCCGTAATAATTTAAATCGTGAAATATGAGACATAAATTACCACAAAAGTCACTCATTTCACGCAGACACTCCAAAAATCAAAACATTTCGCATCCTACGTAAAATTCCAAAGTTTTCTATAGACCTTACAAAGGTTGCAAAAAAAGTAAATTGTACTCCATAAATTTGCACAAAAGTACTTTTCCTGCGCTCCCCTGGTCCCTCCTCCAGTTGGGGAGATGTTTTGCCACATAATTAGCCTTTTCTGCGCAACCGAGCCCTTCCCCCGACAAAACCTGAAGAAGGCGGCGGCAGGGGGACCCCTGGTCCGGTGAAGACCCCGCAAAGGTTGTTGTCGTGCCGCCATGCATCATCTGCGAAACGTTCAGACTCACCGCGCGACAATAAATACCCGCAGCAATTATCGATTAAACGCCGTCTCCGGATAATGAAAGGCGTAAATCTCCTCCTGTAAAAGGACAAGGCGTCTAATCCGACGGAGGCAGCGGGGGCCGCGTCCCCGGTGGGCCCCGGCCACCGCCAGCCCGGCTTCCGCGCCCACCGGGCCTCTCAAGGGCTGGAAATTGAATTAGCTGCAAAGAGGGCGAGACGGCCAATCACTCGTCCGGGACCGAAGCACGGCCTATCGATTTCCATCTTTCCGAGGGAAAAAGGAAAACACATGATTTCCCCTTTTTTGTTATTTAAAATGCTGCTTAAGCAATTTGGGAATGTAATTGGGAGGTCGGGATCCTGGGAGCTGGATCCGGCGGAAAATGTACTGATGGTTGGAGAGAGAGGTGGGGGGAGGGGTTGTACTGCACTCGCTCCTCTGTTCGGCGTTATTTATGGCGGTCATAATAATTAATTATGTAAATACTCGATTCGTAATCAACAGAATAGATATTATTTTTTCCTAATGTGCAGCCCTGTGATGGATAATATTGATGTTGGGGTTACGAGTCCAGGCGGTTCTGCTGAGGTTGGCAAGCACTGGCTCCGGAATGGCTTGTTTCGCCCTCTTGTGGTTCACAGCAGTGTCCTTTTTTCAGTACAATTTTATTTTATTCTCCTGGGCCAGACCTTGCCTCCTCTTCTAACACGGACAACAGTGCTTAATTTATAGAACTAGGTGCCAGGGCCCGACGTTTTAAGTAGGCGCCCTCGTCTGGTGTCTGGTGCTGTCGACTGCCTAAGGCCAAGGCTGCCTGGTCTTGATTCCATCTCGTGTCTCTTTCTTCCACCCCCCTCACTTCCTGTCTCTTCTTCACATGAGTAACGAGCCTGCCTAGTCTTCATTTCACCTCATGCCTCTTTTTTCCACCACTCTACCCTACCTGTCTCTTTATCTCATGAATACCAAGGCTGCCTGGTCTCTATTCCATCTTATGTCTCTTTCTTCCACTGCTCTACACTTCCTGTCTCTTTATCGCATGAATACCGAGGCTGCCTAGTCTTGTTTCCACCTCATGCCTCTTTCTTCCACCACCGTACACTTCCTGTCTCTTTATCTCATGAATACAGAGCCTGCCTAGTCTTCATTCCACCTCATTCCTCTTTTTCCACCACCCTACCCTACCTGTCTCTTTATCTCATGAATACTGAGGCTGCCTGCCCTTGATTCCATCTCATGTCTCTTTCTTCCACCTCTACATTTCCTGTCTCTTTATCTCATGAATACGTAGTGTGTCTAGTCTTGATTCAACCTCATGCCTCTTTCTTCCACCACCCTCTCCTTCCAGCCCCTTTCCCATAGCATGCTCTTTCTCATCCCTGCTCTCGCCCTTTAAAAGGGTTCTCCTCCTCTTTTCTGCCCCTTCTGCTTCTCTCCTGCTTGGGGTGAAAGTCTGATGCTGAAAGTTAAGAGGTGGTCCCCAAAATTGAGTGCTGAGGTCCACCGTCTGTAACCACTGCACAAATTAAGCATGGGGTAAGACGCAGTGCAAGGAGGCCCTGACTTGGCAAGTATGCCTGAACATGTGCAGTGCATTCCTTATAGCATCTCTGCTCTTGGGCCTTTCCCGCTCAGCTGGTTTTGGGTTCCTGAAAGAGGACCAGGGGCCCTGTTGCCTATCAGGATTCAGACAGCAATCGTTCAAAGATGAGTTAAAATGGATGTTTGGCCCAATTATTATTTTAATTTGGACAAGTTAGTGGTCCAGGCCCTGGCACTGTCATGGTTGACCATGGAAACTGTAGTCACTGGATTCCTAAAAGGTAGGTCAGCAGAGCCACTCTGGGGGGTGGTTCCTAGGTGTCCTAGGGTCCCTCGACTGGGACTTGCTTCTGGGCTTTTGAGAGTCCGGAGTGGATGTTCCTTATGGGTGTCTGATGTTGGGTGTTAGAAATGGGGTCTCTAGTTTTCAGTCGGTTTGCACCCAGTCAAGTAGGGACCCTCACTCTAGTCAGGATAAGGGAGATACCAGCTCAGATAACCCCTGCTCACCCCCTTGGTAGCTTGGCACGAGCAGTCAGACTTATCTCAGAAGCAATGTGTAAAGCATTTGCACATAACACACAGTAACACAGTGAAAACACTACAAAAGGACACCACACCAGTTTTAGAAAAATAGCCAATATTAATCTATTTAAAACAAGACCAAATATGATAGAAATCCGACATACAGTAATAAAAATATGAATTCTGCAAGATTTACTCAGCTCGAACTCTAGGCTGATGAAGTCAGGAGCGCTGGTGTGGATGGTGTCGGGGCTGCAGTGCGAAGAAGGATGGTGCCACGTGCGGTGCCCTAGGTCACGGTGCAGGCCAGCGGCGTCGCAGTGGTTTTTATTGTGTTGCAGCACAAAACACACAGTTCCCAGTGCTGTAGGCAGATGAAACTGAAGTCTTTGATATCCCTCAGACTTCCAACAGGAGGCAAGCTCTCCTCCAAGCCCTTGGAGAACTTCCTCAAGCAGGATACACAGCAAAGTTCACCCTTTGCACTCTTTTCAGGCAGAAGCAGCAACTGCAGGCAGTCCAGCAAAGCAGTACAGCAAAGAGACAGTACTCCTCCTCCAGCTCTTCAGCTCTTCTCCTTGGCCGAGGTTCCTCTTGATTCCAGAAAGATTCTAAAAGTCTAGGGTTTTGTCTCTGCTTCTTATTCCACTTTCTGCCTTTGAAGTTGGCAAACTCAAAGCAAAGTCTCAAGTGTTTGCAAGATCCTTCCTTATCCAGGCCAGGTCCTAGACACACACCAGGGGGTCGGAGACTGCATTGTGTGAGGACAGGCACAGTCCTTTCAGGTGTGAGTAACCACTCCTCCCCTCCCTTCCAGCACAGATGGCTCATCAGGATATGCAGGCTACATCCCAGCTCCCTTGATGTCACTGTCTAGAGGAGAGTTGTGAACAACCCAACTGTCACATTGACCAAGGCGGGCAATGCACAAACAGGCAGAGTCACAGAATGGATTAAGCAAGAAAATGCATACTTTCTAAAAGTGGCATCTTCAAACTAACAATCTAAAAACCAACTTCACTAAATGATGTATTTTTAAATTGTGAGTTCAGAGACCCTATACTCCACATTTTTATCTGCTCTCAAAGGGAATCTGCGCTTTAGGGATATTTAAAGGCAGCCCCCATGTTAACCTATGAGAGGGATAGGCTTGCACTGTGAAAACCGAATTTGGCAGTATTTCACTGATAGGACATATAAAACACACTAGTATAGGTCTTACCTTAAACATACACTGCACCCTGCCCATGGGGCTACCTAGGGCCTACCTTAGGGGTGCCTGATGCAATAAAAGGGAAGGTTTAGACCTGGCAAGTGGGTACACATGCCAAGCCAAATTGGCAGTTTAAAACTGCACACACAGACACTGCAGTGGTAGGTCTGAGCCAGGTTTACAGGGCTACTAATGTGGCTGGCACAACCAGTGCTGCAGGCCCACTAGTAGCATCTGATCTACAGGCCCTTGGCACCTCTGGTGCACTTTACCAGGGATGCCAATTATGGATAAACCAATCAACAGTACAATTTACACAGAGAAAATATGCACTTTAGCATTGTTTAACAGTGGGAGAGTGCCCAGAGTCCTAAAGCCAACAAAAACTGGTCAGAAAAATTAGGAGGAAGGAGGCAAAATGATTGGGGATGACCCTGTAAAAAGGGCCAGGTGCAACACTGGGGATCCAGTACCCCGGGTATTGGGACGTCTCGGGACCTGAAGGTCGCAGTGCCACCAAACTTGGCACACTGGTAGGTTTGTCCTTCGGGTCCATCGGGTTGCTTCTGTTCTCTTGCTCGGGTCTTATTTGTTGCTGGTCTTCTTGTATCTTGAATCTGAATCTTTGGTCTTGGGATGCCCACTAAATACTGTATTTAGTGGGTGTTAGGGGAAGTACTTGGTAGTGGCCAATGGGTCACCTACCACTGGGTGGCTACACCCGCTAAGTGACCACTTCCTGTGGGAAGAGGTCACATCTCTAACTCTAATAGGCTATTTTCCTGCCATCCAAGATGGAGAAAAATGAAATGGAATAGTCACCTCATCTGCCACACCTGAGGGGTAGTGCAGACTGGGGGTGGCCACTTCCCCTACCCTTGCTAAGTTTTCCTGCCGGTTTTCTCACCCAAAGTGGGGGAGAAACCATTGGGTAGCCATTTGCTGCTAGCAGCATAGGCGAAGGTCAGATTTCAAAGACAGTAAAGCCTTTAAAGATGACTGCTGTCGCAGAGTGTCTGCCTGGGGAAGGAGGTGTAACACCTCCACCCAGGAAAGGCTTTGTGTTCTGGTTCCTGAGAGCAGAGGCTCTCGCCCCAGGAGTCCAGACTTGTGCCTGGTGGTGGCAGGCAGGTTAAGACCAGTCAGCAACCATGCCAGGGCTGTTAGGGTTTTCAGGGGGGCACCTCTAAGGTGTCCTCTGGGTACATTTTAGGATAAATCCCACACTGGTGTCAGTGTGGGTTTATCATTCTGAGTTGTTTGATACCAAACAATCCAGGGTTCATGGAGTCTATCCTGTAGCTGGGGAACTCGTAGTGACCGGAGCTCAGTACATGCATTTGCTATGGCCTCCCAGTACACTTACTATGTCTTAAGGGTTTTGTAAAGACACAGTAGGGGCATATTTGCTCATGCACACATATGACCTCACATGTATTATAGTGCACCCAGCCTTGGGTCTGCAAGGTCTGCCCGAGGGGCGATTTACCTATACTGCATGCAGTGTTAATGGGCATGTGTAGGAAGCTGGCCTGGTGTGTGGTGGGTACCTAAGGTACTTACACCTTATACCAGGTCTCCCCTCTCAGTGAAGTGTAGGCAGTGTCTAGAAGCCAGGCTCTCTAGAGGTAGCTATGGATGAGCAGCCAAGGCTTATCTAGGAGATATGCAAAGCTCGTGTAATACCACTACAGTCACACAGTATTCTCACACAAAAATAGAAAACACTTGGTTGTACTAAAATAAAGGTAGTTTATTTTTGGAACACAGTATGAATGAATACTAGAGAGGCAACCCTCCAATAGGAGGTGAGTAAATACACTGCATATATACACTAATAAACAGTAAGATGCATAAAAAAGGTTGGAAAACAGTGTACAATAGCAATAAGCAATAGTAGCACTAGGGGGAGTCCAAACCATAAACTAAGAAAGTGGAATGCAAACACATGGCCCCCACATAGGTAAGTAAATTGTGCAGAGGGGAGCTGGTAGTGCTAGGAAACCACAAAGATAAGTAATGCAGTACCGCCAGCGACCAGTAATGCAGGAGTAAAACATTGGATTTCCCTAAAACCACCCCAAAGGATGAAAAGAAGAAAATGAAGACACCCCAGAACACCCTGCAAGGAACCAGCAGTGGGAAACCGAAGATGGAGACCTGTGGAGAGAGGGGACCAAGTCCAGAAGTGTCTGTGGAGTCCAGGGGGAGTAGGAGATAGGAGATACAACCCATCCAGAGGTACCTTTTGGAGTTGGTCGACGAAGATGGAAGACAGGTCAACACTGCAGCACAGAAGCTGGAGAAGAGTTCCTGATGCGTGCAAGTGGTGTCCCACGCTGGAAGCTGGATTGCAGATGGGTGTCTGTAAAGGATTTCCACCAACAAGCCTTGGCAAGGGCAAACTCGTGGTCAGAGGAAAAGAGGTGCTGCTGGGTACCAGCAAGGTCCCGGAGGACTCTACCCGGGAGGAGAATTCACAGGGGACCCTCTGCATCGCAGAAGGCCCACAGGAGCAGAGGCAGCACCCACAGGTGTCCCACAGGGTAAGGACACAGAAGTCGCACAAGCAGCCCACACAGCACCACCGAAGTTGTTCCCACGTCGCCGGAGGACCACGCAGAGGTCCAGAAGTTGCAGGAGGGAGAGCTGGGGGTTGGAAATACACGTCACCTGAAGTTCCCCTTGGAGGTGAGGCAACAAGCCTTGGCAACTGCAAAGGGGGCGGTGCATGGGGGTACTGTCTAGTGTGGAGTGGAAAGGACTTACCACCACCAAAGTGCAACAGCTAGTAGAGAGGACCAACAGAGACTCTCCGGACCATTACCCGTGATGCAGGACTGACCCCACTCAGGATGAGGGGAGATCCACGCAGCAGGTTGTCCATGCAGCCAGGTACCTGTAGTTACAGGGGAGTGATGCCGTCACCCCAAGTGAGATTCCTTTTTCTTCTTGTGCCGGCTAAAGAGTTGTAGTCTTCTTAGGATGCACAGCTGGGCAAATGTTGCAATGCTGGCAGGACTTCCAGGGACCTGCAGCTTGTAGATTCTTTGAGGGTCCTGAGGCCAGAAGTCGAAACAGAGGCTGCAGGGGAGTCCTGCTGAAATCTTGCAAACCGAATCTGAGGACCCACCCCAGAGGAAGACACTATATAGCCCATAGAGGGGGTTGGTCACCTAACCAGGTAACTACCTATCAGAGGGTGCCTCTGATGTCAACTGCCTGGCCTGGCCACTCAGATGCTCCCAGACTTCCCTACCAACCTTGGAACAAGATGGCAGAACTTAGGGACCCTCTGGTAGAGCTCTGGGCACCACCCCTGGGGTAGTGATGGACAGGGGAGTGGTCACTCCCCTTTCCATTGTCCAGTTTCGCCCCAGAGCAGGGACTGGGGTCCCTGAACCGGTGTGGACTGATTTATGCACGGAGGGCACCAAATGTGCCCTTCAAAGCAAAAATAGTGGCTTGGGGAGGCTAGCCCTCCAAAGCCAGTCACCCCTATTTCCAAAGGGAGAGGGTGTTACCTCCCCGCCCAAAGGAAATCCTTTGTTCTGCCCTCCTGGACCTGATCAGATCAAGCAGCAGGAGGGCAGAAACCCGTATGAAGGGGGGCAGCAGCTGGGCTGTAAGACCGGTGGTAGCAATGCTGGGGGACCTCTAAGGAGCCCTCAGAGTGCATGGAATCATACTTCCAATACGTGCAACAGTATTTGGGTATGATGCTGACATGTTTGATACCAAACATGCCCTGGTTCGGAGTTACATTCGGTAGCTGGATATAGATAGTGACCTCTGTCCAATACTTATATACAATGGCGTCCCTGCACTCACGAAGTCCAGTAAAATTGAGCTGGAGTTCATGGGGGCCTCACACACAGGTACCTGCACCCTGCCCTCTGGACTGAGAGGGCCTACCAGAGGGGTGACTTACAGTAATCTTGTGCAGTGACCTGTAGTGAAACCGGGTGCTTGCACCTGGTTCACACAGACTGCAATGGCAGGCCTGCAGAACCCTTTGCATGGGCTCCCTGTAGGTGGCAGAATAACTGCTGCTGCCCATAGGGATCCCCTGGAACTCCAATGCCTTGGATACCTGGTGCCATATACTAGGGACTTATATGGGGGCACCAGTATGCCAATTGTGGGGACAAAAGGTTAGTAGCAACCAAATTTGGAGGAGAGAGCATAATCACTGGGGTCCTAGTTTGCAGGATCCCAGTGAACATAGTCAAACACACTGGCAACAGGCAGAAAATGGGGGTAACCATGCCAAGAAAGAGGACACTTTCCTAAAGCATGGCACTCAGGGTGAGTGCCATGTTGAGTTTGCAATTTATGAGGTACACCGTCTCATGCACTTGCCATGGCAGTCTGCATGAGGCTGGTGTGGGGCCTCACAGAGTGGCACAATTGGTGCTGTAGCTCTGGGGGGCCCTCTTTAGTACCCTTGCCTTAGGTACCAGGGTACCATTTACTGTACTAGGGACTTACAAGGGTGGCTGAAGTGCTAAGACTTGGTACAGTTTTGGGGAAAGAGATCTGGCCCTGGGACCCTGTTTAGCAGGGTCCCAGGTTGCTTACAATTCGAAACCACTTCAAGTTCCAGGCAAAAAGTGGTGGGAGGGGTTACCCATGCAAAAAGAGGCCCTTCCTCATACCGACTTCAACATTTTGCACTGTTTTTTAGAGTGAAATGCACCCTTGTGTTAATTCTTGGCACAAAGATGCATTTCGTGCTAGAAAAATGTGCGAAACTATGGCATTAGGTGAACAAAAGGTGCTTGCTTTTTGTTCATTGACATTACTCCAATACTCCTACAATAGGATTTTTACTCAAAGGAAGCATTAATTACGTGGTGTGGCACAATGTTGTAATATCAGGCATTTTGCATAAGTAATAATTCAAAATGCCAGAAGTTACGCAAGATGAGGCTGTCATATATTACATATTGCCTGGGTCTAATATAATGGGGGTTACATTTGGTATCCCAAGGCAGAGTAGGGTGACCGATGCAGTGCAATATATGGGCTGAGAAATTAGAATACTTGTCATGTATTGCAAGTAATAAACTCATTTTTTTAAAGAGTCTTTCCTGCTGTACTATACTTTTCTGTGTTTTTTACTTTTACAATCAGTAGCTACTCAGAGGTTTTTCTTTCCCTCAGGAGACTCCTCCCTACTTTGTTTATTCCTTCCTTTGCCAAATATGGTATTTTCCATGGATCCCTTTGCCACTCGTTGGCCATTGAATTACCTAGAATCCTTTCCATTGCTTAAAGAGCCACCCTGTTCCTCTGAGACACATCATTTATTGAAATTCCAGGAAACCCCTAGAGTATCATAAGGAAAATGGGCTTGCCTTCACAATAAACCATCTATTACATGATGTCACAGAGACGAAGAAGGAAATCTGGCTTGCGATGCACAGCGCAGTCTAATTCCTTCTGCATTTGCAAGATTAGAGGACTTTTCTCAGACTGTGCGACTGGCTCACTGGTAATAAAAAGCCCCTTATAGATTCTCCTTGAGAAACAGGTTCTTTGCTATGAAAAGGCATTTGACAGCATGGAGTTGTCACTGCCTTCCGCAGGTTTCCGCGCGTGAGATGAAGCTGGCCATGAAAAGGGCTCTCGCCTTGAGGATAGACTAGGCCACGGAACGGGGGACAGTCGTTAAAAGTTCCATTTAATGCCAGTCGCTGTTCTTTTATTGTGCTGGAGTGCGCGCTGAAAGGAAAATGCAATTCTGCACTAAGTGGCTTTAGTTAGATTGGTTTTCGCGAGAAAATGAGAAGAGCCTCGAATGCGAGAGCGTGAAATACATTTCCCCCCGCAACCCAGAGCTGTGGCGGAAGGCGCTTGAAAAAAGCCTGCTTTAAGTATTATTGAAGATAAAATAATTTTTTTTCAAGTACGCTGATTGACATCGTAATAACCCCCTCCAGATGTGATAAGGTCAAATTCGAATGTAATCAGTTTTGCTGGCAAAATGCATAAACATGACCGCGCTACAGGAGGCGGCGAGGTTGTGATAAGCTTACGCTGGCTGATTTCCAAATCCCCATAATGACAGGATGCTTAACTGTATGTTGACCCATATCCCATTGAATTCCTGTGGAATCATTAACAAAGAAACAACAGAAAACGGCTGCAGTCCAGTTGTCAATATCTACTTAACTCTTAAGGCTATTATCTGGACAAGGCCATCGGGTATTGTCTTCTCCCCCCTCCCCCAAAAAGTATCTTGAGTGAATGTACTACCACCATACAAAGGAGGGCAGCAGCATTGCCTGGGTTATGCAAAACAGCCTTTACCATGCAGCAGGAAGCAGCCCTTACCACACAGCCTTTACCACGCATGGTTATGTATATAAGGTAAGTGTGTGTGTGGGTGTGTGTATGTGTGTGTATGTAAATATATATATATATATATATATATATATATACACACACACACACACACACACATACAACAGGGGCACTGTAATTATGCAGCAAGACAGGGTCAAATTATGCAGCAGGGTTGACTAAATTATGCGTCAAGAAAAGGCGAATATGTGGCGTAATGTGGCACATTTAATGATAGTTCTATTTAATTATTTTATAATTTGTACAGTTGGTTGCAGCTCACTGGCACCAGTTGAACACCTAAATATCGCAATAAGCAACAGAAAGGTGACCAGTCAAAGGTGACCTTAGCAAAGGGCCATCCACTGCGCGGCAACACACGTGTGGTTACATTTTTAGTAATGTTTGAACCGCTTGAGCAAAGAAAAAATTGTTAAAATCTACAGATTATGCAGCAGCTGAAGGATTAAATGGCAAACACAGCAAGAACATAATGCTGTGAAAAACGGCGCAGGTGCACAATCGCATTATTATAGTGGCCTTGATAGATAGATAAGTAGATAGGTAGATGAATGAATAGATAGATACCGTTCCACGCATCCACAGAACGACTACCGGTGGCAGATCGTTCTTCCACCTCGCTACCAAGACATGGAACACTCTTCCTGTCCACCTGTGACAGACACAGGACCTGCTAACCTTCAGGAGACACCTGAAGACCTGGATGTTCGAGCAGTAGCAGCACCCCAGTCTGCCATGTTTGAGCTGCTAATGTAGCTCTGTAGGGTGAGATCAGTGTGTGAGACGGCAGTGACAGATTCAGATCTGGGTCGGACTGACTCTGACATTCATGCTTGTAGGGTCTGTCAATTAACAACTATAGAAGTAAGTGATTGTAACGTGACAAGACACCAAATGGCACAAAATATAACCTGTCAAGGTGACGATGATGACTACCAATATTTTAAGGTTTATGGTGAGAAGGTCTGATTAGAGAGAGACAGAGGGGAAGAGTTAAAAGATAGTGGGTCCAGAAAAGAGATCTCTTGGGATGTTGTGCCTGCCCCGAGGAAATAAAAAACAAGAAGAAATAGCCAACACAGCATGGAACCAGCAGGCATGAAGTTTTAGACAGAGACAAGTTCATCTAATGAGAAGCTGAGGTGGTGGAGGACAGATGAGGCAGGACGGGGGAGCTCAAAAAGGCAAACCCGCCATGTGCAACACAACATGGTGACTGTCGTGTAGGATGGGAGACTGGATTGTGTTTGGAAGATACAGTGCTTAATTTGAGCTGGTGGTTTCCGGTGCGGGGCACCAACCCTTATTTTTGAGGGCTGCCCTTATTTTTCTGCATCAAGCATTTACTGGAGAGCAACAGACACACATGGGAAAAGTGGTGGAAGAAAAAAACGAAAAGGCGTCACAAAGCGAGAAAGCAGAAAGCTGCAACAGTGAGCTGAGGGGGCAGGGAGTGTCTGTAAATAGATTAAAGAGGCCAGAGATTGCCTCAGGATTACGCTGCCTCAGTATTCAGTGCTCGCACATTTCATTGCAGCAGCTGCGTGTTTCAGAGGAGAGCTTGGGCAAAGGCACTGTTCTATTTACAAATTAAGCACTGGACAGATACATAGAAGCAGAGAGCCCACAAAAACAGAAATAAGTCATAATTGCTAACTAATAATGTTGCTTAGATAATTACAAAACAAGCATTGGCAAAGACAGTGTGTCTCACAGTGAAACCTACTGACTTTGTCAATTTGTTTGTGGCTCAGGTAGCTGCAAGGAATCCTTGCATATCCATGGTGGCCTTCTTTTATTGCAATGTAATAGTTTAGCAAGCCCCATTCAAAGATGGACGCCTGGATGTGGGGGGCCTCTTTGAAGATATTTTTGTTTATTTTAATAATTCCTATTCAAAGATTGCCACCATGATGCTTGTTCATCGATTGCAGCCATCTTTCAGTAGCGTTTTTAAAAATAAAAAAAACATTCAGTGGAGTACTCCTCGCCTGTGTACACATGCGCACATGCTAGTGGCCAACATGACAAGTCCAGAAACCATTGTAAGATGGCCGCCCATTGATAGTTTAGTAGGCAGAAAAAAATGGGGAGAAAATCCATTGGCGCCTGGTGGTAAGAGGATGCTGGGTTGTGGCGCAAAGAGGGAAGAGACAGAGATGGGGAGAGAGAAAGAGTGAGGGAGCGAAAAAAGTCCCTGCCGGGCCTGGCAAATCACGGCCACATGTAAGCAGTGGAAGGATACAACATCTAATCAGAGCTTTGTGAGACTGAAATCCTTTTGACTGAGACAAACACAACAATAGGGAGGAACACCATTGAATTAGAAGGGAAGAGAGACAAACAACAAACCACACAATCATGAGCAAGTGGAATGACCCAAAGCCCACTCTAGCTATGTGTAAGTTATTGGAAATAGTAGGTCTGGCTAACATACAGCCAAAACTGTCTGTTGCTGAGACCTGAAAAAAAGAAAGTAAACTTTACATAGAATGGAGAGAATCTACAGGCTGAATTCGCCCCATTATAGGAATAGTGTGGGTGAAATTCAGCTGATGGGTGCAGCAAACACACAAAACATGGTGGGAAGAATGCTTTTAATAAGTCTAACCATTGGCAATCGCCTGGGCTACCATCCCGACCCATCGTTATTTTGCCCGCCAATGCCATTCAGTTTGGATCCAGGCATCAGCAAATGAGTCTTGAGCCTGCTCCAATAGGAGCTGTCCAGCCTGAATGTTTCTGCCTTTTTTGTGTTCCTGGTCTGACTTATATAGCGGTGGTTAACAGGAAGAATCAGTGTTGGATGCTCCAGACGACACAGGGTGGGCATTCTGATGATGCATCGCAGCAGTCCTATGGCAGATGGACCACCAGCTCAGGGTTTCTTATGGCAGAAACAGCTGGCGCTCCGCTGCTGTGATGCATCCATTCCTCTGTCGCTAACTATGGTGGGGAAACCAAAAGGAAGGCAGATGGTGCATCTGCCATTTTACGGTGAATGTTCTGCTACCGCCTATCCGTAAATGACCCTAACAGTCTTCGAATTAAGCAACTGACAAGAACAGGAAAACAGTATTCATAGTACAGCAACAAAATCAAACTCTGATCTGAGAAAGAAGCCGCAGAAAAATGTTGGAAAGTACACTTGGTCTGTGCTGGGTAGGCATGGGCAAAAGTTTAATTTCGCTGGAGTAATCAGAGTAATTTTGGTAATTTCACTTTAGTCTTTTAATGCAAAATTACAGAAAATTGTCCAACACACCAGTTTGCGCAATTATGAGAAAATTGGCCGAAAATCCTATGCAGGAGCACAGAAACCATGAGCTTCTACACAGCTGCTGCTGTTCATGCTCTGTTGCATTTTAGTGCTATTTTCTTAGCGCAAAATGCATCCTCAGGTCCATTTTGGATACAACAATAATTTTTGAGCTAGAAAAAGATCCCTAAATGCTGGTTTATACTCCTCACGTAACCATGTGTTGCAAAATAATTTTGTTGTAATTTTCCATGATAACGCTACAGCAAATACACAAGTTACATCCACCCCTGGTACGCAGACGATTTTATCACATGTGATTTTACCATTTCTATGTGGCAAGCACCTGTCTACTCAACTTGGAATCAGGCCCTCAGACTACTTAAAAAGCTAAGAGGCATGTTAGTGGCAGAAGGATCATTGTGCAAACATCAATTACATAATAATGCATAAATATATATTTAATATTATTGGCCAATATTGGTTGGAGGGATCGTTCATCTCAGTTGTCTTGCAAAGTTTTGACGACAGTGGAAGGCCACCTGCCCTTTTTATGGGCGAACGCAAAGCGCTCCGTCCCATGCTGCAATCTCTATTTGGGCTTCCAACCACGCCCATGTCACATCAGTCACGTTCATTGGTTCGGGGGCTTGCCTTTTAAAATCCGCTTGCTTTCATTAGTGAAAGGCATGCATACGTCATGCCTTTTCCGGTGTTTAGGCCACCTACACAGCACTGGTAAACTAATGAAACCATTTGAGGCTCGATGGTTTCAGCATGGTTTCCGGACGACTTTATCTTTTTATTTTCCACGCAGCGTGATTGCGCTGGGGTTTACATAGGGCAATTGCACTCGGTTTTTCCGTTTTGAATTTCAGCACGATCGCGCTGCATTTTACATAGCGCGATCACGCTGTGTTTTTTCTTGTAATTTGTGTGGCAAGAAAAGTCTGGTTAGGAGTTTACAACGCTAATAGCTCTAACTCAAGCAAATGCGAGACCCCTTGCATTGCAAATGCTTGTTTTCTATTGACAGTTCTGCAGTTTTCCTCAGCTTAGTTTTTGGGGGCTTTTTTTAGGCATGGGTGAAATTTAAACTATGCCTGTGTAATTTGTGCAATTTTTAGGAATTTTGCGTTATACTTCTTATGAAAATATGCCATTATGCCACTTTGAGTAGCTACACGCCATTTGCGGTAAAAGCTTACTGCGAATGGTACAGTTTGTGGTAAAAATTTACCACAAGCGCACAGGAACAGCAGAAGGCGAGTAGTTGTTGTTCGCTGTGCTTTTGTTTAAATGCTTCCTTGCAACAATAATTTGCGAGGAGGCATTTTGTGCTAAAATGTAGCATGAAAAGAGAGATTTGCATATTTTGGAATAATCCGTAATTTCATGTAATTTTGCCAAGATTTTCCTAATCACGCGAAAGCAAATTACATGATTTTCACAGACCCCTAGTCTTTTCCTTTCCTTCCCACACTCACGCTGCACCCCAGAGGCTGCCTACAGTTATGTTATAGGACTCTGCCCTAGATCTACAACACAGCCTTGTGTTTCCAGCATATTTTAAGAGCCCATTTAGCTGTTATTTCTTCTTATGTTATGTTCCTCACTTTCATATTCTCATTAAATGCTAGTTTCACAGTAACATTTGCCCTCATATGATTCTGAGGTTTGGAATGCATATGGATGCTTTCTGTTTCATTTAACTGACATGTAAGCAGTCATCCCATGCCCATGAGGAGTCTCTGAAAGTGTTTCATATCTATGTAATATATGCAACAACAAAAAATCAGTGTCATTTTTATGTTTTCGTACATAGCAATGAATCCCCTCCTTTGGCAGTGATAATGATGAGAGAGGAAAAGGATAACCATTTGTGGGAAGCAGGAAGAATATCTAATGGCAGTTCTTATTTTTCCTGGGCATAGAAGCAGTTGATAGTAGGGTGCTAAGCTGTGTGTTCTTGCTCATGCCACAACTGTATTGCTTTTTACATGCATGGTATATCACTTACCTCCCATGGAACGACATTGAGTCACTCTATGGCAGGTAGCATGCTAGTCCGTAACCCGATATATTGGTTACCCCTGTGGTTGTTAGTTACTGTAGAGTATTTGTGGTGATTACGTTAGTCCTATACTCGGAGAAATCAACTGAAGTATTTCCTCCAGTTTCTAGTGGTGGATTAAGTTAATAGGAGTAAGGTGTGATTATTAGGGCGAGTTCATGAATGTGGGAAAAATGGGATAAGTAAACAGTGTAGAGGAGGTTAGATATTGTAAGACCGCAAGGAGAGGTTACACAAAGAAGGATTTATGATTTAGATATTGTGAAATTGCAAGGAAATGTTACACACAGAAGGACTTGTGCTTTACGTATTGTGAGACCGCAAGGAGAGGTTACACAGAGAAGGATTTGTGACTTAGGTATTGTGACATTGCAAGGAGAGGTTACATAGAGAAGGATTTGTGATTTAGGGATTGTGAGATTGCAAGGAGAGGTTACACAGAGAAGGATTTCTGACTTAGGAGAGGTTACACGGAGAAGGGTCTGTGACTTAGGCATTGTGAGACTGCAAGGAGAGGTTACACAGAGAAGGATTTGATACTTAGGTATTGTGAGATTGCAAGGAAATGTTACACAGAGAATGGTTTGTGCTTTCGGTATTGTGAGACCGCAAGGAGAGTTTACACAGGGAAGGATTTGTGACTTAGGTATTGTGAGATTGCAAGCAGAGGTTACACAGAAAAGGATTTGTGACTTAGGTATTGTGAGATTGCAAGGAGAGGCTACACAGAGAAGGATTTGTGACTTAGGTATTTTGAGACCGCAAGGAGAGGTTACACAGAAAAGGATTTGTGACTTAGGTATTGTGAGATTGCAAGGAGAGGTTACACATAGAAGGGTTTGTGGCTTAGGTACTGTGAGATCGGAAGGAGAGGTTACACTGAGAAGGATTTGTGACTTAGGTATTGTGAGATTGCAAGCAGAGGTTACACACAGAAGGATTTGTGGCTTAGGTATTGTGAGATCGCAAGGAGAGGTTACACTGAGAAGGATTTGTGACTTAGGTATTGTGAGACCGCAAGGAGAGGTTACACAGAGAAGGATTTGTGACTTAGGTATTGTGAGATTGCAAGGAGAGGTTACACATAGAAGGGTTTGTGGCTTAGGTACTGTGAGATCGGAAGGAGAGGTTACACAGAGAAGGATTTGTGATTTAGGTATTGTGAGATTGCAAGGAGAGGTTACACAGAGGATTTGTGACTTAGGTATTGCAAGGAGAGGTTACACAGTAAAAATTGTGAGATTGCAAGGAGAGGTTACACAGAGAAGGATTTGTGACTTAGGTATTGTGAGACCGCAAGGAGAGGTTACACAGAGAAGGATTTGTGACTTAGGCATTGTGAGACCGCAAGGAGA
Organism: Pleurodeles waltl; assembly: GCF_031143425.1. Classification (NCBI taxonomy): domain Eukaryota; kingdom Metazoa; phylum Chordata; class Amphibia; order Caudata; family Salamandridae; genus Pleurodeles; species Pleurodeles waltl. The sequence continues at coordinate 58,315,327 of NC_090451.1, read as the reverse complement.
GGTTACACAGAGAATGATTTGTGCTTATGGTATTGTGAGACCGCAAGGAGAGGTTACACAGAGAAGGATTTGTGATTTAGGTATTGTGAGATTGCAAGGAGAGGTTACACAGAGAAGGATTTGTGCTTTAGTATTGTGAGATTGAGAGGAGAGGTTACACAGAGAAGGATTTGTGCTTTAGTATTGTGAGATTGCACAGAGAGGTTACACAGAGAAGGATTTGTGCTTTAGGATTGTGAGATTGCAAGGAGACGTTTCACAGAGAAGGATTTGTGACTTAGGTATTGTGAGATTGCAAGGAGAGGTTACACAGAGAAGGATTTGTGATTTAGGTATTGTGAGATTGCAAGGAGAGGATACACAGGGAAGGATTTGTGACTTAGATATTGTGAGATTGCAAGGAGAGGTTACACAGAGAAGTATTTCTGACTTGGGTATTGTGAGATTGCAAGGAGAGATTACACAGAGAAGGATTTCTGAGTTAGGTGTCATGAGATTGCAAGGAGAGGTTACACAGAGAAGGATTTCTGACTTAGGTATTGCAAGGAGAGGTGACACAGTAGGAATTGTGATATTGCAAGGAGAGGTTACACAGAGAAGAATTTGTGACTTAGGTATTGTGAGATTGCAAGGAGAGGTTACACAGAGAAGGATTTGTGCTTTAGGTATTGTGAGATTGCAAGGAGAGGTTACACAGAGAAGAATTTGTGACCTAGGTATTGTGAGATTGCACAGAAAGGTTACAAAGAGAAAGATTTGTGATTGATGAACATGGGAGGAGAAGAAGGGCTAGAAAAGGTTAGCTATTGCAGGAAGAGTCACTCTGTCATGCAGGCAGGCATGTGACAGAGCAGGGTACCTTCAGAGGCACTAAGACAGGCGTAAGTAGGAGAGCGAATACTCCAGAGCTATATATGAAAGTCAGTTTTCATGCAGGGTTTTATTTCAGGTACAGGGTGAGGGTAGGATATTGAAATAAGGTGCAATTAGAGGACATATGAAGAGTAGAAAGGAAGAGTGGGATTGATTCCCTGCGGGCAGATGGTGTGTCGTCGCATCTTTGGAGGTTCTGCTTGTCTGTTGATGGTGGTGGATACAGTCGGTTGTTGTTTACACACATATTGAACATTATCACGATTGTTTGACTATCTATTTCCTTACACTATGAGGTTCTGAGTTGTGTGACGTCTGAATAATGAGTCTTTTAGGTTCAATGGATAAGCTTTTGTGGCGTGGACAATCTCTGGGTCTGCATTGATCATAATTCACCATGTATTGTTTTTAGGCAGATGCATGGGTGGTTTGTTTCTAGGGGGGGATGGTTCCGTCTGATAATATTAGGGATTGTTTGTAAGTGGGTTTTGCTGATTTCTTTCTTCCTTGATCTTAGATTGAGCGTTCACCGGGGTCTGGTGCGGTGACATTAGTTTCCTGTGTGGATGCTCTTCAAAGGCACCATACAGCCACACTGCTCCTCCTCTGTACAAGACCCCATGTGCCAGGCTGTCACGTGGCTATGTGGGGTAGCAGATGCCCATCTCTATGCCTGGCACTGCACTTGATGCCCTGGACTTATATATTCCTACGCAAGTGGCGTGGGTAGAAACTAAAAATGGCTCTCACTGTGTTTTTTTAGGATTGGCATAAGCCAATTCATTTTACTTTTAAAAATATATATACAATATACACATACACAACATAATGATGTTTGGGTCAGCCTCCTTCAACCTTTGGCCTCCTTAGCACAGTACCATTCATCCATCTGCTTGAGGCATTGTTAATCACACCAAGGATCAGCCCATAGCAGTATTTCAATCTCACACTCTATGTTGGTTGTATCCTTCCACCTCCACTGGGATGCATGAGGGACTATTTTACATCAACAGAGTAAGTCAATCACCCCCTTACAAAGTATGGTCAACCATCACACATTCAGTATTTCATATCTTACATTCTTGCGTTTAATTCATTTGTGTCTCCTCTTGAGTAAAACTCTGAAGCTAAGGTGTCCACCTGGTGGCTCCTGTCCACCGCTGCCACGTGGCCGCATCGCTGTAAGGCTCGCACATGCTTGCTGACAAAAACAAATGAAAAAACCCTGATTTGCTAACAAAAATAACTGATTGCTTTGTGCATAGTATCAAAGCATGACATGTAGTAGTGAAGGCATCAGAGTGTGTGTTCTTGTCAGTCCTAAGATGGCTGCCAGGAGGCTCCTATCCCTGCCACACTGCTCAGGCAATGGAAGTGCCAGCCAGTCCATCTCCGCGGGCCCTGCAGCTCCTTTCCTGGCCGCTGCACGCTGTCGTTGCACTCTGTGCCTGTTCGGTGCCCCAGCCACAGTGAGTGCACCGGGCCCTTCCTCTGCCCTGCGTCTGCGACGCTGCTGACAGAGTGAGCTCAGCACTTCGGACCCTGCTAGGGACAAACACTGGCAAAGCCAAATAGGAGTGGCTTCTTATTCAAAACGCAGGGCAGACCTATTGGCTTTGCCACTACTTCTTACTTTCAAATGTTTACATTCCTTGCAGCTCCCTTTGCCCATCAGCAACAAATAGGATGCTGTTTATGGTCTAAGTGTGGGGAAAGGGGTAACTATCTGATGCCAGTAGAGGTCTATGGGTGTGTGATGTCACGTCCTCTAAGAGGATGCTCTGTGCCTGTTCGTCTTCTACCTACACCTTTTTGCTGCACCCCTTAATCGATGGCCTATTAAATCCTCTCAGTGGCCGCCTGTTTCTAGAGCAGGTCACCGGTTGCTCGTGTGTCACCCCCAGGGCTGACCTGGCCTCGCGGTCAGTCTGGAAGTCTGGTGATGATGTGCTTAGGAGCAGGGACACTGGATACGTTTTTTCCATCTGCTAGTTCCAGATTGTAAAACCACATTAAAGGCTTCGGCCGCAGCAGGAGCCATGCCCCTTCCACTGGTCCCTGGAGTGCTCATCGCTGCCATTCCTATTCTGTCCTTTCCCTCTCCCCCCTCCAGCCCCACTGCCTTCACACCCCCTCTGCAGGGAGGCCTCTGCTCCTGTTTATCACCTGCGGTGGACAGGTGGTAAATGCAAACAGTAAACCCCCCTGGAACTGGGAATGCCATGCGGAAATCTGCACGGTAATTCTGCGCCTGCACAGTTGTTCCCCATTCTAGGGGTCTAATTCACGATGGGCAGAACTCCATGCAGAGAAAATGGCCAGAAATGGTCATTCTGGGTGCTGGGAATCTCTGCATGGATTTCTGCCTACCTGGTGTGCAGGGCCTAGCCATGAGGGCATGGGCTCTTGGGGTCATCTACCACTGATTCTTCCATGAGCCCACGCCTCCTTCTTACTATCGTCTAGTTTTTGCACGTTGTATCCACTGCAAGCTAGCTCAACTAGGCGAGGGTGTAACTCGCGTAATTCTGTGCAGCGTAATCATGCAGACTTGCCTAAGAATTCCATGAGATTACGCAGAATTACGCAAGAAAAGTAATTCTGCATTTAGCAGTATTTCTTAGTGCATAAATGCCCCCATGCTTCCAAAATGGACGTGAGGATGCATTTTGTGCTAAGAAAGTGCGCTGAATGCAAAGCACAGGCAGCCGCTTGCACTTGCCAATATATGCTCATGGGGTAAAATTTTCTCCCAACTACCTACCGTCATTTAGTTCTATCTTTTTTTGGTGTGCACCCTTGCATGCGAAAATGACGCAAGGATGCATTTCGTGCAAAGAAACACCGCTTACAGCAGCAGAGCACCAATAGTGAGCGCAAGCAGACACGCTTGCTAAATGTGCTCTTGTGGTAGGATTTTTTCCCCCAAATTACTCTTAATTACACGGGCAGTAATCATGTAAATGCAATAAAATACATTTTGGGGAATTGGTGTGCGTGGGCTGCACATCAGCTGCAAACCCAGGCATGTTGTAGCATGTGTAACTTTACTTCTGCTGCACCCAGCACATCTCTACTCTCCTGCATTCCATCTCCAGTTCCATGCATGGGGCTGGCAACCAGTGCTTAATTTGTAAATAAAAAGGTGCCGGTGTCCAAAGTCGTCCTCTTTAACACGTGGCTGCTGCAATTAAATATGCGAACACGGAATACTGAGGCAGCGTAATCCTGGAGCCATCTCGGACCTCTTCAATCCATTTAAGCCACTCCCTGCCCCTTCAGCTCACACCTGCAGCTTTCTGCTTTCTCCCTTTGTGACGCTTTTTCGTTTTTCTCTTCCTTCGTCTTTCCCAAACGTGTCTTTTGCTCGCAGCAAATGCTTGAGGCAAAAGACTAAGTGCCGGCCCTCAAAAATAAGTGCGTGTGCTCAGCACCGGAAAGAACAAGCACAAATTAAGCACTGCTGGCAACGTGTCCGCCTCCACAGAGCAAGCACATAACTCTGTCCCTGCTCCCATTCTGGCCCCACTGCACTAAACTCTCCTGCATGCACCAGCTAAAGCCAACCAGTGGGCAGCATGCAGCCCTCATCTTTACACTTTCAAACCTCGCTGTTACAGGTATATGGCACCATAAACCCTACCCCACCTAGTCACAGGTGCATGTCCGCAACCTCTTGGGACTTGTTCGCGAATCTTCTAGCGCCGTGTGGTACTGCACCCTCACACAGCCCCAACCATCTCTGAAGCGGTGCAATCGTGCATAGGACTGCATACTGCCTGACTGCATGCACGTGATTAGAAGTGTGCAGAGAATGTCTAGGAAAGCGCCATATCAGGGCGGGATTACTAGGTCAAACACTGACTGTGTAAATAAGCGTCATTTATATTGGTTGCATGTGAATGTAGCTTTTGTGGCCGTCGGGAGGATCTGCGTGGATGGAGCCCTCTTGGACCAGAGTTGGACACCCTTGCACTTGGGGACTGGCAGCTAAAGCTCTAGAGCGGATGCTGCGATGACGTCTGAGGCAGTCCCAGGCTGCACGTGCCAGCGCGTCTCTCCAAGGATGCGGAAATGGAGGGGAGCGTCCTAACAAGGGAGGGAAGGAACAAAAAGGACTGCTTTACCAAACACTTTCAGAATCACGTCAGACCATTACACGAGCATTCTCAGAAATGGCTTCCCGCGCAGGATTACATGAAAACGCTGCAACTGAAACACAATGATTCATTCGTCGGGCTCTTCAATCTGTTAATAATGGGACCCAGGTTTTGTATGGCCTAGGAGGTCACACTGCCTTCACATGACATTATGTGACTGTCTTTAGGCGTCCAATGCATGCAGGCGGTGGGTTACCTGGCCACAGAAAGGCCCTATGAGCGCTAACTTCCAGTTTGCCCTGGCTGTCTCTGGTCTCCAGCTTTACCTTGCTTTCTCACTTACGTTGTCCACTCGTGTATTTCTGAGAGCCTGTTTTCATCTCGTTTACTCTTTCTGGCCATGGACATCATTTAGGGGTCGGGTCGCAGCTGCGACCCTTGGCTTGCTGCATGCACTCCTGACACTGCCTTTTGGGACCACTGCCCTGGGAAATCAGAGGGGTAGTGGCACAAACTGAAGGAAAACAGGGTCCATATGATTTGTGTGAACTTTCAGTTGCTTACCCAAATCTGGGATGTTTTAATTCACTTCCTTCATTCATTCATATTTCAGTGTCTCTACAAGGGATTTTATCCAACCAAAGGTACAGAGATGTTATAGTTAGGTTCTGAATTTACTTGTACAAAACCATAGAAATTCAGCAGTTATAGTCAGATTTCTTTCAAAACTCGTGCCCTAAGGTAACTATAACTCGCGCGCCCACCATGCACACTTTTCTCATCAATAATTTTATTACAAATGTTCAAATGTTGCAGTGATAATATCAATAATGCCATAGATGTCATGAATGATGTAATATGTGAGGTAATTAGCTGTACATGGCTGGGGCGTGAGTTATAATTACCTCAGGGCACAAGTTATAGTTACTTGAAATAACTCTAACTACAACAACTGAATTTTGATGGTTTTGTGCGAGTAAATTCAAAACCTAACTATAACGTTCCTGTAACCTTTGTTTTTTACAGTGAATTTCTATGATTTTTTTAATGCAGTGAGGGGTCGGCTGCAGGGCCATGTGTGTTTGTGGCTTGGGAGGGGTCTTGCCAGGCTTTGCACTCTTCCCAGGCCTTGTACCCAACCCTCCACGTGCTGCCAAACCCACGCCATGCACGACCTTCAGCAGCGGGGAGTTGGCCGCACCCCTGCATGCATTCAATCCCACGCACTTCAGACATGCGGAGAAGGGGGTTGGCGGGCCCCCATGCGCTGCTATCCCCACGCGAGCTTGGTAGAGTGAGTGAGTGTGTGTGTTTTTTTTCCTTAGCCTCCAGATCCGTGGTTCTGTTGCAGATTTACAATGGGAGTCACGCTGAGACCCACAGTGGATGCACAGATCCATGGATCGGCAAAAAAAAATGAACACATTTGTGCCCATGAGGGGTGAGGGACACTGCCATCTATGCTACGGGGTCAGAATACCTCTATCTAGACACCTTATCACACTATTCACTTTTATTCCCTGTTACGACTCTGTCGTCCCATTTCTAGGGGGTGCTGTAAGGGGACTGTCGGAAACCTGAGAATCACCTTAAACACTTACCTAGAGTCCCTTGCTGACCCCTGTTTGTTTCTCTTTTCTCCATGGTACACTTGTGTAGTACTACATTTGCTTCCTGGGACTGCAAATCCCATAATGCACAGCCTGGTAGTCAGGAAAGCCCAGATTCTGTTTCCCATTGTTTTCTATGGGAAAAGTCCAGTTGCTCCTTTTCACTGGATCCTCTCCTCCAGGACTTGCAAGTGTCCGAAACTACACACACCTGAGACCTCTCCTGTGCAACCCAGCTTGGGACTGCTTATAAGCAGCCATTTCCTCAAGATCCCCGTCGTGCATTGGAGTTCGATTCCTTTGTGTTACAGACCCTTTGTCGGATGGTGTTCCAGTTTTGTTCCTGTTCTGTTCCAGCTTGATCCTGTTTCCTGTTTCTCTGCCCTGCTCCTGATTGTTCCAGCCAGAGTCTGCTCCCTATCTCTTAGCCTTGTACCTGTTTGTTTCTTCCAGAGCCTGCTCCCTGTTTCTCTGCCCTTCTCCTGCCTTGTTTAAGCCTGAACCTTCTCTCTGTTTCCCAGTCCTGTTTACTGCTCATTTCCTACTCCCTGTATTCCAGCCCCGTCCTTGCCTGTTCCAGCCAGAGCCTGCTCTCAGTTTCCCAGTCCTGTCTCTGTTTGTCCCAGCCAGAAGTTTGCGCCCTGTTTTCAAGTCCTAGTCCCGCCTTTGCTTCAGCCTGAGCCTGTTCCTAGTTCTTGCCTCTGCCTCTTAGTTTGTTCCTTTCTGTTTATTCTTGGTTATTTGTGTCTGGTAAGTGTTCTATCAGTCTTCACCAGTGTATAAGTGTCCTCCTTTGTTCTGGGGTTGGCTCCTGGTTTCCAGGAGGCAATTCCAGCCCCCATCCTTGTCTAGTGTTATACGTTGTCTTTCGTGCCTAACAGTGACAGTGTGCTATTGCTGTTTTCTCAGGAATCGCCACTGTGTTTCCAGCTGGACCCACAAGAGCGTGTCTTGTGTATGTAAGTACTTTCCTTGTCTGTGCTCTAGGGTCCAGAGACAGAATCACTTCTGCTGCCTCCTTTCTATTGGGCTGGCAGGGTGACTATCTGTAAGAGCAAACTGCACAGAGGCATTGACATTCCCTGTCACTGTGGGAGGTTCTGCGCTTTACTCTGTGTACAACCCTAGCGTGTTTGTCCATTAGTAATCTGTTTCCTGTTTGTTCACACAAGGGTTGCTCTGCTTTTACTTTCCTGTGCCTGTTCATAGCTGTCCTTTCCGTGTATGCCTTTAGCTGCTCTTCTTCCCCAGTATACTACCTCTTTACGATATTCAGTGACCTCAAGGGGTGTCCCAACCAGAGTCCTGATCAGACCCACCCGAAACCGTGACATTCCCCCCTCCCCGCACCGAGCCAATAAACAAAATGGCAGCCACAATTTTTCTCTCAGGTTGAGACCAGCCAATCAGAGCCTTGCTTTTCCCCCGATACACAGAGGATCTGCTTCCCTAGACATTCATATTTCTTTTTCCTTTATTATCTCAAAAACTACTGAACCAATTTACATCAAATAACAAAAAGTACGCTTTCTGGAACAAAAGCTACCTTTCTGCCAAATTTGATGTAATTCCGTTTAGCGGTTCAGGCTGTTGTCGTTGCCAAAATCCTTATGGGAATTTGCATGGGAAAAATGTGTTTTGGGACCCTCCCCTTTTTCTCATCCCCAGCTTGGCAGAACACCCTGAAACTTTCAAGAGAGCACCTGAAATGAGTGGCAAACTAGTTTTGAAAATTTCGTGAAGATGTGTCAAACCGCGTCAAAGTTATTGGCAAAACAAAAAATGCTTTTCCTATGGAAAAAAGGTCCTAACGATAACTACCTACTGGCGATTGCCAGTAGGTTATTAATATATATATATATACACAAACACAAAAAAGAATAATGCTGCACTCCCGGGAGTACTATCTTGCAGATACCATTTATTGGGCCAACGGCATGTCATCAAACTCCATGACGCATTTTGACTCTCTGTCTTTTTCAAAGTGAATAAGTCTGTTTCTTCTTCCATGCCTGTGTGTGTGTGTGTTACAAAAGTAGATTTGTATTTGATTTATAAACCTGTGGCATTATTTTATTTATCTTGGACTAATGTTGAATATTTCATTTATTGTTGCACTTTGGAGTTCAGTGGTGTCACTACTTTAATGTTGTTACGTTAAAGGTCCTGTAGCAACACCTTCTTCTAACATCATAAGCGTAGAAATAAATGTGACTTCATATCCTGTGATGTCATCTGTGGCTGGATGTTTGGATAATGTCACTTCCGCCACCCCTGGCATTTAGGTGAGTCAACACCAATGTTTCTTGTTCTAATTTTGCAGAAAACCAAGTGTTGACGAGAGGGCAGGGCACTAGGACCCTGCAGATGTGAAACAGTGGGGACATGGACACCTCTTGCTGGGAGGAGGAGCAGGAAGTGAAGACACATAGGGAAAGGCGGGACCCAAGGGATACAAACACACACAGACACACTTGAGCTTAGACTTTGCAGTCATGAGGTGGGAAGGGGATATGCTTTGCGGTAAGCCAGGCACACCTGACATGTGTGTACCTGTGGCGTGAATAAAGAAGATGGACCTGATGATCTACCTGCTTCTGAGTGATTCTTTGGTCCTTGGTGCGACATCTGTAACACTGAGTATCCTTATTCAAAATATTGTTAGTATAGTGTGTACTTGTTTACTCTTTAAAGAATTCTAAAAATAATTTAAATCCCTTGGCCTCAAGGGCTAGAGTAAAGTCAAATGAAACACTATTAAGCCCATCTCATTCCACACTGCAAATTCCAGTCTATAAACTTTACACTTTGAAATGAGTGGAATTGGGAATTATGAACTCACTTTCCTTGGCCCTGGTTCGCTGAAAAGCCATGATGGGACCGGTTAGGATGTCCATCTCGTCACATTAGGGACACCGTATCCAGAGCTAGCTTTTAACTAGGCCAGGGAGACGTTCCTGGTATTTCAGAGTTACCTCTCCTAATTTAGCAAATTTAGCATTACGCTTGTTACACGAAATTCCTGAAACTATGCCATTATGCCTTGTGATTTAATTTTGCTGCATTGACGGCAAAGTTTTAGTGCGGGATCACAGGGACAGCGTGAACACGAGTGGATGTTGTTTGCGGCTCTTGTGTTTTTGAGCTTTTCTTAACAAATAATACGTTCTCACATCCAACCTGGATGCGAGGACACATTTTCAAGCTATAGCGATAACTGCTGGTTTTGCATTACACATAATTTCATGAAGTCTTTGAAGAATTTCAGATAATTATGCAAAAGTAAATTATGTGAATTTTGCACAACTCTTCTGGTAACCTTCAAATCATTGCTAACCCTTTACTTTAGTCATACCACTTCAGTGGCAGTAAACACACTTGGAATGCATCAGGCTGTTACAAGAAAGCCCGAAGATTACAAAACGATGGCTGTGATGGCAAGAAGTGAGGTGTCCAAACTAGTGAAGAATGAACCCTAAAAGGGATCACATTTAGATGTCAGATTACAAGTGAGACATCCTTAGTCCAGTAACACTATGAGAGAAACTCCTGCTAGTCTCCAGTCTGGGACCCAGGGTAGGCGCACTGCCTCCTTGGTGAAATGGGGTCCACTGAGAACCTTACAACAGGTAGTTCCTGATATTGCTCATGACTGGCCATGATACCTCACCTTTTGTTTCCTTGATCAGGGAAGACTGTTCAAGGAACAAGATCAGAGTGAGGATATATATATTTCATATATGACATGTAATCGTACATCAAACGACAATGGCCTACGTTTGCAATTTCGAATGATATGTATAAGTCAGCCTTTACCCACATTGTCAACCAGACCTCTCAAGTCCACAGGTCCATATTTTAGCACTTCGTCCAGTCCAGGTTTTGTTTTGCACTCTAGAACCTGGAGTCCTCTAAGAACATTTTAACATCAATACTACAGGCCTCAAGATTAGACCAGGGTGAAAAGGCGTAATTCTCATGCTTTACAAAATTCTGCACCACACCTGTGATGCGAAATTCCTGACATTACACCATTACGTTTGTGTAATTGTACCCCAATCGTGTACAAATTAACTGCAAAATGTTCTGTTAGCTGTAAAAATTAACCACAAACGCACGACACAAAACAACACGAGCAGCTGTTGCTCACCGTGTTTTTCTAAATGCAAAATATTGAAGCAAGGATGCATTTCAGGCTAAAATACAGCACGAAATGACTGATTTGCATCTCAGGTAATTACGCATAATTTCACGTAATTTTGCCAAAAGGTAGTGGAATTATGAGAAAGCAAATTACTCCAATTTCACACGATCCTACCCAGGTTGTAAAGCTAAACCCTGGACTGGCAAACTTAAGAGGTGTCTTTTTACAGCATCACAGAAACCCACTCTGTGAAAACCCTTCCCATCGCTGACGCACATGTACTGTAATCCCAGCTAAGACTTCTGCTCCAGCAGAGGGCCACACGTGGACAGTGGTTTAGAATGTCAGCCTGCACCGGTATGCGAAAGACAGCTCAGGAATTCTTCTCCCGGTAGTTTGGTTGTGGCCAGCAGTAGCAGAAGTGACATCACACATCACTTGGCCTCGCCAATGACAGTACAGGATTGAACTCTTCCTCTGCCCTCGTCCCCGCAGCTCTCATTCCATTGGATCCTGACGGGTTAGGGGAAGGGCAGGGAATGAAGCCCTTTTTACTTCCTGTTCCTGTCACCCCCTTCATGACCCTTGAGGCCAGGCACAGCAGGGGCAATTCCAGTGGAACCAAAGCGCTAGCTCCTCCTACCCCAGATTGCCATGCCTGCCTAACAATTCTAGAAATCGAAATAAGCATCTGACGAATCTTCCAAAACCCCAAGAAGAAGAAGTTTCCAATATTTGGACATAAATATCTTTGCAGAGGCAAAAGTGCTTTGGATCAGGTCTTTGAGAGATGCTCAGCTATGCACTCTCTGCAGGCGAGAAAGACATGTAGCCAAGAGTTTGATGTGGAGAGGAGACAGTGATTCAACCTGAAATGCATGCTAAATTGTCAAAATATTGGGACTGCCAGTTAAGTCTGAGCCTATAGATGCTAACCAGAACCTTAGTCCCTAGATAATATTCTGCAGAACCGGGCAGAATATGCAATGGATAAAAAAAAATCCTTTCAACAACTTGCGTGAAATTCCCAGCTCTCTTTCTGGAAGCCAAACAAATGCTCTGCGACTCCCTTGAAAAACCTGTCTCTCCCCGCCTCCCGCGCGCGGGAGACAATGGTGTTCAAATGCTGCAAAGAGAATTGATCAGACGGATATCTTTCAGCACAAGACATTTGCATTATTTTCATCCCTGCTACTCCTCTGAAGATAAAACTGATTATACAGTGATTGAAGGAAGGATCTTTCTATCATTAAGCGATTTAAAAAAAAAAAAAAAAGCACAGGCCATATCCTTTCAGGGCCGTGAAGAGATTTTCTGTCTAATAAAGCCAATTCTCTATCTATGACCCGATGGAGACATTCTAATCATTGCGGCGGGGGAAGGGTTGTCGAAGGCAGGAGAAGAAAAGACAATTATACCATAGCCTCAATAGTCTGCCTTGTGTTATCGCATTACAAAATACCGTGAAATTACTACTGAGTGGGACGGAATTGACGATGATTGCGATAACTATAATAACAGTAATTGATAATGATATGGATCGACAATTCCCATTGTGCTGCTGGCAGAGACCTGAGGAGAAGCACAAGCTTGGAAACATGGTAAAGATTGATTGATAATAGTCTATGTCTTTATAAGGAGAGCTTCCCTCTCCTCGGTTTCACTGCACAGGGCTAGTGAAGCGCACTGATGTCTCACGGAGAGGGGTGGGTGGTTTCTTGAGCCTGTCTCGAAGAAGGTGAAAATTGAATTTCAAGGAAGATATGGCTCATGATGTTACAGACCTGCATCCACGAAGGTGATTGACAAGTGCTGGATGCATTTCCATACGAAACAATGATGTTACTGGGGGAGGATCCCTCAGAGGACCGGATGAGTGACATCTAAGACTGTATTATGGGAAGGGATCCCTCTTGGAACAGGGCTGTTTCTTGAAAGCAATAAGTGATATCACGGGGCCAACAAGGAGGCGGGAGTGTTCTGTCACTGGAATGTCTCCCTGGGAGGAGTGAGGAATGTCTACAAGACCTTTTGGAAGGGTGAACGCAACTCCAAAGTTATTAAATCCAAGCTGTACTCACCTGAAGAAGGGTATAGGTTTCGACTGTCCACTCAGAAGTAGCATTCAAGAGCTCTGATGGGTGTATTTTGGTTCTCAGTACTACTGACGTACGTGCTCCTTAGTGGTGCTGTAGGAAAGTACCCTCTTTCTTGGCATGGTTACCCCCACGTTTTGCCTGCTATCAGTATGCTTAGACTGTTTTCACTGGGATCCTGCTAATCAGGACTCTAGTAATTGTGCTCTCTCCCTCTACATTTGGTTGCCTAGGAATTTTCACACCCCATAATTGGCATACTGGTGCCCCCTTATAAGTCCCTAGTATATGGTACTTAGATACCCAGGGGATTGGGACACAAGGGCCCCCCATGGGCTGCAGCATGTATTGTGCTACCCATGGGAGCCCATGCAAAATGTGTCTGCAGGCCTGCCATTGCAGCCTGTATGTACCCTTTCACCACAGGTCACTGCACAAGATCACTAAGTCACCTCTATGCCCAGAGGGCAGGGTGTAGGTCCCTATGTGTGAGGGCATCCCTGCATGAGCAATGGTGCCCCTGCAAACTCCAGTTCCATTGCTCTGAACTTCATAAATGCGGGGACACCATTTTATCTGTGTACCGGACACAGGTCACTCACTACCTGTGTCCAGCTACATAATGGTAACTCCTAACCTGGGCATGTTTGGTATCAAACATATCTGATAGAGACTTCTAGGTGCAGATTCCTTGCCTTTGAATTCCCTGGCGTCAGCTTCGAATCCGGATTTTTTTGCTGAACAATACCCTGCCTGCCCCATAGGGTGGCGTCATTCGGATCTGCGTGCATCATTCAGCTCCGCGTGGCAGCATCAGCGTCATTGGAGCCATCTGTGACATCATGGTCACCTATAAAGGCACCAACACGGCACTCCTACGTCAGTTCTTTTCCTTCCACGACGGTTAAGCGCAGGTCTGGGATTGAGCTACCCTCTGCCTTTTTTGGCAGCTTTTTTTTACCCTTTTGGCGAAGAAGTTTTTTTGTCTGTGCAAGATGTCCTCGAGGAAGACGGGGTTCAAGCCATGGGGCGCCTGCCATCGCAGCATGTTGGCAATGGACCCCCACAAGGGACATTTCTGGTGCCTCAACAGAGTCCACGACTTGAAGTCATGCTCCGACTGGCGGGCCATGGCCCTGAAAGCTTTGAGATGTCAGTCTCTGAAGCTCATGGTGGCCCGGCAGCCGATGTCGGTAGGCGCGACTCCTAGGAGGTTACGGTCCCTCTTGAGGAGGAGGTCGCGGGACCGCTCCAGGAGCCCTAAGTCCTCTTCTTCTCATTCGAGGTCCTATGGGCACTCAGGGAAGGGGCACAAGAAGAAGAAATCCAAGCAGACTTTGACTTTGCCACGCCCGTTGGCCGACAGAGCGTCACGGGAACGTCAACGTTCTGAACACAGTTCCGCAGAGTTGATGCTAGGGCCGACTTCACGTCTTCCACCACCCTATCCGGGAGCCGGAGTGACCTCCGCTCAATTTAAAGAGTTTTACGAAGCCATGCACCTGGTATTTGAGCGGGCTGACCCTGCAGGTGGGTCTTTGGGCCCCACGGGGTCAGCAGGAGCCCCATCGGGTTCGACGCCGGCTGATTTGGCCTTGGCGCTGTTGGGGACCCCAGGATCTGATATCTGATCCGGATCCACACCGGTTCTACACAGTAGGCCTCCTCCGGCGCTAGTCATATGCAATGGTGGTACGTAGAGCAACTGAGGTCTTGGACCTAGAGTTGCCTACGGTGCCGGTCAGGACTAACATCCTGACAGAGATGCTTCAGCTGGGTGTTGCTACATTGGAGCCGATGTTACCCTTCAATGAAGCCCTTACTGATGTCCTGTTGGGGACGTGGTCCAAACCCAGCACAAGAGGTCCTGTAAATAGGACAATCAGCTGCTGCCATCGACCAGCACCTACTGACCCTAGTTTCCTCACCCATCACCCCAACCCAGAGAGCTTGGTGGTCCAAGCCTTCACTTCCCATGGTGCCTTCCCTTCCGCTCCCCCGGATAGGGAATCCAAGAGGCTGGACAAACTTGGGAAAATGTTTTCTTCATGCAGCCTGGCATTGAGGTCCATAAACACCTCATGCCTACTGGGCCGTTTTCCCATACTTTATTGGACACAGCGGCACAGGTGCTGCCCCAGGTTCCTGAGGGCGTACAGGACACTCTCACTCAAACTGTCAAAGATGGGAGCGATGCAGCCAAGTTTACGATTCAGTGTGGTTTGGACACAACCAACTTGCTGGGCAGGGCGATTTCATCGACAGTGGCCCTTCATCGCCAAACCTGGCTTCGTACTACTGGCTTTTCGGGGGATGTCCTGGCGAACCTTATAGACAAGGCAGACTCGGCTCTTGAGCGGTTCCAGGACTCTCCAGCTACGGTCAGATCCTGTGGGCCTCTCTGTGCCTACTCGCCAGCAGTCTGCCTTTCCCCACTTTCGAGGCCTCAGAAGGCGCTTGGTACCACGTCACACACAGGTCAGCCACTGTCCTCCATTGTCACAGCATCCAGCGTGAGGACGAGGTTGTGGTACCTTCACACCCAAAGAGTCTAGCCAGAGGTCGGCCACCACCCAGCTCCCCTCTTCCACAGCGCCCATGCCCTTTTAGCGCTATTTAGGGACTCCCTTGCGGGTGGGTTATCAGATTCGACATGCAAGACTCCACTAAGACTCCTCTGCATCATTTACTTCCACTTCTGGCCACTGGAACTGCAACTGGACTCTTCAGGAACCAACAACACTGCAACCCAGCGATGACTTCACTTTGCAAAATTGTTTATCCGGCTCCTTCCAGCAACTGCAACATTTCTCTGGCTGTGCATCCTCTGAGGTGGGTGACACTTCAGCCAGCACCAAGATGTAAGAAGGAATCTCCCTTGGAGTGAAGGAGTTACTCCCCTGCATCTGCAGGCACCAACTGCAACGACGTCTGGATGCATGGATCTGCTCTCCTCTGGAATTGCATTGATCCTGCATCATGGATGGTGGTCTGGAGTGGTCCCCTTGGTCCTCTCTGTCCGCTGTCCAACTTGGGAGATGATAAGCCCTTGCCTCTCCTTGAAGAACAGTACCTCTATTTCCAGTGACTCTTGCAGCTACCAAGGCTTGTTTGCTCCTGCTCCAAGGGATCTTTAGGATCCGTGTAGCCACGACCTTCAGCACTTCTTCCAGCCCAGCACAGTATCCTATATGCTGCTCCAGCGATGTGGCACTCCTCTCAAGGTGTACTGACTGGGCCTCACTGCGACTTACTGTGCCTGCTGCCAGTGGGTTGCCTGTGGGGGGCTGCAGCTGCTTTTGTGGGCTCTCCCGACTACTGAGAGTCTCCTCAGACTCCCCTCCAAGGGCCTTGCTGTTTCTCTTCAGTCTTGCAACTCTTCTTTTGCACCTCTTTTATTTGCCAAGGCTTGTTGGTGGTTCTCCTGCACCACTGACCATCTGCAACCCGACAACCGACATGGGATACCATCTGCTCTGCCCCAAGGACTCCTCTTCAGCTCCTGGGGTCCACAGCTGGTCTTCTTCCCTTGTTGACCTGGTTCTGCATCCACAGAGGGGCGGGTAGTGGCTCCTGCCGCCACTGGACACTCCACCGTGGACTGGACTCTGTCCGCTTCTCTTGCAGGTCCTCTTCTGCCAGAATCCACTTTAGGTTTCTTCCAGTCTGGTCCGGGTCTTGCACAGTCCCTTTTCTAAGTCCTCCTGTTAGTCCTTAGGGAAACCATGTATTTACCTCTGTTCTCCTGCTTGCTGGGGTTCACTCAGGCGCTCACCTCTAGTGGTCCCTAGTTCTACCAGCTCCCCTATAACAACTCCACATTCTTGGTTGGGGACTTCTCTCTGCATTCCACTTTCTTAGTATATGGTCTGGCCCTCGCCTAGGACCCTCACTTTTTTCTATCATTATTACCAATGCTTGTTGTTTCTACGCCATTTGTTGATTGCTATTGTGTATGTATGTATATATATATATATATATATATATATATATATATATTGAGAGAGAGCATACTTATATTTCCTATAAGTATTCTAGTGTTGTGTCACTAAAATACTGTAAAGTACTGTAGGAAAGTGCCCGCTTTCTTGACATGGTTACCCCCATTTTCTGCCTTTTGTCAGTGTGTTTTACTGTGCCCACTGGGATCCTGCTAATCAGGACCCCAGTGGTTATGCTCTCTTCAGTAGATTTTGCTAACTGTACCTTTTTTTCTCCCACAATTGGCATACTGGTCCCCCCATGTAAGTCCCTAGTATATAGTACCTAGGTACTCAGGGCATTGGGGTACCAAGGGATCCCTATGGGCTGCAGCAGTTATTCTGCCACCCATAGGGAGCCCATGCAAAGGGTTCTGCAGGCCTGTCATTGCAGTCTGTGTGAAACGGGTGCATGCACCCGTTTTCACTACAGGTCACTGCACCAGGTCACTGTAAGTAACTCCTATGGTAGGCCCTCTCAGCCCAGAGGGCAGGGTGCAAGCACCTGTCTGTGAGAGAACCCCTGCATTAGCAGATCTGTCCCCACAAACTCCAGATCCATTTTGCTGGACTTTGTGAGTGCGGGGATGCCATTTTATGCATGTACTGGACATAGGTCAATACCTATGTCCAGCTACATAATGGTAACTCCAAACCTTGGCATGTTTGGTATCAAACATGTCGGAATCATACCCCAATACTGTTGCAAGTATTGGAAGTATGATTCCGGGTAATCTGGGGGCTCCTTAGTGGACCCCCAGCACTTCTACCACCAGTCTTACAGGGTTTTCCGGGCAGCCCCAGCTGCTGCCACCCCTCAGACAGGTTTCTGCCCTCCTGCTGCTTGATCTGATCAAGCTCAGGAAGGCAGAACAAAGGAGTTCCATTGGGAGAGGGAAGTAACGTCATCTTCCTATGGAAACAGGTGTGACTGGCTTGGGAGGGGTAGCCTTCCCAGCCACTGGTATGCTTTGAAGGGCACATTTGGTGCCCTCTGTGCATACACCAGTCCACACTGGTTCAGGGACCCCTAGATCCTGCTCTGGCGCAAAACTGGACAATGGAAAGGGGAGTGACCACTCCTCTGTCCATCACCACCACAGGGGTGGTGCTCAGAGCTCCTCCAGAGGGTCCCTGGGTTCTGCCATCTTGTTTCTAAGGTTGGTAGGGAACTCTGGGAGCATCTAAGTGGCCAGGCCAGGCAGGTGACGTCAGAGCCCAGTCCTGATAGGTGCTTACCTGGCTAGGTGACCAATCCCCCTTACAGGGCTATTTAGGGTCTCTCTTTTGGGTGGGTCCTCAGATTTGGCATGCAAGATTCCAGCAGGATTCCTCTGCAACCTCCACTTTGACTTCTGGCCACCGGAACTGTGACTGGACCCTCCAGGAACCGACATGCTGCAATCCACGAAGAAGACTCTTCTGCGACTCTGTTTCCATGGCTCCTACAAGCTTTGCAACATTTCCCCCGCTGTTCATCCTCAGAAGACAGCAACTCTTCAGCCTGCACAAGAAGAAAAAGGAATCTCCCTTTGGGGTGAAGGAGTCCCTCCCCTGCATCTGCAGGCACTTGCTGCAAGACGACCAGCTGCGTGGATCTCCTCTCAACTTAAGCTGCATGGGTCCTGCATCACGGGTGGTGGTCCAGAGTAGTCCTCTTGGTTCTCTCTGTCCAGTTTTGGTGGAGGTAAGCCCTTGCCTTTCTACGCAGGACAGTACCCCCGTGCACCGCGTCTCTTGCAGCTGCCAAGGCTTGTTTGCATCTCCTCCAAGTGATCTTGAGGCGAGGTGTAGCTCCAGTCCCCAGCATGCCTTCCTGTGACGCACAGCCCTCTGCGTGGTTCTCCTGCGGCGTGGGATCCCTCTCTGTAGTGCTGTGTGGGTTCCTTCTGCAACTCCTGTATCCCTGTCATGTGAGACTCCTGTGGGTGCTGCCTCCACTTCTGTGGGTCCTCTGTGTCACTGAGGGTCCCCTCTGACTCTCCCTCCTGAGTTGAGTCCTCGTGGGCCTGGCTGTTCCCTGGCAGATTCACTGTTCCACTAACCGCAAGTTTGCCTTTGCCAAGACTTGTTGGTGGAATTCCTGCACCGACACCCATCTGCAATCTTCCCTCCAGCCTGGGACATCTGCATCCATCAGGAACTCTTCTCCGGCTCCAGGGCTGCAGTGCTGACCTGTTCTTCCTCACCATTGACAAACTCCTGCAAGTACAGCTGGGTGGGAAGTAGCTCCTACTCCTCTTGGACTCCACTGTGACTCTTGGACTTGGTTTCACCTCACCACAGGTCTTCTTCTCCAGGAATCCACCGCTGGTTTCTTGCAGTCTTGTCTGGGTGTCTTCCTTTCATCTTTTTCCTCCTTTTGGGTGGTTTGGGGAAATTCCAGTGATTTACTTTTGCTTTCCTGGTCGCTGGGGGTTCTTTGTTACTTACAGGGAGTGCAGAATTATTAGGCAAATGAATATTTTGACCACATCATCCTCTTTATGCATGTTGTCTTACTCCAAGCTGTATAGGCTCGAAAGCCTACTACCAATTAAGCATATTAGGTGATGTGCATCTCTGTAATGAGAAGGGGTGTGGTCTAATGACATCAACACCCTATATCAGGTGTGCATAATTATTAGGCAACTTCCTTTCCTTTGGCAAAATGGGTCAAAAGAAGGACTTGACAGGCTCAGAAAAGTCAAAAATAGTGAGATATCTTGCAGAGGGATGCAGCACTCTAAAAATTGCAAAGCTTCTGAAGCGTGATCATCGAACAATCAAGCGTTTCATTCAAAATAGTCAACAGGGTCGCAAGAAGCGTGTGGAAAAACCAAGGCGCAAATTAACTGCCCATGAACTGAGAAAAGTCAAGCGTGCAGCTGCCACGATGCCACTTGCCACCAGTTTGGCCATATTTCAGAGCTGCAACATCACTGGAGTGCCCAAAAGCACAAGGTGTGCAATACTCAGAGACATGGCCAAGGTAAGAAAGGCTGAAAGACGACCACCACTGAACAAGACACACAAGCTGAAACGTCAAGACTGGGCCAAGAAATATCTCAAGACTGATTTTCCTAAGGTTTTATGGACTGATGAAATGAGAGTGAGTCTTGATGGGCCAAATGGATGGGCCCGTGGCTGGATTGGTAAAGGGCAGAGAGCTCCAGTCCGACTCAGACGCCAGCAAGGTGGAGGTGGAGTACTGGTTTGGGCTGGTATCATCAAAGATGAGCTTGTGGGGCCTTTTCGGGTTGAGGATGGAGTCAAGCTCGACTCCCAGTCCTACTGCCAGTTCCTGGAAGACACCTTCTTCAAGCAGTGGTAGAGGAAGAAGTCTGCATCCTTCAAGAAAAACATGATTTTCATGCAGGACAATGCTCCATCACACGCGTCCAAGTACTCCACAGCGTGGCTGGCAAGAAAGGGTATAAAAGAAGGAAATCTAATGACATGGCCTCCTTGTTCACCTGATCTGAACCCCATTGAGAACCTGTGGTCCATCATCAAATGTGAGATTTACAAGGAGGGAAAACAGTACACCTCTCTGAACAGTGTCTGGGAGGCTGTGGTTGCTGCTGAACGCAATGTTGATGGTGAACAGATCAAAACACTGACAGAATCCATGGATGGCAGGCTTTTGAGTGTCCTTGCAAAGAAAGGTGGCTATATTGGTCACTGATTTGTTTTTGTTTTGTTTTTGAATGTCAGAAATGTATATTTGTGAATGTTGAGATGTTATATTGGTTTCACTGGTAATAATAAATCATTGAAATGGGTATATATTTTTTTTTGTTAAGTTGCCTAATAATTATGCACAGTAATAGTCACCTGCACACACAGATATCCCCCTAACATAGCTAAAACTAAAAACAAACTAAAAACTACTTCCAAAAATTTCAGCTTTGATATTAATGAGTTTTTTGGGTTCATTGAGAACATGGTTGTTGTTCAATAATAAAATTAATCCTCAAAAATACAACTTGCCTAATAATTCTGCACTCCCTGTACCTATGTGGTTTTCTAGTACTCCCAGCTCCCCTCTACACATTCCACTTACCTAGGAGGGGGGGTCCTGTGTTTGCATTCCATTTTTTTAGTATATGGTTTGGGTTCCCCCTAGGGTCACTATTGGTAATCTACATTTGCACTGTTTTCTAACATTTTCTATGCCTATTACTGTTTCTTAGTGTATATATTTAGTATATTACTTACCTCCTATTGGAGGGTTGCCCTTCTAGTATTTTGTGGTATTGTGTTCCAAAAATAAGGTACCTTTAGTTTTTGTACAACTGAGTGTTTTCTTTCATGTGTGTAAGTGCTGTGTGACTACAGTGGTGTTGCATGAGCTTTGCATGTCTCCTTGATACGTCTCGGCTGCTCATCTACAGCTACCTCTAGAGAGCCCTGGCTTCCTAGACACTGCCTACACTTCACTAATAGGGGTTGCCTGGACCTGGTATAAGGTGCCAACATCATAGGTGTCCACCACACACCAGGCCAGTTTCCTGTAGGTGCTATAATCTGATACTGCCTACTTACAATAGTTCTAGGTATGATAAACCATGCAGCAAGGACAGTAGGACCCTGATTACAAGCAAGTTAGTTTTAGGTGAAGGAATTCCATATTACTGGAAGTAAAATGTACAGCAATATCCTCACTTCTATAGCTGGCTATTACTAGTTCATCTCCAGAGAACGGGGAGTAACCGTGTGGACCTGTTTTTTACAGGTGAAACTACACACGGGATTACCAATTCTGTGTGGAACTAACACCTGCAGCAGGTAGTAAATGAGAGTGGACGGAGGCCAGTCTAAGTTGGAAGGGGCAGAGATGGCGGGCTGGTGGCAGTGGGCAGGAGAGGCTGTGGGCTAGCGAGGGGAGTCACCGATTGTCCACCCATGCCATAGGAGATTGTCAAATGGGAGTCATGCAGAGGTGCAGCCTAATCTTTCTGTGATTTTACTGGTCAAATTTTCTGGCTGGTAACTTTGGGTTCAGAGTTCGCACACATGGAGAATCCAAGGGAAGGCATGCTGTGCTGTTACTTACCAAGTGGAGCAACCCTGTGGCACTGATAATGCTCATGGCTTGGGAGCAAATAGAACAGGTTGGAACACTGGGTAGGAATAACCAGAAAAGCATTGCCATGGATACAATTGTTTTTCTCCAATGGCTGCCAAACAATTCTTGTGGGGTCAGAGGAATCACCCACACCGCAGGTGATCTGTGGCTTCCTCCAAAGACCACCCCTCTTCTACCAGCGGTACATTATCTATGTACGTCCTTGTCATAGCTGCTCGAACAATACCAGGTAAACTTCCAAATGTAAGCAAGTGACACGCAACGTCTGGCAAGTCACTTTACCGAACAATTCCACCATCACACGTGTTTGGACTAGATACTTCACTTGATTAATGAATGTAAACCTTTACATAAAAGTAGCCAAAACAGAGATCCTTGTATGCGTCCATGTGTGTTTCACTCAACCACCCGTTACTGTAAGTAATCTTGAGATAACCTTTGAACAGTCTTTTGCCCCCAAAGCAATGATGTGGTCCAGAGAATCACCCTCAAGCTATACTTACTCCTGAACTCCAAACTGATCATCGGGTAGAGCTGACCATGATCATGGTCTGCCTGGGTACAGCAATAGCATCTAAACTGATCTTCCAAAGAAAGTCACCTCCAGGCTGCAGCATCTACCCAACTAGGCATATGACCAATGTCTAAACCTCCAAAAATGTAACTACACCAATCCTACCATGAAATCTCTCCATTGGCTTCCAATTGAAGCCAGAATGAAATGCAATGTTCTCTGCACATCTGGAGATCCGGAGCAGAGGCTATAAATATCTGCTGAAAACTGCCATGCATTAGAAGCCAGGTAGATACCTCTGATTATTGTGCCAAGCTGTGCCATTGACCATCATTAAACTGTTCGGATCAATGGTGGCAGGTCCCTGGGAGTGCAAGGCTCCTGACTTGAAACACACTAAGCCCTCCCTTTATCTCCAAACCTCCAATGTTTCCTAAGAGCCGAACTGTTCACCCTTGCTTTCTCTGCAAACTCTTTGTTACTAATAGGCCTAGACAAACAAATCACAGCGGCATCATTTGTGTAGAATTTTGTTTTAGTCTTGTTACATGTTGTTCCCAAAATTACGCCATTGCCCCATTTCACATAATTATGAACCATTTGTGGTAAATATTTACAGCGAAAAGCAACATTTGCAGTAAATCGCATAAGAATACTGTAAAGAAATGGCTCCATGTTGCAGTTACCCCCCACTTTTTGCCTGATACTGATGCTGACTTGACTGAGAAGTGTGCTGGGACCCTGCTAACCAGGCCCCAGCACCAGTGTTCCTTCACCTAAAATGTACCATTGTATCCACAATTGGCACACCCTGGCATTCAGATAAGTCCCTTGTAACTGGTACTTCTAGTACCAAGGGCCCTGATGCCAAGAAAGGTCTCTAAGGGCTGCAGCATGTCTTATGCCACCCTAGAGACCCCTCACTCAGCACAGACACACTGCTTACAAGCCTGTGTGTGCTGGTGAGAACAAAATGAGTAAGTCGACATGGCACTCCCCTCAGGGTGCCATGCCAGCCTCTCACTGCCTATGCAGTATAGGTAAGACACCCCTCTAGCAGGCCTTACAGCCCTAAGGCAGGGTGCACTATACCATAGGTGAGGGTACCAGTGCATGAGCACTGTGCCCCTACAGTGTCTAAGCAAAACCTTAGACATTGTAAGTGCAGGGTAGCCATAAGAGTATATGGTCTGGGAGTTTGTCAAACACGAACTCCACAGCACCATAATGGCTACACTGAAAACTGGGAAGTTTGGTATCAAACTTCTCAGCACAATAAATGCACACTGATGCCAGTGTACATTTTATTGTAAAATACACCCCAGAGGGCACCTTAGAGGTGCCCCCTGAAACTTAACCGACTATCTGTGTAGGCTGACTAGTTTTAGCAGCCTGCCACAAACCGAGACATGTTGCTGGCCCCATGGGGAGAGTGCCTTTGTCACTCTGAGGCCAGTAACAAAGCCTGCACTGGGGGGAGATGCTAACACCTCCCCCAGGCAGGAATTGTCACACCTGGCGGTGAGCCTCAAAGGCTCACCTCCTTTGTGCCAACCCAGCAGGACACTCCAGCTAGTGGAGTTGCCCGCCCCCTCCGGCCAGGCCCCACTTTTGGCGGCAAGGCCGGAGAAAATAATGAGAAAAACAAGGAGGAGTCACTGGCCAGTCAGGACAGCCCCTAAGGTGTCCTGAGCTGAGGTGACTCTGACTTTTAGAAATCCTCCATCTTGCAGATGGAGGATTCCCCCAATAGGGTTAGGATTGTGACCCCCTCCCCTTGGGAGGAGGCACAAAGAGGGTGTACCCACCCTCAGGGCTAGTAGCCATTGGCTACTAACCCCCCAGACCTAAAACACGCCCTTAAATTTAGTATTTAAGGGCTACCCTGAACCCTAGAAAATCAGATTCCTGCAACTACAAGAAGAAGGACTGCCCAGCTGAAAACCCCTGCAGCGGAAGACCAGAAGACGACAACTGCCTTGGCTCCAGAAACTCACCGGCCTGTCTCCTGCCTTCCAAAGATCCTGCTCCAGCGACGCCTTCCAAAGGGACCAGCGACCTCGACATCCTCTGAGGACTGCCCCTGCTTCGAAAAGACAAGAAACTCCCGAGGACAGCGGACCTGCTCCAAGAAAAGCTGCAACTTTGTTTCCAGCAACTTTAAAGAACCCTGCAAGCTCCCCGCAAGAAGCGTGAGACTTGCAACACTGCACCCGACGACCCCGACTCGGCTGGTGGCGACCCAACACCTCAGGAGGGACCCCAGGACTACTCTGATACTGTGAGTACCAAAACCTGTCCCCCCTGAGCCCCCACAGCGCCGCCTGCAGAGGGAATCCCGAGGCTTCCCCTGACCGCGACTCCTTGAACCTAAAGTCCCGACGCCTGGGAGAGACCCTGCACCCGCAGCCCCCAGGACCTGAAGGACCGGACTTTCACTGGAGAAGTGACCCCCAGGAGTCCCTCTCCCTCGCCCAAGTGGAGGTTTCCCCGAGGAACCCCCCCCTTGCCTGCCTGCAGCGCTGAAGAGATCCCGAGATCTCTCATAGACTAACATTGCGAACCCGACGCTTGTCTCTACACTGCACCCGGCCGCCCCCGCGCCGCTGAGGGTGAGATTTCTGTGTGGGCTTGTGTCCCCCCCGGTGCCCTACAAACCCCCCTGGTCTGCCCTCCGAAGACGCGGGTACTTACCTGCAAGCAGACCGGAACCGGGGCACCCCCTTCTCTCCATTCTAGCCTATGTGTTTTGGGCACCACTTTGAACTCTGCACCTGACCGGCCCTGAGCTGCTGGTGTGGTGACTTTGGGGTTGCTCTGAACCCCCAACGGTGGGCTACCTTGGACCAAGAACTGAACCCTGTAAGTGTCCTACTTACCTGGTAAAACTAACAAAAACTTACCTCCCCCAGGAACTGTGAAAATTGCACTAAGTGTCCACTTTTAAAACAGCTATTTGTCAATAACTTGAAAAGTATACATGCAATTTTTATGATTTGAAGTTCCTAAAGTACTTACCTGCAATACCTTTCGAATGAGATATTACATGTAGAATTTGAACCTGTGGTTCTTAAAATAAACTAAGAAAAGATATTTTTCTATATAAAAACCTATTGGCTGGATTTGTCTCTGAGTGTGTGTACCTCATTTATTGTCTATGTGTATGTACAACAAATGCTTAACACTACTCCTTGGGTAAGCCTACTGCTCGACCACACTACCACAAAATAGAGCATTAGTATTATCTATTTTTACCACTATTTTACCTCTAAGGGGAACCCTTGGACCCTGTGCATGCTATTCCTTACTTTGAAATAGCACATACAGAGCCAACTTCCTACATTGGTGGATCAGCGGTGGGGTACAAGACTTTGCATTTGCTGGACTACTCAGCCAATACCTGATCACACGACAAATTCCAAAATTGTCATTAGAAATTGATTTTTGCAATTTGAAAAGTTTTCTAAATTCTTAAAAGACCTGCTAGGGCCTTGTGTTAGATCCTGTTTAGCATTTCTTTTAGAGTTTAAAAGTGTGTTAAAAGTTTGAATTAGATTCTAGAATCAGTTTTAGTTTCTTAAAAAATATTCCAACTTTTAGAAGCATAATGTCTAGCACAGATGTGAATGTGGTGGAACTCGACACCACACCTTACCTCCATCTACAGATGAGAGAGCTAAGGTCACTCTGTAAACTAAAGAAAATAACAATGGGCCCCAAACCTACCAAAATACAGCTCCAGGAGCTTTTGGCAGAGTTTGAAAAGGCCAACCCCTCTGAGGGTAGCAACTCAGAGGAAGAGGATAGTGACTTGGAGGAAAATTCCCCCCTACCAGTCCTATCTAGGGAGAACAGGGTCCCTCAAACCCTGACTCCAAAAATAATAGTCAGAGATGCTGGTTCCCTCACAGGAGAGACCAACACCTCTGAAATCACTGAGGATAACTCCAGTGAAGATGACCCCCTGTTAGCCAGGATGGTCAAAAGATTGGCTTTGGAAAAGCAGCTCCTAGCCATAGAAAGGGAAAGAAAAGAGATGGGCCTAGGTCCCATCGATGGTGGCAGCAACTTAAATAGGGTCAGAGATTCTCCTGACATCCTAAAAATCCCCAAAGGGATTGTAACAAAATATGAAGATGGTGATGACATCACCAAATGGTTCACAGCTTTTGAGAGGGCTTGTGTAACCAGAAAAGTAAACAGATCTCACTGGGGTGCTCTCCTTTGGGAAATGTTCACTGGAAAGTGTAGGGATAGACTCCTCACACTCTCTGGAAAAGATGCAGAATCTTATGACCTCATGAAGGGTACCCTGATTGAGGGCTTTGGATTCTCCACTGAGGAGTATAGAATTAGATTCAGGGGGGCTCAAAAATCCTCGAGTCAGACCTGGGTTGATTTTGTAGACTACTCAGTAAAAACACTAGATGGTTGGTTAACTGGAAATGAAGTGTGTAACTATGTTGGGCTTTATAATTTGTTTATGAAAGAACACATTTTAAGTAACTGCTTCAATGAAAAGTTGCATCAGTATCTGGTAGACCTAGGTCCAATTTCTCCCCAAGAATTGGGAAAGAAGGCAGACCACTGGGTCAAGACTAGGGTAACCAAAACTTCCACTGGGGGTGACCAAAAGAAAGGGGTTACAAAAACTCCCCAGGAGAAAGTGGGTGACACTAGAAACAAAGAAAAAGAGTCCTCTGTAGGCCCCCAAAAACCAGAACAGGTGGGTGGGCCCCAAGACACAACCCAAAACAAAGGTGGGTACCAGGGTAAGAACTGGGATGCCACTAAGGCATGGTGCCACAACTGTAAACAGTTTGGGCACCACACCAAGGACACTTCTTGTCCCAAAAACAAACCCCAGAACAAAATTCCAGGGGTAACCAGTGTAGCCATGGGAGATGACTCCTCAGATGAGGAGGTCTTCATAGCCTTCAACTGGAAACAGGGCCCAACAGGTGAGTTGGAGATTCCAGAGGGAAGTAGACACTTCCACCACCTACTGGTGAATGGAATCCCAACCACTGCCCTGAGAGACACTTGTGCCAGTCACACTATTGTGCATGACAGGCTGGTGCTCTCGAACCAGTACATCCCAGGTGAGACTGTCAGGGTAAGAGTTAGCCTAGACAGGGTCACTAAGAGGCCTGTGGCTTTAGTGCCCATAGAAGTGGGTGGCACTCTTAGCTGGAGAAGGGTAGTAGTCAGTACAGACCTCCCCCTTGATTGTCTCCTTGGAAATGACTACCCAGAGGTTAGTCAGAGCTCAAGAGAGGAACTGGTCCAGTGCCAGTCCTCTCCCAAGGTTTCTGGAAGTCCTGCCTCTGCAGTAAATGCAAGCAGGCCCCAGAAGAAGAAGAAAAGAAAACAGAGTAGGAAGGGTGGACAACCTTTAGCCAAGGTTACAGCAAGCCAGGGAGATTCTGCTCCAGTAGGGGAGAACTCCAAAAATGGCCCTGATAAAGTCCAACCTGACCCACAAGAAGTCCTGGCTAGTCAGGCAACTGTTAAACCTGAGTGGGTGGCTCCTCAGCTAACAGAAGAAAGAGTGGAAGAAGGGTGTTCACTACAAGATGTGGTAACCCCCCACTCCAATACAGCAGACAGGCAACCTGAACCCAAAGAAGCCTGTAACTTAGCCCCTTCCCTTTTAGGTGAAGAGCTAAAGGTGTGGTTCTGGGCACTGACAGCTGTCAGTGGCCTCTGCTGGGTGTTAGCCTTTATGGCTGCACTATCCTTGGCATGGTGGTCTGACCCCATGCCAAATAACAAGTTAGGCCCCCTGACCCTGTTGGTCATGGTGGGGTTACTCCAGCTCTGGGTAACCTCTTTGGGTAAGCTAGGGGTGACCTTGGCTAAGATAAGATTAGCAGAGGTGGATACCTCTGACCTCAAAATAGAGAGAATGGGTGAAGACATAAAAAGCACAGACAAGAGGCAGTTCAGACTAGGTCCTATCACTGTGGAAGTGGGTCAGTTCCCCAGAGGGAATGACCTGAACAGGAGGATGTAAGGCAGAGTAGGCCCTGCAACAAACCAGCCATTTCCTCTACTCTTCCTCGCCTGACAGACTAGGAAGACTCTTCCAGCGTTGGCTGAGTCTCCTGGCCTGTGGGCTGGGGGGGGCTTGTGTAAAGAAATGGCTCCATGTTGCAGTTACCCCCCACTTTTTGCCTGATACTGATGCTGACTTGACTGAGAAGTGTGCTGGGACCCTGCTAACCAGGCCCCAGCACCAGTGTTCCTTCACCTAAAATGTACCATTGTATCCACAATTGGCACACCCTGGCATTCAGATAAGTCCCTTGTAACTGGTACTTCTAGTACCAAGGGCCCTGATGCCAAGAAAGGTCTCTAAGGGCTGCAGCATGTCTTATGCCACCCTAGAGACCCCTCACTCAGCACAGACACACTGCTTACAAGCCTGTGTGTGCTGGTGAGAACAAAATGAGTAAGTCGACATGGCACTCCCCTCAGGGTGCCATGCCAGCCTCTCACTGCCTATGCAGTATAGGTAAGACACCCCTCTAGCAGGCCTTACAGCCCTAAGGCAGGGTGCACTATACCATAGGTGAGGGTACCAGTGCATGAGCACTGTGCCCCTACAGTGTCTAAGCAAAACCTTAGACATTGTAAGTGCAGGGTAGCCATAAGAGTATATGGTCTGGGAGTTTGTCAAACACGAACTCCACAGCACCATAATGGCTACACTGAAAACTGGGAAGTTTGGTATCAAACTTCTCAGCACAATAAATGCACACTGATGCCAGTGTACATTTTATTGTAAAATACACCCCAGAGGGCACCTTAGAGGTGCCCCCTGAAACTTAACCGACTATCTGTGTAGGCTGACTAGTTTTAGCAGCCTGCCACAAACCGAGACATGTTGCTGGCCCCATGGGGAGAGTGCCTTTGTCACTCTGAGGCCAGTAACAAAGCCTGCACTGGGGGGAGATGCTAACACCTCCCCCAGGCAGGAATTGTCACACCTGGCGGTGAGCCTCAAAGGCTCACCTCCTTTGTGCCAACCCAGCAGGACACTCCAGCTAGTGGAGTTGCCCGCCCCCTCCGGCCAGGCCCCACTTTTGGCGGCAAGGCCGGAGAAAATAATGAGAAAAACAAGGAGGAGTCACTGGCCAGTCAGGACAGCCCCTAAGGTGTCCTGAGCTGAGGTGACTCTGACTTTTAGAAATCCTCCATCTTGCAGATGGAGGATTCCCCCAATAGGGTTAGGATTGTGACCCCCTCCCCTTGGGAGGAGGCACAAAGAGGGTGTACCCACCCTCAGGGCTAGTAGCCATTGGCTACTAACCCCCCAGACCTAAAACACGCCCTTAAATTTAGTATTTAAGGGCTACCCTGAACCCTAGAAAATCAGATTCCTGCAACTACAAGAAGAAGGACTGCCCAGCTGAAAACCCCTGCAGCGGAAGACCAGAAGACGACAACTGCCTTGGCTCCAGAAACTCACCGGCCTGTCTCCTGCCTTCCAAAGATCCTGCTCCAGCGACGCCTTCCAAAGGGACCAGCGACCTCGACATCCTCTGAGGACTGCCCCTGCTTCGAAAAGACAAGAAACTCCCGAGGACAGCGGACCTGCTCCAAGAAAAGCTGCAACTTTGTTTCCAGCAACTTTAAAGAACCCTGCAAGCTCCCCGCAAGAAGCGTGAGACTTGCAACACTGCACCCGACGACCCCGACTCGGCTGGTGGCGACCCAACACCTCAGGAGGGACCCCAGGACTACTCTGATACTGTGAGTACCAAAACCTGTCCCCCCTGAGCCCCCACAGCGCCGCCTGCAGAGGGAATCCCGAGGCTTCCCCTGACCGCGACTCCTTGAACCTAAAGTCCCGACGCCTGGGAGAGACCCTGCACCCGCAGCCCCCAGGACCTGAAGGACCGGACTTTCACTGGAGAAGTGACCCCCAGGAGTCCCTCTCCCTCGCCCAAGTGGAGGTTTCCCCGAGGAACCCCCCCCTTGCCTGCCTGCAGCGCTGAAGAGATCCCGAGATCTCTCATAGACTAACATTGCGAACCCGACGCTTGTCTCTACACTGCACCCGGCCGCCCCCGCGCCGCTGAGGGTGAGATTTCTGTGTGGGCTTGTGTCCCCCCCGGTGCCCTACAAACCCCCCTGGTCTGCCCTCCGAAGACGCGGGTACTTACCTGCAAGCAGACCGGAACCGGGGCACCCCCTTCTCTCCATTCTAGCCTATGTGTTTTGGGCACCACTTTGAACTCTGCACCTGACCGGCCCTGAGCTGCTGGTGTGGTGACTTTGGGGTTGCTCTGAACCCCCAACGGTGGGCTACCTTGGACCAAGAACTGAACCCTGTAAGTGTCCTACTTACCTGGTAAAACTAACAAAAACTTACCTCCCCCAGGAACTGTGAAAATTGCACTAAGTGTCCACTTTTAAAACAGCTATTTGTCAATAACTTGAAAAGTATACATGCAATTTTTATGATTTGAAGTTCCTAAAGTACTTACCTGCAATACCTTTCGAATGAGATATTACATGTAGAATTTGAACCTGTGGTTCTTAAAATAAACTAAGAAAAGATATTTTTCTATATAAAAACCTATTGGCTGGATTTGTCTCTGAGTGTGTGTACCTCATTTATTGTCTATGTGTATGTACAACAAATGCTTAACACTACTCCTTGGGTAAGCCTACTGCTCGACCACACTACCACAAAATAGAGCATTAGTATTATCTATTTTTACCACTATTTTACCTCTAAGGGGAACCCTTGGACCCTGTGCATGCTATTCCTTACTTTGAAATAGCACATACAGAGCCAACTTCCTACATTGGTGGATCAGCGGTGGGGTACAAGACTTTGCATTTGCTGGACTACTCAGCCAATACCTGATCACACGACAAATTCCAAAATTGTCATTAGAAATTGATTTTTGCAATTTGAAAAGTTTTCTAAATTCTTAAAAGACCTGCTAGGGCCTTGTGTTAGATCCTGTTTAGCATTTCTTTTAGAGTTTAAAAGTGTGTTAAAAGTTTGAATTAGATTCTAGAATCAGTTTTAGTTTCTTAAAAAATATTCCAACTTTTAGAAGCATAATGTCTAGCACAGATGTGAATGTGGTGGAACTCGACACCACACCTTACCTCCATCTACAGATGAGAGAGCTAAGGTCACTCTGTAAACTAAAGAAAATAACAATGGGCCCCAAACCTACCAAAATACAGCTCCAGGAGCTTTTGGCAGAGTTTGAAAAGGCCAACCCCTCTGAGGGTAGCAACTCAGAGGAAGAGGATAGTGACTTGGAGGAAAATTCCCCCCTACCAGTCCTATCTAGGGAGAACAGGGTCCCTCAAACCCTGACTCCAAAAATAATAGTCAGAGATGCTGGTTCCCTCACAGGAGAGACCAACACCTCTGAAATCACTGAGGATAACTCCAGTGAAGATGACCCCCTGTTAGCCAGGATGGTCAAAAGATTGGCTTTGGAAAAGCAGCTCCTAGCCATAGAAAGGGAAAGAAAAGAGATGGGCCTAGGTCCCATCGATGGTGGCAGCAACTTAAATAGGGTCAGAGATTCTCCTGACATCCTAAAAATCCCCAAAGGGATTGTAACAAAATATGAAGATGGTGATGACATCACCAAATGGTTCACAGCTTTTGAGAGGGCTTGTGTAACCAGAAAAGTAAACAGATCTCACTGGGGTGCTCTCCTTTGGGAAATGTTCACTGGAAAGTGTAGGGATAGACTCCTCACACTCTCTGGAAAAGATGCAGAATCTTATGACCTCATGAAGGGTACCCTGATTGAGGGCTTTGGATTCTCCACTGAGGAGTATAGAATTAGATTCAGGGGGGCTCAAAAATCCTCGAGTCAGACCTGGGTTGATTTTGTAGACTACTCAGTAAAAACACTAGATGGTTGGTTAACTGGAAATGAAGTGTGTAACTATGTTGGGCTTTATAATTTGTTTATGAAAGAACACATTTTAAGTAACTGCTTCAATGAAAAGTTGCATCAGTATCTGGTAGACCTAGGTCCAATTTCTCCCCAAGAATTGGGAAAGAAGGCAGACCACTGGGTCAAGACTAGGGTAACCAAAACTTCCACTGGGGGTGACCAAAAGAAAGGGGTTACAAAAACTCCCCAGGAGAAAGTGGGTGACACTAGAAACAAAGAAAAAGAGTCCTCTGTAGGCCCCCAAAAACCAGAACAGGTGGGTGGGCCCCAAGACACAACCCAAAACAAAGGTGGGTACCAGGGTAAGAACTGGGATGCCACTAAGGCATGGTGCCACAACTGTAAACAGTTTGGGCACCACACCAAGGACACTTCTTGTCCCAAAAACAAACCCCAGAACAAAATTCCAGGGGTAACCAGTGTAGCCATGGGAGATGACTCCTCAGATGAGGAGGTCTTCATAGCCTTCAACTGGAAACAGGGCCCAACAGGTGAGTTGGAGATTCCAGAGGGAAGTAGACACTTCCACCACCTACTGGTGAATGGAATCCCAACCACTGCCCTGAGAGACACTTGTGCCAGTCACACTATTGTGCATGACAGGCTGGTGCTCTCGAACCAGTACATCCCAGGTGAGACTGTCAGGGTAAGAGTTAGCCTAGACAGGGTCACTAAGAGGCCTGTGGCTTTAGTGCCCATAGAAGTGGGTGGCACTCTTAGCTGGAGAAGGGTAGTAGTCAGTACAGACCTCCCCCTTGATTGTCTCCTTGGAAATGACTACCCAGAGGTTAGTCAGAGCTCAAGAGAGGAACTGGTCCAGTGCCAGTCCTCTCCCAAGGTTTCTGGAAGTCCTGCCTCTGCAGTAAATGCAAGCAGGCCCCAGAAGAAGAAGAAAAGAAAACAGAGTAGGAAGGGTGGACAACCTTTAGCCAAGGTTACAGCAAGCCAGGGAGATTCTGCTCCAGTAGGGGAGAACTCCAAAAATGGCCCTGATAAAGTCCAACCTGACCCACAAGAAGTCCTGGCTAGTCAGGCAACTGTTAAACCTGAGTGGGTGGCTCCTCAGCTAACAGAAGAAAGAGTGGAAGAAGGGTGTTCACTACAAGATGTGGTAACCCCCCACTCCAATACAGCAGACAGGCAACCTGAACCCAAAGAAGCCTGTAACTTAGCCCCTTCCCTTTTAGGTGAAGAGCTAAAGGTGTGGTTCTGGGCACTGACAGCTGTCAGTGGCCTCTGCTGGGTGTTAGCCTTTATGGCTGCACTATCCTTGGCATGGTGGTCTGACCCCATGCCAAATAACAAGTTAGGCCCCCTGACCCTGTTGGTCATGGTGGGGTTACTCCAGCTCTGGGTAACCTCTTTGGGTAAGCTAGGGGTGACCTTGGCTAAGATAAGATTAGCAGAGGTGGATACCTCTGACCTCAAAATAGAGAGAATGGGTGAAGACATAAAAAGCACAGACAAGAGGCAGTTCAGACTAGGTCCTATCACTGTGGAAGTGGGTCAGTTCCCCAGAGGGAATGACCTGAACAGGAGGATGTAAGGCAGAGTAGGCCCTGCAACAAACCAGCCATTTCCTCTACTCTTCCTCGCCTGACAGACTAGGAAGACTCTTCCAGCGTTGGCTGAGTCTCCTGGCCTGTGGGCTGGGGGGGGCTTGTGTAAAGAAATGGCTCCATGTTGCAGTTACCCCCCACTTTTTGCCTGATACTGATGCTGACTTGACTGAGAAGTGTGCTGGGACCCTGCTAACCAGGCCCCAGCACCAGTGTTCCTTCACCTAAAATGTACCATTGTATCCACAATTGGCACACCCTGGCATTCAGATAAGTCCCTTGTAACTGGTACTTCTAGTACCAAGGGCCCTGATGCCAAGAAAGGTCTCTAAGGGCTGCAGCATGTCTTATGCCACCCTAGAGACCCCTCACTCAGCACAGACACACTGCTTACAAGCCTGTGTGTGCTGGTGAGAACAAAATGAGTAAGTCGACATGGCACTCCCCTCAGGGTGCCATGCCAGCCTCTCACTGCCTATGCAGTATAGGTAAGACACCCCTCTAGCAGGCCTTACAGCCCTAAGGCAGGGTGCACTATACCATAGGTGAGGGTACCAGTGCATGAGCACTGTGCCCCTACAGTGTCTAAGCAAAACCTTAGACATTGTAAGTGCAGGGTAGCCATAAGAGTATATGGTCTGGGAGTTTGTCAAACACGAACTCCACAGCACCATAATGGCTACACTGAAAACTGGGAAGTTTGGTATCAAACTTCTCAGCACAATAAATGCACACTGATGCCAGTGTACATTTTATTGTAAAATACACCCCAGAGGGCACCTTAGAGGTGCCCCCTGAAACTTAACCGACTATCTGTGTAGGCTGACTAGTTTTAGCAGCCTGCCACAAACCGAGACATGTTGCTGGCCCCATGGGGAGAGTGCCTTTGTCACTCTGAGGCCAGTAACAAAGCCTGCACTGGGGGGAGATGCTAACACCTCCCCCAGGCAGGAATTGTCACACCTGGCGGTGAGCCTCAAAGGCTCACCTCCTTTGTGCCAACCCAGCAGGACACTCCAGCTAGTGGAGTTGCCCGCCCCCTCCGGCCAGGCCCCACTTTTGGCGGCAAGGCCGGAGAAAATAATGAGAAAAACAAGGAGGAGTCACTGGCCAGTCAGGACAGCCCCTAAGGTGTCCTGAGCTGAGGTGACTCTGACTTTTAGAAATCCTCCATCTTGCAGATGGAGGATTCCCCCAATAGGGTTAGGATTGTGACCCCCTCCCCTTGGGAGGAGGCACAAAGAGGGTGTACCCACCCTCAGGGCTAGTAGCCATTGGCTACTAACCCCCCAGACCTAAAACACGCCCTTAAATTTAGTATTTAAGGGCTACCCTGAACCCTAGAAAATCAGATTCCTGCAACTACAAGAAGAAGGACTGCCCAGCTGAAAACCCCTGCAGCGGAAGACCAGAAGACGACAACTGCCTTGGCTCCAGAAACTCACCGGCCTGTCTCCTGCCTTCCAAAGATCCTGCTCCAGCGACGCCTTCCAAAGGGACCAGCGACCTCGACATCCTCTGAGGACTGCCCCTGCTTCGAAAAGACAAGAAACTCCCGAGGACAGCGGACCTGCTCCAAGAAAAGCTGCAACTTTGTTTCCAGCAACTTTAAAGAACCCTGCAAGCTCCCCGCAAGAAGCGTGAGACTTGCAACACTGCACCCGACGACCCCGACTCGGCTGGTGGCGACCCAACACCTCAGGAGGGACCCCAGGACTACTCTGATACTGTGAGTACCAAAACCTGTCCCCCCTGAGCCCCCACAGCGCCGCCTGCAGAGGGAATCCCGAGGCTTCCCCTGACCGCGACTCCTTGAACCTAAAGTCCCGACGCCTGGGAGAGACCCTGCACCCGCAGCCCCCAGGACCTGAAGGACCGGACTTTCACTGGAGAAGTGACCCCCAGGAGTCCCTCTCCCTCGCCCAAGTGGAGGTTTCCCCGAGGAACCCCCCCCTTGCCTGCCTGCAGCGCTGAAGAGATCCCGAGATCTCTCATAGACTAACATTGCGAACCCGACGCTTGTCTCTACACTGCACCCGGCCGCCCCCGCGCCGCTGAGGGTGAGATTTCTGTGTGGGCTTGTGTCCCCCCCGGTGCCCTACAAACCCCCCTGGTCTGCCCTCCGAAGACGCGGGTACTTACCTGCAAGCAGACCGGAACCGGGGCACCCCCTTCTCTCCATTCTAGCCTATGTGTTTTGGGCACCACTTTGAACTCTGCACCTGACCGGCCCTGAGCTGCTGGTGTGGTGACTTTGGGGTTGCTCTGAACCCCCAACGGTGGGCTACCTTGGACCAAGAACTGAACCCTGTAAGTGTCCTACTTACCTGGTAAAACTAACAAAAACTTACCTCCCCCAGGAACTGTGAAAATTGCACTAAGTGTCCACTTTTAAAACAGCTATTTGTCAATAACTTGAAAAGTATACATGCAATTTTTATGATTTGAAGTTCCTAAAGTACTTACCTGCAATACCTTTCGAATGAGATATTACATGTAGAATTTGAACCTGTGGTTCTTAAAATAAACTAAGAAAAGATATTTTTCTATATAAAAACCTATTGGCTGGATTTGTCTCTGAGTGTGTGTACCTCATTTATTGTCTATGTGTATGTACAACAAATGCTTAACACTACTCCTTGGATAAGCCTACTGCTCGACCACACTACCACAAAATAGAGCATTAGTATTATCTATTTTTACCACTATTTTACCTCTAAGGGGAACCCTTGGACCCTGTGCATGCTATTCCTTACTTTGAAATAGCACATACAGAGCCAACTTCCTACAAATACAAACTGCTATGGATCTTGGAGCTTTGTTTTTAGGCATCCTTAAGCCAAAAATTGACATGAGGACACGCACTTTGCTCTAAATTTAGCAAGAAATTATGCATTTGCTGAAGTTTTGCGGAATTTTGCAAAAGCAAATGATGCAAATTTCTCACACCAAACTCCCCATTGTCACGGGCTATGATCTAAAGCATCGTACGAGTCCCACCCTTCTGATTAAACTTTCTGAAAACCATCTAGTGCTATAACCACGTGGTGCCTACCACACTCAAATGTATGGACAATCACAAGCCATCCTACATGTGCAGTCCATTGTGTCAAAGGCCTGATGAGGCTCGGCCAAGCCAGAATCATCTTCAAAATCAGCTTCATAACTTTTGAAGTCATCAGAAACCTCACCTCTGCATGCACAGCCAAGAGACTAACCACCCAAACCAAGACATTGCCAGGACTGAACGTAAAAACTGCAAACAATTAAACAATAAAAAAAAAAAAATCACGTCTTCTGCATTTATACGCTCAGTACATGGACGAACAGCCCCATCACCAACGGAACTGCCCCACTCTCCTCCGATTCAGAAAGGATCCAAACATCTACCTCTTGGCGGGCACCACATCTTAAGGTGACTCGCAAATATTCCTCCTCTTGTAAGTGATCTTAAATCATGTCCCAGAGCTTGTGCCCTTTTTAAGGGCTCCACTGTTGTCCAGCTAGGTTTGCACCATGTGTATAGGCAACCTTGCAAACATGCATAGGTGGCACTCTTGGCTCCTGATATAGCTGCAATGCACCTCTAGCAGTCTGGAAGATGATGCCATTCCAGACATCAACTGATTGCATCCAAGGCCTACACCCTGCTAGCCCATCATCTACTGATGTACTCTGATGTTCTCACCTATGGGACATACATTCCCAGCTCCTTGGATCACTCTATCTGAAGCGGCAAAGAAGACAGACATTCCTAAACTACAGTGTGGGGAAATGATCTTTCTCTTACACACACACCTCTGCCATGGGACGGTCTACAGCTCTGCCATAGTATAGTTGGCACCTTTGATATTTTGTGGTCTGCACTTTGCTATCGCATGGTTGGCACCTCTACCGTGGTACAGTCTGCACCTGTGGCATGGGACAGCCTGCGCATCTGCATCTCCTGGTCTGCACTTTAGACATAGCATGGCTGGCACCAGTGGATGGTCTTTATTTCTGCCATTGTGCGCTCACATTTTTGCCACGGGATAGAATACGCTACTGCCACTGTGTTCGCTGCACTTTTGCCATGGTATGGTTGGCATCTCTGCCATATTACCGTCTGCACCTGTGGCATGGGACAGCCTGCGCATCTGCATCTCCTGGTCTGCACTTTAGACATAGCATGGCTGGCACCAGTGGGGTAACAAAACTTGAGGAGGGGGCACAAAGTGCATGTAGGGGAACAAACTCAGTAGCTCTCAGGCCAGGGTAATGTGCTGAGGGGGCCCTCTGGAGCTCGAGAGTCCCTCTCACCGTGGGAGCTGCAGGGGCCTTTGTTATGCCTCTGACTGGCACCACTGCCCTAAGATGGTCTGCACTTTTGCATTATGCGGTCTGCATTTTTGCCATGGTATGGTTGGCACCTCTGCTATAGGAAGGTCTGTACTTCTGCCGGCTGTAGCCTTCACTGCTGCCATTGTGTGGTCTGGACTTTTGCCATGGTATGGTTGGCACGTCTGCCATGGTGCGGTCTGCACTTCTGCTGCATGTAGCCTTCATCGCTGCCACTATGTGGTTTGCACTTTACCATGATATGGTTGGCACATCTGCCATGATGCGGTCTATATTCCTGGCAATGCACAAGCTGCAATTATCCTGTGTGACCTACTCATCTGCCACGATATGGACTGTACCTCTACTGTGTGCGGGTGGAGTGTGCACGTGTGTCAAGATGTAGGCAACACCTGTCGTGGAGAACTGCACTGTAGCATGGTGAAGGTATTATATGGTATGACCAGGTAGTCTTACCATGGAATACCAACACAATACCCAGTATTGGACCTCAGATTCACTGTCAGCAAACCCTAGCTCAGTCCAGGTAGTGTGGCAGAGATCAGTCAGGCTACTTAGAGGAACATGTGCAAAAGCATTTCACAATACCAACATGAACGATAAGTAAATGACACGACAATAGAAATCTGGCACCAATAAAGAAAAAGAGATTAGATTTGAATCTTAATTTAGACACCTCCCGCAGCATCCAACTTCTCAAAGCTTTGTGGTGCAAACTGCTTTGGCTGCACCCAGTTTTACGCAGGTTCCTCCTGTCCCGCTTAGTGAGAAGCCTTTTGTACGGGAGGCAGGCCATCAAGCTTAGTATCAGATGTGGTACGGATACCACAGACTCTGTTGGAAGGATTATGCTTCTTCGGTAGCTCTGCGATGAAGGGCATGATTGCGTTCCTTCAATTTCTCAAAACCTGTGCAGGCATCTTTACTTGATAGGCCTTTTGATGGCACCTCCCTTTTTAGCGCGCATGCCGACTCAACTTTACACCCTTTAGAGATGCTCATGGTGGAACTCATTCTTCAGGCCTCCTCATGGTACAGAGTCTTCCTCTGGCTTGGTTCCTTTGTTCCCGGCAGTTGTTTTTCCCCCTGTTGCTTTTTTATCTACCACCCTTACAGTGGTGTGCTTCTTCTTTATAGTGTGACACCCGGTGTGGGGTTCCTGCTCCTCGCAGGTGCTTTTCTTCTTATCGTGTTCTAGCACTCAAGGTGGTGCTCCTGCATTGCAGGTGTTGTGTTTCTATTTGTCACTATAGTGGACAGATGTCATTATTCTTCTGAGCCTGTCTGGGTCTAATACCTCTAACAAGGGGGGTTTCTGTTGTACTCTGCTAATAAGCGGATCGCCAAAGAGATTGTGTTCCCTACGGGGTTCTTCCTCGTGTTGAAGTTGTCTTCAGTCCCTGCTCTTCAGAGCAATTGGCGTAGGCTTTTGGCCATTCTTTTACATTTACCTGTTCCATACTGGGAACTTGCTAAGTGCTTCTTATGGGAGTAGTATAGTTCCTTGTGTCAATAAGGATTCTACTGCTTTTTTTTACAATGTCCTTTCCTACTGGTGCAGTGGGGGATGGTTTTCTGCCTCTTTTCCATGGTCTGCTTCTGTTGGAGATGTTGGTACGTCTTTAATTCCAAGTGCCCCTCTTCTGTCTATTATATGCAACAAGTAGGGAGCATAATATTTTGCCCTTATAGGCACTAGCTTCAAAACTTTGAAGTCTTTTCACATGTTCTCTTGTCTGGCCTGGTGCCACATTCATCTTTTTTTCATCTTTATGGACATCTTTGACCTACTTCTGACCTTTTGGTTCTGTCATGGAGGCAGTCCACTTATTGCTGGATATATATATTATATATATATATATATATATATATATACATACAGGAATGTGGAATTCCTATTGCCCGACACCCAGTACATATTGTTTGGGGTCAAGGGCAACAAGTCTTTATGTTTATTTTGTCCTTGGGACAAGTAGGCCCAACCCCCTGCAGCACAAACCCTTTGACTGCCAGTGTACAGGGAAGGAAACTGTCTGCAGTTGAGGTAATGTGTGTGTCCATAAGTTAATACTGTTCGAACTTGTATTTATGGTTCCTTAATGGAAAGCCTTCATTGTTAGGGCAAGAACTGTAAAAAAAGTGTACACACATTTGAAAAATTTAACAATAGGAGGCTAAGAATAATTCTCTCGGAATGCTCGCTGATTAGATGCAAATATTTGCAGAAGCTTGTAAGCAAGAGTGATGATTCTTTGCTTTCAAAATAGAATGTTCCGAAAAAAAATGTAAGTAGGAAAAAAAACCTTTGCCACTATGACATTTTAGGTCCTATTTCTTTGAAACATCATTTAGTAAAATTTGTTCATGCATGCTATATAACCACAAAATATTCCTAGTGGAAAATCAGTGTAACCATTTTCAACAAGATTATGGGAAGCATGAAGATAAACAAGAACTGGCAAAGCCAATCGATCCAACATTTTTAGTGAGTCTTTTGGTTTTGTCGATGCGTGCCTTGTTTTGACATGGCTTTTGTAAACTTTATTGTTGTGGGAGCTGCCTGGACCTCACCTTTGTAACAAACACTGGCAAAAAAAAAAAAAGATTTTGGTCTCAAAAAGCACACATTGCCACCAGTGGTGTAACAAAGGCCCTGCGAGCCCCCTCAGCACAGCACCTGTCCTGAGTGAGTCTGGGTTGGGGGGCCTCCATGTTCTTTGCAGGGGGGCCGCCTCCAGTTTTGTTACACCACTGATTGCCACAGTACTTTCTCACACTGTAGAAACCTACTTAGTGTGCCAATAGGCTCCTTGTGGAAGAGCAGAATGCGATCACTCACAGTAAAGCCAGCCGATAGAGAGAGAAATAGAAGTTTAATAAAACAAAGTGTCTTTGTTAACACCAGACCTAATTAGGGACCCAATTCTTAAAGAAAGTCACAAAAGTGCACCTATGGTATTGGTCTTTGAGTGAGTGGCTTTCATGAATTCACAAGAACTTACAGAAGTTGACCAGGAAACCATATTCCTAGGAAATATTTGTGAACTGTATTTTAGCACGAGCAAATATGCATGTGTAGATTTGCTCATGTGAAAATGTATTAAGTGTTTACAAGTTCACTTTCACTCCAACCACTTTTTTTCCTAACCCTGGAAGAACTTCTACTTCTGCCATTGCCAGGAGTAAATTTCCAACCTTTCTCATTATGGAAAAAGATTAGAGAAGAGCTGGTGAAAATCCTTAAAACTTGCAAGTTAGTAAGTTTGCACAGACTCAAATGCGTTCCAGCCCAGGAACTATTGCTTAGTGCTTCCTCCAGCCCCAGTATGCAGATCTGTGGAAAGGTGGCAAAATAAGGAAATTGCTATACTAGTGATCGAAATTACAAGTATTCAAGCCCTATTATAGTAGTAGCCCTGGCATAATCAGAGAGGCTATAATCAGAGCTCTTACATAACGAGATTGCTGCCATATTTTGTCGGCATACTACGTGGCACCAAAAGGGACAAGTAGACGTTTTCACAGGACAAGTAGATCTAAGAAGCAACCTGTCCCATGGACAAGTATATATTTTATTAAATTCCACACTTATGTATATATATGTATATGTGTGTGTATATATATATATATATATATATATATATATATATATATATATATACATATATATATATATATATATATATATATATATATATATACACACCATATGTGTATGTACTTCTTCCTTGTGGGTACGGAACTATAGCTCAGTGAAAATATCTAGTGCCTCATGGGTACACAATGGCCCAGGACGAGGGTTCTATCCTGCCAATGTTGGCTATTCTTTCCATGTTATTAATATCCCTATTTATTGTTTCCTCTGCCCTGCTCCTGTAGTTGTATGGGTTCCTGTCTTTACGTTCCTGTCCGATTAGGGGTTCTTTTCCTTTCTTGGTATCCTTCCCCCTTCTGTGTGTGTCCTCAGTCATCTTTTTGACCGCTTCATTCAAGCATTTCATGTGCAGGATTCCAACCCTAGCATTTGCTTGATCCTTTCTATGTCAGCTGTCAGAAGGTAGTCATATTTCTTCTTTCTGTCAGACATTTCCTCCTTCCTAACCTCATATTGTTTTGTGTCTAGGACTAATGTCCATGGATATGCACATTCACATTTGGTCTTGCAGACTTCTGCAGTTCCAGTGTCCGAACCCCATTCTGTGGATTGAAGTCAAATATACCTTATATTTCAGAATATTTTATTATTGGGTCCACATACTGGATTTCTTTCTTATACGCTGGTTGTCTCTCTGGGATTCTGCAACTTTTTCCTTCAGTCCTTTCTTTTTTTTTTTTTTTTTTTTGAGTTGAATGTTTGTAATCTATTAAAATTCAGTATTAAAAAAATATATATACACAATTTAAAAAAAAAAAAATGTTTTATTTTCTTTTAAACCCGGACATAACAGATCCAGAGGTAAAAATAAACTTAAGCAATGACTCTCAATCAGAAACAAAGCATACATATATGTTGAATACAAATAACAACCTCCCTCACCTCCCCCAGCCCCCAACATCTTATATGGCACCCACAGCCCTTGAGCAGTACCTTCCTGTAATACATTCCCTCTCTCTCAAATCGGTTTCTCTCTGCGATCCCACTGGGAGTGTTAATCGGTCACATGCCTATCCTGGTCTCCCTACGGTCCATGGTCACCTCTTATCTATATCTCAAGTGAATAGTATGTGATCCAGTCCCCCCATATCTTCTCAAATTTCTGTGGGCATCCTCTATTTGTGTATGTAGTTTTTTCCCCCATCATTATTCCGTCCATACCCTTTCTCCAGGCACTCAGAGTCGGCCGGATCCGGGCTCCCCATTGTCGGGCTATGTCTCTTTTCGCTACCATCAGTCCAAGTCCGCATAGCAGAAGTTTCCTCCGGGGTAGATCTATATCATTAGGTATACCTAGCAGTATGTATTTGGGATCTGGGGGAATCCGCTCACTCAGTACCCCTGAAAGCTCTCCCAACATCCCATTCCAGAACTCCCTAATCATTGGGCAGTCCCACATAACGTGTAAGAAGGAGCCGATCTTACTACAGCCTCTGGCACAATTTGGGTGTCCGGCCCTCCCCATTGAGTACAGTCTGTTTGGGTCATAGTACACTCTGTGTAAAATTTTTAATTGTATCAAGCGAAGTCTAGACCTAATTGCCACTTCCCTTGGAAACATCAATGCAGCCTCCCAATCTATGTCTTCCATTGGTCCTAGGTCCCTCTCCCATTTGGTGCATAGGGTTACTAGCGTATTTGGCATATTATTATTGATGGTCTTGTATACCGCCGATGTTGCTTTCTCCATTATTTATTAGTTAATAAGCGGCTCTCTAAGGGGGAGTGGTCCAAGATTTCTCGTCCCATGAGACCCTCCATCCACCAAGCATGTCTCAACCTTATATATTGAAAATATTGCGTTCCGCTCAGGGCATATTCCTGTTGAAGAGACTCAAAGGGCATAAGGTCTCCATTCAGCATCAGATCCCTAATTTTGGAAATTCCAATCATGTCCCAGCCCTTGAAGCCCTTAAGTTTCTTAATTTCCTTTAACCAGCTTCCCTCCCATAATGGGGTTTCCATGGTGGGACGTCTGTACCATCCTATCTTCTTATTGGCTCTTTTCCAGGCCAGTAAGGTCACTTTCGTGGCTGGAGTGAGGTGTCCCGTTCCAGTGCCCTCATATAAAAATTGTCTACAGGACCTCCCCTGCCATTGTAGCCGCTCCAGTCGGAAGGTGGGGTGTTGATCTGTGGCATATAACCAGTCAATAACATTAATTAGATGAGCCGCCCAATAGTATGCCTCAATATCAGGTAGAGACAGTCCACCCGCATATTGGCAGCGTTGTAGCGTAGCTAGAGCTATTCGTGGATGTTTCCCTTCCCATAGGAAAAGTCTAATAT
The DNA here is from genome assembly GCF_031143425.1 of Pleurodeles waltl. Lineage (NCBI taxonomy): Eukaryota > Metazoa > Chordata > Amphibia > Caudata > Salamandridae > Pleurodeles > Pleurodeles waltl. The sequence goes on along the minus strand of NC_090451.1, from coordinate 58,271,152 downwards.
CCCTGTCTATGGCTCTAAATTGGCCGGGGGAATTTGGTAGGATGTGTTTTGTAAAGCGTATAAGAACTTTGGTAGGGAGATCATTTTAACCATTGCCACCCGGCCCATCAGTGTCAGGGGTAGTGTTTTCCATCTACCAAAGTCACTACTACATTCCCTTACTATCCTCCCGATGTTATGCCCATGGCATCTGTCAGCTTCATGGGTGACGTATATTCCTAGGTATTGAAATCCCTCCCCTGTGCTATGCAGTTGCATCGGCAGTGGTGGGAGAGATACTCCCTGCTGTGGTGTGTATAAAATCGATTTCTGCCAATGAATGCAGTATGCAGAGTGCCTACCATACTCCTCTATCAGGAGAAACAATCTCGGGAGTGTCATCTCAGGACGGGCGATGTAGAGGAGGACGTCATTCGCGTATAGGGAGATGCGCTCCTCCTCCTCTCCTTCCGGTTTCAATCTAAAGCCGGTTATGCCAGTGGAGTTTCTGATCTTGCACGCTAGTGATTCCAGCATGAGGGCGAATAGCAGGGGGACAAAGGGCATCCCTGCCTCGTGCCCCTCTAAATGGGGAACTCCGAGGAGATGACTCCGTTCACCCTGACCGCGGCCGTAGGCCTTGTGTAAAGCAATTGTACCCACTTAATATATTTTGGACCAAACCCAAAACGTCTCAAGGTCGCCAACAGAAATGGCCAGTGCACTGCATCAAAAGCCTTCTCCGCATCTAAGGCAAGAAATAAGTGAGGCTCTGGGCGATTCATAACTTGGGCCAGCCATATGTGCGCTCTTCTTAAGTTATGTCTTGTGGACCTTCCAGGTATAAAGCCGATCTGGTCCATGTGTACTAATGAAGAGCTGACTCTGAGCATCCGGGATGCCAGCACACTGGCCAAAGCCTTGACCTCCACATTTAACAAGGATATCGGCCTGTATGAAGCACATCTGTCTTTGGGTCTTCCCTCTTTGTGTATTACTGCAATCTCAGCCCTTTGTAAATCTGGGGGGAGCACACCCTCCTCTCGAGCCTCTAGATACATATTTAATAGGTGGGGAGCCAATATTTCTCTGAAGTTTTTAAAAATCTCGTCCGGGAAGCCATTCGGGCCAAGGGCTTTGCCCGGTCTGAGCCATGCCAGGGCAGCAGAAATCTCCTCCACTGTGAGCTCTCCCTCAAGCTCTTCTCGGTCCACTGAGTCCAATACAGGCATGTCTATCTGAGACAGATAATCAGTGATAGAATCCACACCTTCCAGTGGTTTCGCCCTATAGAATGTCTCCGCAATGTTGTTATCTTCAGTAACTCTTACCCCATTTTGGGTCTCTATTTCCTGAACCCATCTCGCTTCCCTTTCTTTCTTTCCAAGCCAGGCAAGAAGTTTCCCAGCTTTGTCTCCAGTCTCATATAATCTACATTGTGTCGCTCTGAGGCGGGTCTTCGTCTCTTTTTCTGCTATTTCCCTATATTCGGCTTTCATAAGCTCGAGTTGTCGTAGTAATGAGAGTGTGGGCATATGTATTGCCTCCCTTTCTATGTCTAGGAGCTTAGCCTCTATGTCATCCAGTTGTTTATTATCCCTACGTCTTTTTTGAGCAACTAAATTTTGTGCACTGTCTCTGAGCACTGTCTTGTAGGCTTCCCATAGGATCACTGCAGACCTCACTGACTCTACGTTTTCCTTGAAGTATAGGTCAGTGTCCATTCTTAAACCTCTTGCCACTTCTATATCTTGCATTTCCCATGGATTCAGCCTCCAGCCCTTACGTCTCTCAGACTTCCCACCTATAGTGACCAGAAAGGGGGAGTGATCTGATAGTCCTCTTGCGAGGTATTCTGCCCCTTGTATCTTACCTATCTCCCCCGCCGGCACGAAAATGTAGTCCAAGCGAGAGAAGACTTTGTGGGCCCCTGAAAAGTATGAGTATTTTTTTTCCCCTGGGTGTCTCCTTTTCCACACATCTGTTAATCCCAGGGAGGTTGCAAAGTCATGTAATGGGGTACTCTGACCTGTTGTCTGTCTCACCCCTGATCTATCAAATGTTAGGTCCATTACATCATTAAAATCTCCTCCCAGGATGTGTAGGGAGGCCGAAGATATTAGTAGGATCCTTGCGATCTTTTCAAGGAGAGGGCCTGCAGTCTCAGAGGGGCATATGCGCTCAGGAGTAGGATTTCTCTTCTTCCCCAGAAGCCTTCGACTCCTACAAAGCGCCCGTCTGTATCCTCCCACCTACGGGTAACCTGAAAGGGGGGGTCTTACGGATCAATATTGCTACCCCTCTAGAGCCTGATGTGTACCCCGCATGTGCAAGCACTGCATAGGGACCTCTATTTAGAAAACCACATTTTGTACCTTTCAGGTGTGTTTCTTGTAGGAGCACTATGTCTGGTTTCTGTCGTTTGATATATTGGGAGACCAGACCCCTCTTGACTTTATCACCTAGTCCATTCACGTTCCACGAGAGCACACTAAACCCCCTCTCACTCTCGGGGAGTGTCACTCTATTTATATGTCTGGGGGCCATCTCGAATATTGAGTCTTTACATTATAGCTTCTCAACCGATATGAGCCCCAGGTGTCACCACAGTGTGATCCGGAGGGTTTCTCTATCTTCCCTTGAAATTGAACTGTGTGTGCCTGTTTCTGTGGATTAATTGTATAACTTAACATAAACAATATGGTGAACAACTGTTGAAAACTTAATACCCCTCCCTCCCCCCACCCCACCTCCCGAAGGTCCCTGTGAGCTTGTTCCCTCATGTCCCAACCCCACTAGAGTCCGGAGGTCTGTAGCCCGCCTCCCCCTCTCTTACCCCCCTCTACCGTGTAGAACTATGAAAAATGTTCAAACCACCCTAGAATGAAGGGGGAGTAGTCCTTCTGTAGGTTCGGGGTAGGACAAAGACGGCTCACCATCCTCTTAAGTCTTCAGTCTTGCAGGTGCCCCTCCGAATCTCCGAGGGTCTGTGAGTCTCTCTCTACCTCCATTCGGTCTATTGCTTCCAGCAATGGGTGGGAGGAATCCTCCCCGGGCCAGGCCCCCCACTAGGGGTCTGTGGATCGTCATCGACCTGTCCATTTCGGGGCCGAGCCCCCCCACCGCAGGCTCCCTCCGAGTCTGTAGTGGCCACTCTCCCTTCTGCTCTTCTAGGAATTCTCCAGGGTGTACTTCTTCCCATTTTCTGTCTCCTTCTGCCTCTACGCACCGGGAGGGACCATTCCTTGGGCCTCGCTCCCTCTGTTTCTCTAGATATCTTGTTGGATTCTCCAGTTTCACCCTTACCAAGCCGGGGTCGCTCCTCAATCCAATCCCAGGCCTCCTCGGGGGACTGAAAGAAGAAGGTTTTCCCTTGGAACATAACTTTAAGCTTGGCCAGGAAAAGGAGCATATACCCAAGCTGGAGGCCACGAAGCCTGGCCTTGACAGAGTCAAAAGCGCATCTTTGTCTTTGCACTTCTCTAGTGTAATCGGAAAGACTAGGATCTTTGAGTTTTCATGTCTGAACTCTCCCAGCTTACGGACCTCCATTAGAATCATGTCTCTGTCTTGGTAGTTGAGATAACAAGCTATCACTGGCCTGGGGGCGGGGCGCCCGGGGGCGGTCTCCCACCCAGCGCTCTGTGGGCTCGCTCTATTATGAAGCATGCCGATAACTTTTCCAGCGGTAGGACCCGTTTTAGCCATGCCATGAGGAAACCATTCATATCCATCCCTTCTATTCCTTCGGCAAATCCCACAAAGCGGAGGTTATTACGGCGTGCTCTATTTTCCGAGTCTTCCATTTGCCATGTTACATCTTTATTGATTACTTTGAGCTCCGATACTTCCTTCCTTAGGTCTCTAACTGTGTCTTCTACTTCTAATATACGCGTCTCCGCTGATGTGACCCTCTCCGCTACTTTGCGTAGATCCTGTCTGAGCAGTGTTACCTCTGAATGCACTTCACCCATCCGTTCCTCAAGAGCTCCCCTGGAGGCCTGTATCGCTAGTAGGAGCGCGTTGTTGTCCGGAGCAGGCGTGGGCTCTGCAACTGAAACTGTGGGGGGGTCACTACTTTAGTATATCTGTCCATTTTGCCCTGACGGGCGGTTTAGGATCCTTATCTCGCGTCATCCAGGGTCCGCTACCGTAAGATTTTCACGTTCCGCGGATCACAGGTCCCACGCCAGGGCACTCTTCCACCTCAATCCAGAAAGAACACTACAGGGCCAATCCCAGCCGAGGCTTCCAACCCCCAACGATCATTACAGTTTTAGATCACACCCCGATCTCCTATTCCTGGGGACGCCCTCTCCGGCCAAGCCTGTCAGTGGGGGTGGGGGGTCCTTGTTAAAGTTACACCATCAAAATCAACCTTTCTCGAACACCCTGGCTGGGCATTCAGTGTCTGCAATCACAGTCTCTCAAAACCAAATCTCACGTAGGATCTCTTGGCAGAATCACCCTCTTTTTTAGTGAGGGTCAGCAGTGCTTTAAACGCCAAGCAGTCGAGTAATCTTGATGGGGGGGGACCACCGCACACTCCCCTGGAACAGGCACCGGTCAAACTCCGCTCAAGGGAGGCGACCCCCCCCAGTCCAATCCGGGGGGCCCCCGCACAAACCCCGCAATCCCCGGGCCCACCTTCACGTCCTGGGCCTCCAGGGCAGGTCCCTCTCTTCAGCCCCGAGACGTCGCGGGCCGGGACCACCGCCACTCCGGGCGCGCAGTCGCTCCTTCTCACCCTGCAGTGCGACGTCCGGAAGTGGGGGAATCCCTGGCCGAGCCACACCCGATCGGGAGCCCCGCACCCGGGGCCTTCGGGTTCGGCCGGCACCGCCGCAAGCCGCGCTCGGGCTAACCAGCCCCGCCCTTCTCTTCTTCAATGGACTCTCTCTTCACGGGCCCGGCTCGTCTTTTTAGTCTGTCGCGTGGGCCGTACCTCAGTCGCTCGGCCTTCCTCGCAGGATCCGGGGGGGTCGGAAGGCATGAGGACCCCCTTCCCTCACCGCAGAAGGTCCCGGAGGGGCAATTCATGCATTCAGGATCTTTTTTGTCAGAGACCATCTTGGAGCTCCTCAAGAAGCGTCCGACTACGGCGCCATCTTGGCTCCTCCCCTCCCTTCAGTCCTTTCTTCAGCGGCTTTTTTCTGTCTGCTGGATTGTTATTGCCATTGCGTTACCCTTTCTATGGTTGGCATTTACTCATGTGGCATTTGTCTGGCTCGTGTTCATCTTTTTCATGTACCACAAGGTTTCTGTTGGTTTGTATCAGCAGGTGGTTCCACCAACCTCTTTTAACTTTTAGTCCACTAGCATTAATTTTCCTGCTTGGCTGGCTTTTCTTTCTTGAGGGGTGTACTCCCTCTCTCCCCTCTTTTCTTTTACTCCTGTGTTGTTGAGCCACTCTTTTCTTTCGATGTTTCTCTATATATTATTATATATATAGGCATGTATATCTCTGTGTCATTTCTGCTTCATAGGTCTAAGGGCCAGATGTATCATACAACCGATTTGCGATTCTCAAATAGCGATTTTTAAGAAATCGCTATTTCAGAAATGCAAAATGGTATGCATGATTTTTGCGATTCGGTAATAGCGATTTCTTAAAAATCGCAAATGCTATTACCGAATCGCAAATAGAGAATCTGTCCCCATTCGCACCTATGGGCCTGTTGGCCCATATCTGCAAATTTTTTGCATTTCCAAAATTGCGATTTCTTAACCAGAACTCGCAATTTTGGAAATGCAAAACCCCATGGTGCCGGGGGCCTAAGGCCCGCTCTGCTGCACCCCAAAAATATTTTGGGGGACATGTAAGGTGCACACATGCCAAAAGGGCATGTGTGCTTTACATGTACATTTTAAAAATGCATTTTAAATGCATTTTTAAATTTTGCACATGGTTACCACCAGGTTCAACCTGGTGGTAAATAGCGATTCCTAAATGCCCAAATCGCATTTAGGAATGGCTTCATACATGTGCTAAGAAATCGCAAATAAGGAATCCTTATTTGCGATTTCTTATTTAGAGAGTTGCAATTTTAACGAATCGCTATTTTAGCGATTCCTTAAAATTGCATTCAGAATGTATTTCATACATTCTGAACTGGCATTTTGCATTCGCAAACGGGCATTCGCACCGTTTGCGAATGCAAAATGCTTTTATACATCTGGCCCTAAGTCTCTATTTTGATATCTGCATAAATGTTAACCTGACCCTATGCATTTCTATAAACAAACACATGTATGGACATATCCATATCGTTACATCTATATCTCTGTGTATGGGTGCCTGGGCATGTACCTTCCAGACCTCCTCTTTTAACCATTGTATGTCATGCGTAAGGCAAACCTTTCATGTCTCCTGTGTACTGGCTCTAAGTGTCTCACAGTTCTGTTACACCTCTCCTCAGGTTTTCCCCTTGGGTGTTCCTGGAGATGTGCATTCTGTATTTTCAGTTACTCTGTCTTCCAGCGTTAGGCTTCCTGCGTCTTGCTGGTTTTGCCTATGCATCCTGGTGGAAGCAGCATATATGCATTGCTTCCCTTTTTTCATATCATCTTGGGTTACCCCTTGATAGCTGTACCATTCCTATTATCTCAGTGACTGTTGGGACGCTTTTGCATCTTACTCCTTCAGCTCATTCTTTGTTATTTTCCTGTTGTTGTTCTCTACCAACGGATTCATTCTCATTGCCATATTCTCTGCCCCCCATGGTGTTTCATATTTTCTTAAAATATTCAGTGGGTCGTCCATTGCTCTTCTGGTGGGATGATTGCTTCTCACCTTTGTCTCTCTCTTTCTGGTCTACTACTCCTTTAGTTAGACCGGTTGTTTATTGCAAGACTTGGGTAGGATGTGTTCGCAGACCCTCCTCCTTGGTTGATATTGCTTTGGTATCTAATTCTAAGGTAAGGAATCAGCGGCTAGTTGTCTCTATCAGATGAACAAGTTACTTACAATTGGTAACACCCTATATGGTAGAGACATAGACTAGCCACAGATCCCTTACCGACCCACCCATCCTCCCCACTCCGTAAACCATTTTATCTTCTTTCTTGGCATCCTTTGCCATGTTTTTCAATTTGGTAGTTGTAAATCAAAATTACATCTACCTCTCTTGTCGATACACTGTTCCATTGCCAGTCTATATAGTGGCTCTGCGTTGGTCCCTAGATTCTAGTCACAGAAGTAACTGATCTCAGCGCGTTGGAGGAGGGATTATATGGACTCCGTCAACGTCATATCCGGAGGATGACGTCGATACAGAGTCGCACAACGCCCTCTACCGACGCAAAGAGGTACTGCTGAAGATTTTTTCTGAATCCAGTCTAGTGCCTGGGGAAAATTCTGAGGTAAGGAATATATGGCTAGTCTGTGTCTCTACCTGATAAGGCGTTACCGAAGGTAAGTAAATTGTTCTTCCAGGCAGGCGACAGACAAGCCTTGGTAGCTGCAAAGTTGGTCCACTGGCTTTCTGGCGGCTGGAGGTTGTTTAGTGGGAAATAGAGACTTGAACCTTGGCGTGGGCCTTACTCCCACTCTTTAGATGATGGGTACCGAGATTCTTTAGGCTCAGACATGCAGAGACTGTCGGGTTGCAGTTCTTCGATCTTAGCCCACCTTTTCTCCTGCAGTTTACAGGCGACTGGTACCACCAGTCAGGGGAGTCTTGCTTGGAGTTTTGGTGTCCACTGGGGTCCCTCTTGCTGGGACCAATGTGTCTTCACCTTGGGCAGACGTCGAGCATTTGATTCCAGTACCGGTCTCCTTAGGTCACTCTGTGTCCTCTTCTTCCCGCTTGGGGCTAGGGTCCGGGTCATGTTGTTGATGCAGGCATCTCTTTGTGCTTCTTTCTTCTTTCCCAGGCAAGAACTGAGTTCTGGTGCCAGGGGAGCCCCTTAAATCCTGGTTTAGGGAGCATTTAAGGGTGTGCGGGATAGTGGCCAATGGGCTACAAGTCCCTGCAGCTGATCCGCCCCAGAAGTGATGACTTCCTGTGGGAGTGTGCCACTTTTCTACCCAGAACCCACTATTCCTAGGGTCTGCCGAGATGGCAGAACACTTTCTTGGCTGTGCAGACCTCCTAGCCCACCTTAAGGGTGTGGCTAATCTTGGGGAGGTGCACGTCTCCTGCACAGCTAATTTCCTGCCTGCCAGCCTGAGAAGGGCATTGTCCTCCACTGGGGGGGGACAGCTACTTATATATAAAAGGCTGTGAGGCCTTTGAGGCTCACCACCCTGATGCTTTTCTCACTAGCCAGCCTGGGAGGGCGGAGGAGAGACCTCCTTCCTGCTCAGGCCCTTTCTCTTTAGTCCTGTCAATGTGCTAGCACCACCAGCAGGTGGTCAGAGTCTTGCCTGTGGTGGCAGAGGCTCAGGAGAGCCCACCAGAACAATACAGGACTCGATAACCCAGTGGGCACATTCTAAGGGTGACACGTGGGCATTTGCTTTTTATTCCTAAACATGGGCATCATGTTCAGGGTTAAAAAGCACAGTGTTTGATACCAAACAGGATGGGACTCAGGCGGGCCATTGCAGAGCTGGACATCTGAGCTGTGGTCAGATGCCAGCCCATGTTATCCAATGGACCGTTGGATACTCAAGTCAGCATCGCTTTTAAAAAATGCCAGCACAGGGGCATATGTGCTCCTGCACATATGTCCTCACTCATGGGACAGTGCACCCTGCCTCCAGTGCTAGGGGAGGCCTGCCTTAGGGGTGACTGACCTGTCCATGGGCAGTAATAGGGTCCTATGCCTGCACCTGTTGTGGGCAGAGTCTACGTCAAGCAGCAGGCTGTTCTTGCTTGATGATATGGCAGCCCTGCAGTCTCTCTTTTTCTTGGGTTACTCAGGGTGGCACAATTAGTGCTGCAGCCCTGGTGAGCCCGCCTTACCACCATTGCCCTGGGCACCCTTTACTAGGGACTTTCAGGGGTGGTAAAGTCCTTGCCAACTGGCCTATGCAATTTGACGTACAATTTAAGGGAAAGTGCATTGGTACTGGGGCCTGGTTAGCAGGCCTCAGTACACTGACAGGTCAAAACAACAGCATCTGACAGCAAAAAGCGGGGAAAATGGGCCCTTTTCAACATGCACCTCTGTGATAGTGCAGTTTGTAGCTCGCCATAATGCAGGCTGCACCGTGTGTCCTCTGCACCTCAACCATAGGACAGTCTGCACTCCTACTGCGTGTGGTCTATTCCTCTGCAGTGTATGGCCTGCACCTCTGCCGTCATACATGTTCACCGCTGACTGCTGTGCGCGGCCTGCACTTCTGCAGTAGCACGGGGTCCATTTCTGCAGAGCATCTGCACCTGTCATGTGGGCCCGCACCTTTACCATTTGCGATTAGGTGTCACCTCTGACCTGGTGCATCTGCACCCCTGCCTCACTGTGGTACTCACTCACTCCCAGAGTCGGATTGGGAAGGCGGGCAGTCGGCCATTGGACGGTGTCTCAGGCTCACCTGTTGGCCGGTTAATTAGGGCTTCTGTAAACGAGCCCACAGAGACTAAGGGGCAGATTTACAAGAAAGTAGCGCATCGGCCCCAATGCGCCATTTTCCTTGCATCCCCCTTGCCCCCCAATGACACAAGGTTGCACCATATTTACAATATGGCACACCATTGGGGTCGTTACCACAACAGCGTCAAAATTACTGATGCTGTTGTGGCGCTTTGCTGCACGAGCGTCAACATTTTTTACGCTAGTGCAGCGAAGCACAGGTAGGCCCTTGGATTTTAATGGGTGTGTCACTTTAATGCCTCTCCTGAGCAGGTGTTAAAAATTACGGAAAAAATTAAGCAGTGAAACCTTGTAAATTTCACTGACCATTTTTTTAAGGCCTCCCTGCGTGGGAACACCCCCCTTGCATACATTATGCCTGACCCAGGCATAATGTGGAGCAAGGGGTTGCAAAGTTGTGCAATGCATGCGTTGCAGCACTTTGTAAATATGGTGCGGGGGAAGGCCACATTAACGCTGCCTTAGCATCATAAAAATGACGCTAAGGCGGGTTAAGGTGGTGTTAGGGGCTTGTAAATTTGCCCCTTAATGCCTTCCCCAGCCCCTGCCACACTACTACAATGTGCGGGAAAAACTAGCAACCAGGGCACCCCAAATGAATGAGTCTGAGATAATTAAATTTTCATTAGAACTGTTTAATCCTTTGTGTTGAGTAGTCGAAAGACATCTCCATAATAATTAAGTCCACATAGTAGAATAGACATATATGAAATCAAGATCAGCCAACACGTGTTTCGTCCTCACGGACTTTTTCAAGGCTGGAAACAAAAACACATAGGAACTATTTACAAATAATACTACCGTCCGGTAGGTACAGAGAATATACATGTTGTGTATTAGAATTAGAGAATGCAAGAAGGTTAAAAAAGTTCTTGTGCGTAGGGCGAGGTAACCTTTCGGCGTGAATAGATAGTCCACCCAAATTATAAAGAGAACCCATTATACTAGGACGTGAAACATAAAGGAAAAGCACCCTATAAAATGTTGGTGATCATAGATAGGTAGTGAATGAAAGAGAAGATAATTTGAAGTAGTAAAGAGTGGGGATGCAGAGAACAAAAGAAGTTCCAAAGCAGGGTTAAGTAAGTGGTGTGCTTATAGATCACCAAGGTAAGCATAAGCATAGTGCACAAACTAGATACTAGGTGAGGCAAACGGTGCCCGTAAAAGTATTGGTTTACCTCAAAAATAAATAGAGTTTGGGTAACAACAGTAGCTTCTGTTACCACTCCAATGGTGGTGTTTTCTCTGAAAGGGAGGACCAAAGGAAAAAGGAAAATAAATTATATTACTACCGTCATTGGATAATTTCCATTCTAAAAGTAGACGCACTATATATTGAAAGGGAAGGGGGAAGGCGGTAATGAACCTACCAAGATCTAAGAGTAGTCCAATAAGGTATATGACTGTCCCTTAAAATCAGGGGACAGATATATTTGTTACAGCACAGGTCCTGTGATCATAAGTGTATCCATAGTATACGTGCACAATGTCAGAGGGGCCTGTTTGAGACCCAACCTGTACAATTGGACGAAAAGAGAAAAGAAAAAATCCATTAAACAGAAGTGAAAAAAATGTGTGGATCTGGGTGATAACAAAGAGATCGTGAGGGGAGTAGATTATATAGGGAGCTGTAGTAGTGCGAGAAAAAATTAAAATAAAGAGAAAGGCAAAACAGCCTTCACCCTCACCTGTACTGCCCCCAGACTCCGGGAGTCAACGAAAAAACAGCGCGAGTAGAGCTTCGCAGCATATGATAAGGCTGCCGTGTATTGTTGGGAAGACAGTTTCCTATGGAGTGTCGGCGTCTTAAGGCGCGTACTATCAAAACATGGAGAAAGGACTAACACCGGGCGTGCAGGAGACGGGCAGGAAACACTCGTATTCCCTATATACTGCATGACGGTTAACGTCATCGTAGAGGCACACGTTTGTTTCCTCGACAATTTGAGAAGCATGCTTCTATGCTCGCTTAGTTTATCTAAGTGAACCTTACATTTGTCTCGCATATAACTAGGCTACTGAATTGTTTTCTGTCAACGTTTTGGACGTTCCTATAACATGCGAGTTACCACTTACATGTTTGTACTTCCATGCTTCAGCTCTAGTATTTTTGACATACACTCTGTTTTAGTTGCTCCATGGGCCCGGTATACTTACCGCGCGTTCTCGACATATAACTCCTCCATTTATGGAATTTAAGAACGCAGATGATATCTGGGCCTCTTTTACTATATAGCCATTATCTAATCTACTCCCCTTACGATCTCTTTGTTATCACCCAGAACCACACATTTTTTTCACTTCTGTTTAATGGATTTTTTCTTTTCTCTTTTCGTCCAATTGTACAGGTTGGGTCTCAAACAGGCCCCTCTGACATTGTGCACGTATACTATGGATACACTTATGATCACAGGATCTGTGCTGTAACAAATATATCTGTCCCCTGATTTTAAGGGACAGTCATATACCTTATTGGACTACTCTTAGATCTTGGTAGGTTCATTACCGCCTTCCCCCTTCCCTTTCAATATATAGTGCGTCTACTTTTAGAATGGAAATTATCCAATGACGGTAGTAATATAATTTATTTTCCTTTTTCCTTTGGTCCTCCCTTTCAGAGAAAACACCACCATTGGAGTGGTAACAGAAGCTACTGTTGTTACCCAAACTCTATTTATTTTTTAGGTAAACCAATACTTTTACGGGCACCGTTTGCCTCACCTAGTATCTAGTTTGTGCACTATGCTTATGCTTACCTTGGTGATCTATAAGCACACCACTTACTTAACCCTGCTTTGGAACTTCTTTTGTTCTCTGCATCCCCACTCTTTACTACTTCAAATTATCTTCTCTTTCATTCACTACCTATCTATGATCACCAACATTTTATAGGGTGCTTTTCCTTTATGTTTCACGTCCTAGTATAATGGGTTCTCTTTATAATTTGGGTGGACTATCTATTCACGCCGAAAGGTTACCTCGCCCTACGCACAAGAACTTTTTTAACCTTCTTGCATTCTCTAATTCTAATACACAACATGTATATTCTCTGTACCTACCGGACGGTAGTATTATTTGTAAATAGTTCCTATGTGTTTTTGTTTCCAGCCTTGAAAAAGTCCGTGAGGACGAAACACGTGTTGGCTGATCTTGATTTCATATATGTCTATTCTACTATGTGGACTTAATTATTATGGAGATGTCTTTCGACTACTCAACACAAAGGATTAAACAGTTCTAATGAAAATTTAATTATCTCGGACTCATTCATTTGGAGTGCCCTGGTTGCTAGTTTTTCCCGCGTTCTGTATTTTACAGCACATGACATAGGCGGTGTCTTCTCCGCCTTTGTTTGTGTGCATTTTGAAACCCTTGGTGGTTGGGTTTCTTGCACCAGGCTGGCACCCACCATAGGACTGAAATTTAAAAAATATATTACCTGAAACCTCTGGGTCACAGAGGTGCGACGAGTAGCATCAACCACCTTGTTCTCAGGAACATTGATTCTTTGTACACTACTACAATGTGTTGCATGGGCAATAACACATGGGACACCAGGCATATAGCTTGGTTTGTGCATTTGCAAGTACCACTGCAATGCGATTGACCACGCAGTCCATGTCACTGCTTTAGGACTATGCTTCAAAATCAGCATTCGTCGTTGAGCTTGGGGTCCGTCCTTTTGTTGACCGGCAGACCTTCAGGAAGCGGTTCATTTTCCTGCACATTTCTTCCCTCTGGCGGGACACTCCGCAGGGCAGTGAGTGGGTCCTCCACAGTAGCCACATGTCCGGGTGTTGCGTTGCTCCTTATGGACTTGGGCTTGCTGGTTGTCAAGGTGACTGCGTTCACTGGCTCTACTGTCACTTGTCCGTGTAGCGCAGCCTCCATAAGTGATGCTCGGGCTTTGGACAGTTCCTTTTTTTCTTCACATTTTAAGTATGTCAGCCAGTGATCTCCCCACCTCCTCCAGGATTCTTTCTCGTAGTTCAGCGGAGGCACACCCTTGTACTATTTCTCTCCTGATTTCCTCACCCTCGTCAGTGAACTGGCACGTGCAGGCTAGTTCTTTCAACCTCGTGTAAAGGGATTCTATCGATTACTGTGCCTGTTGCAGCACCTGTCGAAATATGAACCGTTCGTAGTCGGTGTTGGTCATTGGCTCGAAGTGAGCATTGAGGACAGCAGTCAGCATGAGGTGGGACTTCGGGTGGCTTTGTTGATCATTTTGGAAATTCGATATATGTCCTTTCCCCCTAGGTGTAGGATCATTGCCCTTTTCTATGTGTTCTCCACTTTCGTGGCTTCGAAGAATAGGAGTACCCTTTCCACCCAATCTTTTCATCAGGATGCTTGAGCTGACAGCGCGCCTTTGATGATGAAAGGCTCAACAGCTGGTATGGTGGCCATCGTGTTTGGGTGTGGTTAGTACGTCGGCGTGGGGGAGGGTCGGTGCGGCTTTCTCTCCTATTCCGTTTTGTTTTTTTTGTTTGTTTTTTCTAGGGTGCCCTTTGTGTGCCTGGAATGGGTGCAGCATACCTTGGGGTGCACTGGGTGCTCTTTCCTCTCATCTCTGCTTTTTTTCTTTTTTTATGTGTGTGCCTGTACCTTTATTTATTTGTTGCAGATGTCCATTCTTGTTGTGTTGAATCTGCTGCTCACTAATGTGTGCTGCAGCCTGTTTTCTGTTCAGTGGTGCAGAACTTGGTGCTCAGGGGGCATGCAGCACAGTGCTCATGTAGGCCGCCCTGGAGCGGGTGCTGTTTTTTGGGGGCAGGCCTCTGGCGTGGGCGGGCCTCTGCAGCTCGGAGCAGAGGCTGGGCGCACTCACCGGTAAATACGTGGGGGCATGCAGGCCTGGGATTCCATGCGCATCCTCTGGCCGGGTGGGCCACGCCTCCTCTTGCCGCCGTGCCACGGGCTAGATTGACGAGCAGACATGCGGACTGGTGTTGGGAGCGTAGTCTATACTGCTGGCGGGGCTCAGGGGTCCGACCCTCGTCGCCAGTGTAGAACTGCTGGGGCAGATGATATCACTTGCGCATGGTGCACGGTCATTAACACAGGGGACACCAGGCATATAGGGGGTTATTACAACTTTGGAGGAGGTGTTAATCCGTCCCAAATGTGACGGATATACCACCAGCCGTATTACGAGTTCCATAGGATATAATGAACTCGTAATACGGCTGGTGGTATATCCGTCACTTTACTGTCACTTTTGGGACGGATTAACACCTCCTCCAAAGTTGTAATAACCCCCATAGTTTGCTGAGTGCATAGGCGAGCCCCCGCTACACCGCGATTGACCACACCTAGCGGGCACACCCACATTCACTCATGTGGTCACTAAGAACAAACTATATGACACTGAGGGGCACAGATCATACTTCAGCTCCCCTCGATTTTAAGTCTTGATGGTAGCCTCTGTGATCCAGTTACGACACTGGGCGCGACGCTACACTCCGCTGCCAGGTCCTACTCTGTGGCTATAGTGGGCTGGGGAGGGAGTGAGTCACAGAAGTGTCCTTGCCAGGTGCCAGGTGTTGCCACCTGGGTCCCAGTGTCTTTTAGACCTTGGTAGAACAGAACTGTGTAAGTACGTTCCAGTTCTGGCGTCAGTACAACATCCAGTGATTCTGGGCAAATCACTTAGGGGGTCATTCTGACCCTGGCGGTAATTACCGCCATGGCGGAGGTCGGCGGTAGCACCGCCACCAGGCTGGCGGTGCACCGCTGGGCATTCTGACCGCGGCGGTTCAGCCGCGGCCAGAAACGGAAAGTCGGCGGTGTACCGCCGACTTCCCGCTGCCCTTGAGAATCCTCCATGGCGGCGGAGCGCGCTCCGCCGCCATGGGGATTCTGACACCCCCTACCGCCATCCTGTTCCTGGCGGGTCTCCCGCCAGGAACAGGATGGCGGTAGGGGGTGCCGCGGGGCCCCTGGGGGCCCCTGCAGTGCCCATGCCAATGGCATGGGCACTGCAGGGGCCCCCGTAAGAGGGCCCCACGAAGAATTTCAGTGTCTGCTTTGCAGACACTGAAATTCGCGACGGGTGCAACTGCACCCGTCGCACCTTCCCACTCCGCCGGCTCCATTCTGAGCCGGCGTCCTCGTGGGAAGGGTGTTTCCCGCTGGGCTGGCGGGCGGACTTTCGGCGGTCGCCCGCCAGCCCAGTGGGAAACCCAGAATGACTGCCGCAGTCTTTTGACCGCGGTACGGTCTTCTGGCGGTTCCCGCTTGGCGGGCGGAATCACCCCCTTAATCTCCCTACATGACATAAAAATTCATTTGATTTTCTGCAATGCAGCTAGTGCCCCTGGTAAATAATGAAATGCATTAGGGATGAGTTCTCGCTACATAAAATTACAAAACAATATTAACGATTTAGGAGTGTGGGCCACTGTTTTGGAGTGCCCGGGCAGAATTGTGATCCCAACGCGATCCTGCTCACTGCTACCGTGACGAGGTCAGCCGCAAACACAAAATATAGCCTTTTGGCTACCTATGAAGCCGTGGGCCAAATATGCAATGTAACATCATACCACGCGGCAGAGGTTGCACTTCCGTGTTGGCACACCGATGCGTAGCGTGTGCGTCGGTGAACCCCGTCCTGGACGTGTGGGAGTCGATCGCCACAAACTGCTATAAATGCTCCCGACCGCCTCTGCCTGGGGCCTGCAGTCCGGCCTCGCGCTACTTGACGCGCTCGCGCCGCAGATCCCTGGCTCGAGGCGCCCCGGGGCCGCGTGCGCCCTGTCTCCGGACATTTCCCGCCACTGGTGCTGACAAGCGCCGCATGGCCCGTGCCCAGGTAGCAGGTCGCCTCGTAATTGCCTCGTCAGTCCGTTGTCCAGCCGAGGCTGATAGACGCACGAAAAAAACAGTGAGCGAGGAGGCCTCATTTGACATATGATGGCGTCCGGCAGTGATGGACAGACGAGCCCCTGTCAAGTTACCAGCCGTATTACGAGCAGGGCCCTTTGTTACACCACTGCAGGAGAGGACCAAGCCATGCGACAGGGTTGGCTAATTTCGCGCAAAAAGAGCCAAATTATGAAGCCTAATGCACTACATCTTTTGATAGTGTTACACTGTTATTTTGTCATTTTAACGTATATTGACACTATCTGGGCAAAAGGTTTCACCTCATTAGTTCTAGTTTAACACTCAAATATAGCAATAAGCAACACAATGCTGACCAGGTAACCTTTGCAAAAGGGCCTTCCACAACATTGCAATATGTGGTCGCATTTTTATTAACTTTTAATCCATTTTAGCTATATACATTGTTTGTTAAAATCATCAGATTATGGAGCAGGTGATGGATTATGTGGCAAATATGGCACATCCATAATTATGTGGCAAACCCAACACCCGCAAAAACCAATAATTCCCGAGGCCTTGATTGTGCTTTTAATGTGCCTCTAGCCGGTGCTTGAGGTGGGCAGGGACCCAAAGTTTCTTTACAGTCCCTCTGGTGAATACCAGGTTTGCTGAATACTGAGACCATCTAGTCTTGATTCCACCTCATGCCTCCCTCTTCCACCCCCCTACATGTCTTGCCTATTTATCTCAGCCAACAGGTTCCTTTTCATCGTTCCTTTTCTGTTTGCCACAGTACTCCTACTTTTCTGCTCCTCCTGCTATATTCATTTTCTGCCTTTCTCTGTCCTGATCTGGGTCAAAGTTAGCGGGTGAAACTAAGTCTTGGTTCCCCCAAAAACAAGTGCTGATCCACAACACCTGCTACCACTCGCAGAAATTAAGTTTGCTCACCCCTTTGGTTTGAGAGCGCTTTCGGGGTATACACCCATAAAATCTTAATTGATTAAGAGTATGCAAACCCATTAAAGGTTGCCTACTTTTATCTCATTATTAATTAAAGACATTTTAACTTGCATCCATTTGGGAGAAGCAGTGTCATGCCTTAGACCAAGTGAGAGCAGCTCTTTCAGTATGACCAAAAAAGTAATTTTGATGGGCTTGATGGTGTCTAAATGTTGTCTGAACTTCCGGGTTCGGTTCAAACACCATTTTGTGCCCCTAGAGCCGGAGTGGCAGCTGAGAGCTGACAGCAAGGAAACACGTTGACAACTCTTGGGCCCTGTCATCTCGTATCCCAAATACTGGAATGCACCCTACGTCACATCTCCGCGCCAGAACTGGGAAGTGAAGAAGGAGCAGAATTAATTAATGCAGCGTAATGCGTCCATTACTTATGATAATGGCATTACTCCTAGTCCTACTCCCTCGCCTTCCTTTAACCAATGAGGCTTCCTGCCTCCCCCTAGACCCTCCCTTCCCCTTTTAAACGCCCCCCACCCCACCACCTCCTGTACAAAAACAAGCCCAAGCAGCAACTCAGGCGGTCCGTACCGGGGGGGCGGGAGGGAACGGAAAGGAAGGCGAGGGAGTAGGACTAGGAGTAATGCCATTATCGTAAGTAACGGACGCATTACCTCCCGTCCCTCCCTCGCCTTCCTTTAACCAATGAGACATAGCAAGAGAAAACAGGAGACGGACACTGAGTTGCAATAAGTTTTAATTACAATCCATAAAGACCATCAAGACCCTACCCCCCTATTACATCATAGAGGATAAGACTTGGTGACCCGATACCGAGTCCAAACTACCCAAGTCCGCCAGCCTATAATGCCGAACAAAAGCAGAAGGAGAGACCCAAGTGGCGGCCCTGCAAATCTCCACCACTGAAGCACCCTGAAGCTCAGCCACCGTAGCCGCCATACCCCTGATAGAACGGCCCTGAATCCCCTGGGGAGGAACCACCTCCTTCAATGAATATGCCAACAGAATCAAGGAGCGCACCCACCGACTTAACGAAGCTGTGGAAGGCTTCTCACCCTTCCGGGCCGGACCGAAATTCACAAAAAGAGACACCACACGCAGATACTCTAACAATGCCCTGCGCACATCCAAAGAATGTAACCGAACCTCCTCAACCGAGGAAGGATTCGGACAAAATGAAGGAAGTATGACCTCCTGGCGAGCATGAAAAGAAGAATTAACTTTTGGAATAAAAGAAGGAACCGGAACAAGCACCACCAAATCCGGAAAAACTTTACAAAAACGAAAAGAACAGGCCAAGGCCCCCAATTGCCCTAAACGGCGGGCCGAAGTAATGGCCACCAAAAAGAACGTCTTCAAAGAAAGATGACGCAAGTCACAATCCCCCACAGGTTCAAAAGGGGCAGCAGTCAATGCATCCAAAACTAAGGAAAGATCCCAGGAAGGAAAAGAACGTACTGGGCGGGGAAACAGGTTAAGAAGACCCTGAAAAAATCAAGGCATAAAATGACCCTCATCCGACAGATTACGCCAAGGACCCCTAAATGCCTGAATAGCCGCCCACTGCACCCGCAGAGAAGCCACAGAAAAACCCAATTGTGCACCATCCTGTAAAAATTGCATCACATCAAAAATAGAAGTGCATGTAGGATCCAATTTATGCCGGAAGCACCAAGAAGAAAAAACTTTCCACTGTCTACCATAAGAAATCAAAGTGGAACGCCGCCTTGAAGCCAGTAACGTAGAACTCAAAGCCACTGGTACCCCAGGACCCGTCAAACCCCGTCGTTCAACTTCCAGGCCGTCAAGTGCAACCTCCTCAATGACCCCTTCAAGAGGCAAGGAAACTCCAGGTGAGACGGACAAAGAGGAAGAGGCCACATCCGACCTGACGCCATCAACTGCAGCAATGGAAACCAATTCGCCCTCGGCCAATGGGGCGCAATCAAGATAACCCTGGCTCCCAAATGCCGAACTCTCAACAGAAAAGCCCGGAGCAGCTGAAAACGGCGGGAAAGCGTACAAAAGACTTCGAGGCCAAGGACACGACATCCCGTCCACCTCCCAAGCCTGAGAACAACGAAACCGGGAGCAGAAGCGACTGAGTTTCGCATTCTCTGGGGATGCAAACACATCCATCACCGGAAGACCCCAGAGGCGAACAAGATGAAGAAACAGCAACCTTCTGAGGGAGAAAAGTTGTGAGGAAGGAATCACCCTGCTTAGTAGATCCGCCCGAACATTGACCACCCCCGAATGTAGGTAACCCGGAGAGAAGGAACCCAATCCTGAGCCCACACAAAAATCTTTCTTGCCAGACTGAACAAAGCCTTCGACCTGGTCGCCCCCTGCCAGTTTACATAAGCCTTGGTGACTAAGTTGTCTGTCCGAATAAGAACCGCAGCTCCTTTCAGGGATACCTGGAAATGAATCAGAGCCAACAACGCTGCCTTAAATTCGCGCCAATTTGACGACCGATTGGCCTCTAGCGGAGACCAAAATCCATGAATCTGCGCCGACCCCATCCAAGCACCCCAACCTGAGATGCTGGCATCCGTCGTTATCACAACTGGGATTAGAGGAGACAAAGACACCCCTACCTGAAGATGCGTGGACCCCAACCACCATCTCAACTCCCTGCGTATCAACCCTGACCCCGGAATCCGAGTCAGCAGAGAACCGGACCCTGGAGCCCACCTCCTTAGGAACCAGTTCATCAAGCAAAGAAGATGGAATCGCGCCCAAGGAACCAGAAAAATCACTGACGCCAAATGTCCCTGCAGACGTAACCATAGAAGCGCTCGGGGGCAGACTGTGACACGATCGTCCTCACCAGGGACTGGAGCACACCTAACCTCTTTTCCGACACAGTCACCAAACCTTGATGAGTCAGAAACCGAGCCCCTAGAAAAAACAGATCTTGGGAAGGGACCAAATCTGACTTCCCCCAGTTGATCAAAAACCCGTGGTTTTGCAGGACCACCAGTACCCGGGCCACATGCCTCCGCAACTGGACCTGTGAGGGTGCATGTATTAGGATATCGTCCAGATAAGGATGAATAAACACCCCTTCTGAATGTAGAAGAGCCACTAGAGGGGCCAGCACCTTGGTGAAAATCCGGGGAGATGACTTGAGGCCGAAAGGCAGCACACAAAACTGATAATGTTCCAGGCCTACTGCAAACCGTAGGAACCGCTGAGAAGCCTTTGCCACTGGCACATGTAGGTATGCATCCTGCAGATCCAGCGACGCCAGAAAATCCCCCTGACTGACCATCGGAAAAATAGTTTGAATTGACAGCATGCGAAAAAGCACCGTCTTGATCCAAGCATTCACTCCTTTCAGATTGAGGACAGGCCGAAAACCCCCTGACACCTTCTGAACTAGAAACAAGACGGAATAAGTGCCCCGACCCCTTTCTTTTAGAGGAACGCGGAAATGGCCCCTTTGAGAAGTAAGTCTCGGACTCCGTTCAAGAACGCCTCTCTCTGTGCCCCGACCGCAGGCAGAGGAGTGGGACGCACCCCGGAATCTGGAGGCACCACATCGAAATCTATGACGTAACCATTGGCCACAATGTCCAGCACCCAATGATCGCTGACACTCTCCTGCCAAACAGGAAGAAAGTGCCTCAGCCGTCCCCCAACCTGCCCTATGCCAGGCCCACAGTGATTGTCAGGACCCCTTCTTGAACCCACCCCGGTTCGAAGGAGCAGACTTCTTAGGGGAAAAACGGGGCTGAAAACAACGTTTCCTGAATGAAAAAGATTTTGCATCCATCTTGGGAGAAGAACGGGAATGCTTCTTCCACCCTTTGCCAGAAGCAGAGCCACCTTTATAAGGCAAAGCATGCTTCCTCTCCTTAAATGCCTTGGAAAGCATGGAAGGCAACTGATCACCAAACAACCTACGTCCTTCAAAAGGCAGTCTCAGGAGAGCAGACTTCTCCCCAGGATCCGCCTTCCACGATCTTAACCAGAGGGCCCTGCGGGCCCCAATCAAAGCCCCAGATGCCAGAGCCGAAGTACGGACCACATCCGACGATACGTCCGCCAGCAACCTGGCCTGCTGCTCCATAACCGCTAGCAGTTCGGAGCACTCCGCACCTTCTTGTACAGCAACCACCAGCTTATCAAAGTCCTGCACCAACGACTGGGCCGCATAAGCAGAATATATACCTGCTCTCAGGGCCAGATTTTCTGCCGAAAAAGCCCTCTTGAGACCAGAATCCACCTTACGGTCCGTGGCATCAGTAGGCACACAATCCTCCGGATTGACTGCAGTCTTGCCAATCAGGGTTGCCAAAATGGAATCCAAACGAACAGAGGGAGGTAACACATCCTCCCCTTCCAGTAAATAAAGTTTCTGAAGGAATCGTGGAACTTGAGCTTTATCCACATCCTTCCACTCCCGAAACACCATATCCTTCACAGGTCCCTGAAAAGGCATGGCAAACTTAGAAGGCGTCTGATACTGAGGGAACAAATGTGAGTCAGATCCTGCAGGCTGAAACACTGGAAAACCTAAATTGTCCCGCACATGTGACATCACCTTCCACATCTCTTCCCTGGAGACATATTTCCCCCCAGAGGAAGTAGATGGAGCATCCTCCCTCTCACCATCTGAAGAGGATCTCTCTGCAGTCGCAGGAGGACGGCCAGCTTTAGACCGACTAGGCCTGGCCATCCCTGCCTGGAGAGCCCTAGAAACAGCTACCTCCATCATGTCCTGTACTTCCTCTCTTGACATGAGTGGTGCAGAAGAACTACCCGGAACCTGGCGACCCCCAGGTGTAGAAATGGCAGTAGTACCCTCCTCCCCTGAGGAGGAGGAAGAAGAAACAATCCTGCGCCTTTTTGTAGGAACCTTCGGCATGGCAAATTCAAATAGTACTACCATCCCCCTGAACCCAACCTCTAAATATACTAGGTACAGGTCCACCTCCAAAAAAGCAATCATCCAATAAAAGTACACCATTAATTAAGGAATTTAGTTAAAACGCGGGCAGAACGCCCGTCCTACCATCTCTGATGCCAAAAAATGCTCACCGGCACCTCCGCACGGCTCCGCGGGCAGAGGGACCGGAAACAGACGCCCCAGCCGTAAAGAGCCGACTGACCTCGTCAGCCGACTCTCAGGACGCGTCTGCCAAGCAACCACGCCTGCTTGCAGAGACGCGACTGGCCAGAGCACACCCCGAGGCACCCCGCGCCTCGAGGAGTGCAGGAACGATGACCCCCAGGCCCCGCCGTGGAGAGAAAAAGCAAAAGGTAAGTCTAGCGTGGGCTAGACAGAAAAAACAGGAGGTGGTGGGGGTGGGTTTAAAAGGGGAAGGGAGGGTCTAGGGGGAGGCAGGAAGCCTCATTGGTTAAAGGAAGGCGAGGGAGGGAGGGGAGGTAATGGCCCATACATGTTTGGTGGGACACTTGGAGGCAGAAACTGGGATATTTTTAACCAGTTTGCTTTGCACAAATTCTTAGATCTTCGTACTTCTTTGTAAAATATAAAATCCCCTAAATTCACCCGACTACCATAACATAATTATAAAATGTCACAGCCCCAGTTTAGATATGAAGTAGGGTGCCCAGAACCGGCATATCCTCTCTTTGAGTGTAGGCGTGCCACATTGTAGAGTGTTACCATATCACGTAGAGGCAACTTTTCTAAATTTATGTGGGTTTTGGTTCCATAATTCGTTTTTATCAATTTACATAAGATATTCATGAGACTAGGGCATTGTCAGTGTTTTTGCAATCACAAAGGAGTGTTCCTGATGCCGATCCCTAAAGGGTGACTAGCAGGAGTTTGTTGTGTCTGTTCAAAATAAGTGTAGACTTGTTTTCTAAAAACACTGGTGCGTGACAAGTCAGGATTCAAAGTTATCTTAGTTTAAGGGCATCATTAAGTTCTGAGTCACCAGGGTTCCCGAAGGAGCAGATCTATGCAAGAATCCTGAGGTATTATATGCTCAGTTTTCCTTGTCCTTTGTCCAGCTTCAAGCCAGTATTATTCCACCACGCCTCGAGTTCTAAAAGTTTCTCAAACTTAAGAGCAGCAGCTCTAAAAATGTTATTCTCCAATAAAACTCTCATGTAATTACCCTTCTGTAAGAGCAATGATGACTGTGCATACGGCTTCCAAACTATAGTTATGAATAGACAGAAACGGAATTAAACTAAAAATAAGTGGGCTGGGGGCCTTGCACGACACCCACCCAGCATTCATGCTGTTCACCTTATAGAATCTGTAGCTCTGGCCTGTAGATGTCAGGTACACATTGGCACAGCAGAGGTAATCGCAAAAGTGTTTACCCATG